>NC_135235.1:2325925-2674819 GCF_051348905.1 Ranitomeya variabilis
GCGGCTGTGTGTCCTGTAATGCCACACCGAGGACGGATGAGCTCGCGTCACGGCGAGGACGGAGGAGCTCGTGTCACTCACGGCGAGGACGGAGGAACTTGCGTCACTCACAACGAGGACGGAGGAGCTCGTGTCACTCACCGTGAGGAAGAAGGCGGCTGTGTGTCCTGTAATGCCACATCGCGGACGGAGGAGCTTTCATTACAGCGAGGACGGAGGAGCTTGCGTCACTCACGGCGAGGACGGAGGAGCTTGCGTCACTCACGGTGAGGACGGAGGAGCTCGCGTCACGGAGAAGAAGGTAGCTGTGTATCCTGCAATACCACATCGAGGACGGAGGAGCTCGCGTCACTAATAGGAAGAAGGAGGCTGTGTGTCCTGTAATGCCACACCGAGGACTGAGGAGCACTCATTACAGCGAGGGTGGAGGAGCTCGCGTCCCTCACAGCGAGGATGGAGGAGCTTGCGTCCGTCACGGTGAGGAAGAAGGTGGCTGTGTGTCCTGCAATGCCACACCGAGGACTAAGGCGCTCACATCACTCAGAGCGAGGATGGAGGAGCTTGCATGACGGTGAGGATGGAGGAGCTTGCGTCACTCACACCGAGGGTGGAGGAGCTCGCGTCACTCACACCTAGGGTGGAGGAGCTCGCGTCACTCAATGAGGAAGAAGGTGGCTGTGTGTCCTGCAATACCACACCGAGGACTGACCCACTCGCGTTACTCACAGCGAGGACTGAGGAGCTTGCATTACTCAGCAAAGACTGAGGAGCTTGTGTTACAGCGAGGACTGAGGCGCTCGCATTACTCACAGCGAAGACTGAGGAGCTTGTGTTACAGGGAGGACTGAGGAGCTCGCATCACAGCGAGGACGGAGGAGCTTGCGTCACTCACAGCGAGGACTGAGGAGCTTGCGTCACTCACACAGAGGATGGAAGAGCTCGTGTCACTCAGCGAGGAAGAAGGTGGCTGTGTGTCCTGCAATGTCACACCGAGGACTGAGGAGCTCGCGTTACTCACAGCGACGACCGAGGAGCTCGCGTTACTCACAGCGAGGACCGAGGAGCTCGCGTTCCTCACAGCGAGGACCGAGGAGCTCGCGTTACAGCGAAGACCGAGGAGCTCGCGTCACAGAGAGGAAGATGGCTGTGTGTCCTGCAATGTCACAGCGAGGACTGAGGCGCTCGCATTACTCACACCGAGGACTGAGGCGCTCGCATTACTCACACCGAGGACTGAGGAGCTCGCATTACTCACACCAAGGACTGGGGAGCTCGCGTCGCTCACACTGAGGACTGGGGAGCTCGCGTCGCTCACACCGACGGAGGAGCTTGCATCACACCGAGGATGGTCGCGTCACTCAGCGAGGAAGAAGGTGGCTGTGTGTCCTGCAATGCCACTCCGGGGACTGAGGAGCTCGCATTACTCTCAGCGAGGACTGAGGAGCTTGCGTTACAGCGAGGAATGAGGAGCTCATGTCACTCACATTGTGACGCGAGCTCCGTCTTCAGCGAGGAAGAAGATGGCTGTGTGTCCTGCAATGTCACAGCGAGGACTGAGGAGCTCGCGTTACTCACAGCGAGGACTGAGGAGCTTGCGTCACTCACAGCGAGGACTGAGTAGCTAGCGTCACTCACAGAGGCCTGAGGAGCTCGCATTACTCACACCGAGGACTGAGGAGCTCGGGTCGCTCACACCGAGGACTGAGCTCACGTCACTCACACCGAGGACGAAGCAGCTCGCGTCACTCACACCAAGGATGGAGGAGCTCGCGTTACTCAGCGAGGAAGAAGGTGGCTGTGTGTCTTGCAATGCCACACCGAGGACTGAGGAGCTCGCATTACAGCGAAGACTGAGGAGCTTGTGTTACTCACAGCGTGGACTGAGGTGCTCGTGTTACTCACAGCGAGGACTGAGGAGCTCGCATTACAGCGAGGACTGAGGAGCTCGCATTACTCACAGCGAAGACTGAGGAGCTTGTGTTACAGTGAGGACTGAGGAACTCGCATTACAGCGAAGACTGAGGAGCTTGCATCACTCACAGTGAGGACTGAGGAGCTCGCATCACAGCGAGGACTGAGGAGCTTGCGTCACTCACACAGAGGATGGAGGAGCTCGCGTCACTCAGCGAGGAAGAAGGTGGCTGTGTGTCCTGCAATGTCACACCGAGGACTGAGGGGCTCGTGTCGCTCACACCGAGGACTGGAGAGCTCGCGTCGCTCACACCGAGGACGGGGGAGCTCGCGTCGCTCACACCGAGGACTGATGAGCTCGCGTCGCTTACACCGAGGACGGAGGAGCTCGCGTCGCTCACACCGAGGAGCTTGCGTCGCTCACACTGAGGACTGAGGAGCTTGCGTCGCTCACACCGAGGACTGAGGAGCTTGCGTCGCTCACACCGAGGACTGATGAGCTTGCGTCGCTCACACCGAGGACTGATGAGCTCGCGTCGCTCACACCGAGGACGGAGGAGCTCGCGTCGCTCACACCGAGGACTGATGAGCTCGCGTCGCTCACACTGAGGACTGGGGAGCTCGCGTCACTCACACCGAGGACTGATGAGCTCGCGTCGCTCACACCGAGGACTGAGGAGCTTGCGTCGCTCACACTGAGGACTGATGAGCTCGCGTCGCTCACACTGAGGACTGGGGAGCTCGCGTCGCTCACACCGAGGACGGGGGAGCTCGCGTCGCTCACACTGAGGACTGATGAGCTCGCGTCGCTCACACTGAGGACTGGGGAGCTCGCGTCACTCACACCAAGGACTGATGAGCTCGCGTCGCTCACACCGAGGACGGAGGAGCTCGCGTCGCTCACACCGAGGACTGAGGAGCTTGCGTCGCTCACACCGAGGACTGAGGAGCTTGCGTCGCTCACACTGAGGACTGAGGAGCTCGTGTCGCTCACACCGAGGACTGATGAGCTCGCGTCGCTCACACCGAGGACTGATGAGCTCGCGTCGCTCACACCGAGGACGGAGGAGCTCGCGTCGCTCACACTGAGGACTGGGGAGCTCGCGTCGCTCACACCGAGGACGGAGGAGCTTGCGTCGCTGATTGAGGAAGAAGGCGGCTGTGTGTCCTTTAATAATATCATTTTTATTTCTCTAGCGCCAACGTATTTGGCAGCACTGTACATTTTAGAGACTTGTACAGACAATAACAAAATGATAGAATAACACATTATTCACTAGCTACGGAGAGGAGTGAGGGCCCTCATGAAAGGCTCCCATGTGGGGGGAAATGTGCTTCTAGTGTCGGCCCGCCATCAGTAAGTATACAGCGCTGCAGGAAGCGGTCACCGGCCAGTGTGCCTACAGTACGGATACACGGAGGGTGGGAACACACAGACGGGGCGTCTCAGGGGGATGAAGAAGCAGCAGCCATGGAAAGACCGGAGCCTGGGGGCACGTGTCCTCGGGGGCTGCAGCTGCTGTGAGGTTTCTCCGTGTCCTCGGGGGCTGCAGCTGCTGTGAGGTTTCTCCGTGTCCTCGGGGGCTGCAGCTGCTGTGAGGTTTCTCCGTGTCCTCGGGGGCTGCAGCTGCTGTGAGGTTTCTCCGTGTCCTCGGGGGCTGCAGCTGCGGTGAGGTTTCTCCGTGTCCTCGGGGGCTGCAGCTGCTCTGAGGTTTCTCCGTGTCCTCGGGGGCTGCAGCTGCTGTGAGGTTTCTCCGTGTCCTCGGGGGCTGCAGCTGCTGTGAGGTTTCTCCGTGTCCTCGGGGGCTGCAGCTGCTGTGAGGTTTCTCCGTGTCCTCGGGGGCTGCAGCTGCTGTGAGGTTTCTCCGTGTCCTCGGGGGCTGCAGCTGCTCTGAGGTTTCTCCTAGTCGAGGACGATGGTTCCTAGGGGAAGTTCTCGGGAACATGGATCTGCCCCAGACCAGGACTCCGTCTCCTCTCCTTTCCCTGCTGCTGCGATGAGGACAGGAACTGGCGGGAGAAATCCTCCCCTCTACCAGCAGAGGGCGACACAGACCAGGGAAAGTGAATGGAAGTGACAGCCGCGATGCTGGGGCGTAGGCGAGGAGCTGCCGGTAATGGCCCGGGATGATGGCCCAGATAGTTCGGCTGCGGACAGTTGTCTCCTTGTCTTTAGCTGTCGCCGTTTATCTCGTTCTCCAGGAAATGTCCGTGCAGCCCGGGAGCCGAGTCTCGTCACTGACCCCTGACAGGCAGAGAATGTGAAGCCTCCGCCATCTCCCGCTCTCAGGTTTCAGCCGCCGCACTGAGTGGATGATAATGGGCAGCGATTTGCATGAGAAGCCGCCGCTATCGGCCTCTGCCATCGGATCCAGCCCTGACCTGCTGCCAATTACAGGCCGCTAATTACAGGCAATGCCCGATAATTGGCGCTCAATAGTCCGGCTCAGATGACAGCCTTAACCCATGGAGCTCCGGAGATGATGTACCCAGCTCTGGAAGCGACAAGAGCGGACCCCAAATCTCCTGTCATCCCCTGATCCCATAGACCGTCCATGACCCTCCGAACCGATCGTACAGCGGGTACCGAAAGTAGTCAGACCCCCGAGTACACGGCCCCTCATACAGCGGGTGCCGAAAGTAGTCAGACCCCCGAGTACACGGCCCCTCATACAGCAGGTACCGAAAGTAGTCAGACCCCCGAGTACACGGCCCCTCATACAGCGGGTGCCGAAAGTAGTCAGACCCCCGAGTACACGGCCCCTCATACAGCGGGTACTGAAAGTACTCAGACCCCCGAGTACACGGCCCCTCATACAGCAGGTACCGAAAGTAGTCAGACCCCCGAGTACACGGCCCCTCATACAGCAGGTACCGAAAGTAGTCAGACCCCCGAGTACACGGCCCCTCATACAGCGGGTACCGAAAGTAGTCAGACCCCCGAGTACACGGCCCCTCATACAGCGGGTACCGAAAGTAGTCAGACCCCCGAGTACACGGCCCCTCATACAGCGGGTACCGAAAGTAGTCAGTCCCCCGAGTACACGGCCCCTCATACAGCGGGTACCGAAAGTAGTCAGTCCCCCGAGTACACGGCCCCTCATACAGCGGGTACCGAAAGTAGTCAGACCCCCGAGTACACGGCCCCTCATACAGCGGGTACCGAAAGTAGTCAGACCCCCGAGTACACGGCCCCTCATACAGCGGGTACCGAAAGTAGTCAGACCCCCGAGTACACGACCCCTCATACAGCGGGTACCGAAAGTAGTCAGACCCCCGAGTACACGGCCCCTCATACAGCGGGTACCGAAAGTAGTCAGACCCCCGAGTACACGGCCCCTCATACAGCGGGTACCGAAAGTAGTCAGACCCCCGAGTACACGGCCCCTCATACAGCGGGTACCGAAAGTAGTCAGACCTCTGAGTACACGGCCCCTCATACAGCGGGTACCGAAAGTAGTCAGACCCCCGAGTACACGACCCCTCATACAGCGGGTACCGAAAGTAGTCAGACCCCCGAGTACACGGCCCCTCATACAGCGGATACCGAAAGTAGTCAGACCCCCGAGTACACGGCCCCTCATACAGCGGGTACCGAAAGTAGTCAGACCTCCGAGTACACGACCCCTCATACAGCGGGTACCGAAAGTAGTCAGACCTCCGAGTACACGACCCCTCATACAGCGGGTACCGAAAGTAGTCAGACCCCCGAGTACACGGCCCCTCATACAGCGGGTACCGAAAGTAGTCAGACCCCCGAGTACACGGCCCCTCATACAGCGGGTACCGAAAGTAGTCAGACCCCCGAGTACACGGCCCCTCATACAGCGGGTACCGAAAGTAGTCAGACCCCCGAGTACACGGCCCCTCATACAGCGGGTACCGAAAGTAGTCAGACCCCCGAGTACACGGCCCCTCATACAGTGGGTACCGAAAGTAGTCAGACCCCCGAGTACACGGCCCCTCATACAGTGGGTACCGAAAGTAGTCAGACCCCCGAGTACACGGCCCCTCATACAGCGGGTACCGAAAGTAGTCAGACCCCCGAGTACACGGCCCCTCATACAGTGGGTACCGAAAGTAGTCAGACCCCCGAGTACACGGCCCCTCATACAGTGGGTACCGAAAGTAGTCAGACCCCCGAGTACACGGCCCCTCATACAGCGGGTACCGAAAGTAGTCAGACCCCCGAGTACACGACCCCTCATACAGCGGGTACTGAAAGTAGTCAGACCCCCGAGTACACGGCCCCTCATACAGCGGGTACCGAAAGTAGTCAGACCCCCGAGTACACGGCCCCTCATACAGCGGGTACCGAAAGTAGTCAGACCCCCCGAGTACACGGCCCCTCATACAGCGGGTACCGAAAGTAGTCAGACCCCCGAGTACACGGCCCCTCATACAGCGGGTACCGAAAGTAGTCAGACCCCCGAGTACACGGCCCCTCATACAGCGGGTACTGAAAGTAGTCAGACCCCCGAGTACACGGCCCCTCATACAGTGGGTACTGAAAGTAGTCAGACCCCCGAGTACACGGCCCCTCATACAGCGGGTACCGAAAGTAGTCAGACCCCCGAGTACACGACCCCTCATACAGCGGGTACCGAAAGTAGTCAGACCCCCGAGTACACGGCCCCTCATACAGCGGGTACCGAAAGTAGTCAGACCCCCGAGTACACGGCCCCTCATACAGCGGGTACCGAAAGTAGTCAGACCTCCGAGTACACGGCCCCTCATACAGTGGGTACCGAAAGTAGTCAGACCCCCGAGTACACGGCCCCTCATACAGCGGGTACCGAAAGTAGTCAGACCCCTTTACATTTTCACTCTGTTTCATTGCAGCCATTTGGTAAATTCAGAAAAGTTCATTTTTTCTCATGTTCACTCTGCACCACATCTTCACTGAAAAAAACAGAAATGTAGAAATTTTTGCAAATTTATTAAAAAATAAAAACTGAAATATCACATGGTCATAAGTTTTCAGCCCCTTTGCTCAGACACTCATATGTAAAGGTACCTTCACATTAAGCGACTCTGCAGCGATATCGACAACGATGCCGATCGCTGCAGCGTCGCTGGAGAGCTGTCACACAGACCGCTCTCCAGCGACCAACGATGCCGAGGTCCCCGGGTAACCAGGGTAAACATCAGGTTACTAAGCGCAGGGCCGCGCTTAGTATCCCGATGTTTACCCTGGTTACCATCGTAAAAGTAAAAAAAACAAACAGTACATACTCACCTGCGCGTCCCCCGGCGTCCGCTTCCTGTACTGTGTGAGCGCCGGCCCTAACAGCAGAGCGGTGACGTCACCACTGTGCTTTTACTTTCACTTTAGGGCCGGCGCTCAGTCAGAGCAGGAAGCGGACGGCAGGGGACGCGCAGGTGAGTATGTACTGTTTGTTTTTTTTACTTTTATGCTGGTAACCAGGGTAAACATCGGGTTACTAAGTGCGGCCCTGCGCTTAGTAACCCGATATTTACCCTGGTTACCAGCGTAAAACATCGCTGGTATCGTTGCTATTGGTGTCAAACCTGACGATAAACGCCGGTCTGACGACCAAATAAAGTTCTGAACTTTATTCAACGACCAGCGACATCACAGCAGGATCCTGATCGCTGCTGCGTGTCAAACTAAACGATATCGCTAGCCAGGACGCTGCAACGTCACGGATCGCTAGCGATATCGTTTAGTGTGAAGGTACCTTAAGTCACGTGCTGTCCATTTCCTTGTGATCCTTGAGATGGTTCTACTCCTTCATTGGAGGCCAGCTGTGTGTAATTACACTGATAGGGCTTGATTTGGAAAGGCGCACACCTGTCTATATAAGACCTCACAGTGTATGTCAGACCAAAGGAGAATAATGAGGTCAAAGGAACCGGCCAAGGAGCTCAGAGACAGAATTGTGGCAAGGCACAGATCTGGCCAAGGTTACAACAGAATTTCTGCAGTACTCAAGGTTCCTAAGAGCACAGTGGCCTCCATAATCCTTACATGGAAGAAGTCAGGAACCACCAGAAGTCTTCCTAGACCTGGCCGTCCTGCCCAACTGAGCAATCATGGGGAAGAGCCTTTGTGAGAGAGGTAAAGAAGAACCCCAAGATCACTGTGGCTGAGCTCCAGAGATGCAGTACGGAGATGGGAGAAAGTTCCACAAAGTCACCTATCACTGCAGCCCTCCACCAGTTGGGCCTTTATGGCAGAGTGGCCCGACGGAAGCCTCTCCTCAGTGCATGACATATGAAAGCTGCATAGAGCTTGCTAAACAACACATGAAGGATACCCATGGAATGCCTGCCAGGGCCGTGGGGTACTCGGTACTTAAAGGGATAAGGGTACTCGGTCCGTGGCCCTGTGCGCCCATGTAAAAGGGAAGGTCTTTAAAGGGGTTTGAATAAAGTTTGTTCATGATGCCACCTGTGGTACTCGGTCAGGGGTGACCGACGCTGCTTAAAGGGGTCCACTGGGGTGATGTTATGGCAGCTGGGATGGTATGGCTTCCTACATGTGAAGCTGGGTCCCCAGGGCTCCTGGTGTATTTTGGCAAGGATGGTGTGGTGCCGGAAAGAATCGGAGGACACGGCGTTACAGTCTCTTTACTGAAGGGTTCAGGCATCCGCAGTCCAGGGTACCGGATCACAGGTGTCGAGGGTCCAGCCGGCTTGGAAGCGAGTCTGGAATCCCCCTTACCAGGTTGGGTTGGAAGCCTTCCCTCTAGCGCTGTGTAGTCCCTTGCTGTCTTAAACCTCTCACAAGGTCCTCACTTGTTCTCTCTATCCCCCTTTAGGTAGGACACTACCCATACGACAGGTAGCTCGAGCCTTTTTGCAGGATCTCTATCACAACCCGGGCTCTATCTGCTACGTCCTCGGGCGTTAATGTTGGACAGGTAACTTGCAATCTGCTGTCCGCCAGTTTCTACCGTGGACCATAAAGTTACCCCCACAACCTCGGTCTTCCGGCTACCGGTATCTGCGCTCAGCGTGGAGGAAGCTCACTCACAGCTTCTCCAGCACTTCACTCGCCTTTGCTCCTTTTCCTCCTTCACGCTCTCTACAACTTATTCTGACCTTCACCCTCCTTTCTAGGAGCTGCAGAACTCAGTCTGCACGGCCCCACACTTTCCTCACAGGAGCTGCAGATTTTCTCATCCGCACGGCCCCTTTCCTCTGTCTCTCTCACAGACTGACTACTTTCCCTCCAGCCAGAATATATATAGGGGAGCCACCCACAAACTGGATCAGAGCTCCCCCTTTTGGCCTGGAGTAAGAACATGTTCCATGTTTGTGAATACCTGATAAAAGAGATCCTTCCTCGCTTGCAAGCGTGACATCACTCTCCCCGTGAGGAAAGCAATGCCACTGTGACAACCAGGAACCTGGGGTGTAACACCCAGACTATGAGAAATAAGATTCTCTGGTCTGATGAGACGAAGACTTGGTAATAATTCTAAGCGGTATGTGTGGAGAAAACCAGGCACTGCTCATCACCTACCCAGTACAATCCCAACAGTGAAAGGTGGTGGCAGCATCATGCTATGGGGGTGTTTTTCAGCTGCAGGGACAGGACGACTGGTTGTCATTGAAGGAAACATGAATGCGGCCAAGTACAGAGATATCCTGGATGAAATCCACTTCCAGAGTGCTCTGGACCTCAGACTTGGCTGAAGGTTCACCTTCCAACAAGACAATGACCCTAAGCACACAGCTAAAATAACAAAGGAGCGGCTTCAGAACAACTCTGTGACCATTCCTGACCGGCCCAGCCACAGCCCTGACCTAAACCCAACTGAGCATCTCTGGAGAGACCTGAAAATGGCTGTCCACCAATGATCACCATCCAACCTGAGGAAACTGGAGAGGATCTGCAAGGAAGAATGGCCGAGGATCCCCAAATCCAGGGGGGGAAAACTTGTTGCATCATTCCCAAGAAGACTCATGGCTGTACGAGATCAAAAGGTGCTTCTACCCAATACTGAGCAATGGGTCTGAATACTTATGACCATGGGATATTTCAGTTTTTATTTTTTAATAAATTCGCAAAAATTTCTACATTTCTGTTTTTTCAGTCAAGAGGGGGAGCAGAGTGTACATTAATGAGAAAAAATGAACTTTTTTGAATTTACTAAATGGCTGCAATGAAACAAAGAGTGAAAAATTTAAAGAGGTCTGATTACTTTCCGTACCCACTGTATGGATAATGTGTCCAAAGACCAGGTATAACCCCCTGAGCCCAAAATTCGAATGGTATGACCATAGACCAGCGATGACCCCCCCTGAACCAAACATACAGATGGTGCGGCCATAGACAACCAATGTCCCCCTAAGCCTATCATACGGATGGTGCGGCCATAGACCAGCGATGACCCTCCTGAACCCATCATACAGATGATGCAACCATACACCAACGATGACTCCTTAAACCCATCACACAGATGGAGCTGCCATACACCAGCGATGACCCCCTGAGCCCATAACATAGATGGTGCAGCAACATACCAGCAATGACATCCCTGAACCCATCATATTACTGGTGCGGCCATAAACCAGCGATAACTCCCCCGGGCTCTTCAAAATAATGGTGCGGCCATAGACCGGAAATTACCCCCAGCAATGACCCTGTTGTACCCGTTTTTGTTCTGACCCAAAGTCAGATATGCCGGATCACCAGTAAGGCCCAATTAACAGTTAAGGCCATGAAATAACAAAGGCATGCACACTACAACACTAACATGAAAACAAATTCTAGAGCAAGAAGTAAAAACATTAACATTAACCCTTTTATATCAACCCCCTGAGCCAGTCATATGGATGGCGCGGCTATAGATCAGCGATGTCCCTCCTGAGCCCGTCATATGGATGGCGTGGCTATAGACCAGCGATGTCCCCCCTGAGCCCGTTATATGGATGCTGCGGCTATAAACCAGCGATGTCCCCCCTGAGCCCGTTATATGGATGCTGCGGCTATAAACCAGCGATGTCCCCCCTGAGCCCGTTATATGGATGCTGCGGCTATAGACCAGCGATATCCCTCCTGAGCCCGTCATATGGATGGCGTGGCTATAGACCAGCGATGTCCCTGCTGAGCCCGTCATATGGATGGCGCGGCTATAGACCAGCGATGTCCCTCCTGAGCCCGTCATACGGATGCTGTGGCCATAGACCAGCGATGTCCCTCCTGAGCCCGTCATATGGATGCTGTGGCCATAGACCAGCGATGTCCCTCCTGAGCCCGTTATATGGATGCTGCGGCCAAAGACGAGCGATGTCCCTCCTGAGCCCGTCATATGGGTGGCACGGCTATAGACCAGCAATGTCCATCCTGAGCCCGTCATACGGATGCTGTGGCCATAGACCAGCGATGTCCCTCCTGAGCCCGTCATATGGATGGCGCGGCTATAGACCAGCGATGTCCCTGCTGAGCCCGTCATATGGATGGCGCGGCTATAGACCAGCGATGTCCCTCCTGAGCCCGTCATACGGATGCTGTGGCCATAGACCAGCGATGTCCCTCCTGAGCCCATCATACGGATGCTGCGGCTATAGACCAGCGATGTCCCTCCTGAGCCCGTCATATGGATGCTGTGGCCATAGACCAGCGATGTCCCTCCTGAGCCCGTTATATGGATGCTGCGGCCAAAGACGAGCGATGTCCCTCCTGAGCCCGTCATATGGGTGGTGCGGCTATAGACCAGCAATGTCCATCCTGAGCCCGTCATACGGATGCTGCGGCCATAGACCAACGATATCCCCTCTGAGCCCATCATACGGATGCTGCGGCTATAGACCAGCGATGTCCCCCCTGAGCCCGTTATATGGATGCTGCGGCTATAGACCAGCGATGTCCCCCCTGAGCCCGTTATATGGATGCTGCGGCTATAGACCAGTGACCTTTTTGGAAGTGCATCTGAACAGCAAGGTGGATTGCTGTTGAGGGGAGATAGAGAGAAAAAAAAAAAATCTATAAATCTTCAGCACAGCGAGTGTGAGCGAGCTGAGTGTGACCTGAGCGTAAGTGTGAACGGCAGTAAGTGTGTGACTTGTGATTCAGTGACTTTGGAATCAGGGAGTTTCCAAGGGAGGAATTGCTTCTGTTTTTTTTTTTTTTAATTAATACTTTGTATTTATTTTTAATTAGCGTTTCTGTGTGGTGCAATCCCCATTAGGAAATGTGCTCCACAATTGTTAATGCCATCCAGTGCACATCTTGCCACATGTATGCAGTCCTTGATCAGCCGGTCGAGGGTGCATACTGCTGTGCGAGATGTGAGCACATTGTGCATTTGGAAACCCAGATACTGGATCTAAATGTGCAGCTGGCAACACTGAGATCCATAGACAATATGGAGAGGAGTCTTCTGCTCACAGAGCAGACGCTCAATGGGATAGATGAGGAGGGGGATGGTAGGATGGAGCTGCAGGACAGTGTGGCAGTTAGCTGGGTGACAGATAGAAGGCGGGGTAGAGGGAAGAGTGCCAGGGAGGCTAGTCCTGATCTGGCTCACCCCAATAAGTTTGCTAAGTTGGCAGATGAGGGGGGTGCCAGTACAGGGGTAGCACTGCTGCAGCCAGGCATGTCCTCTGAAAGCCGGAGGAGTGACTGCTCCAGTAAGGAGGGAAAAAGGAGAGCAGGGCAGGCCAGACAGGTGCTGGTAGTGGGGGACTCAATTATTAGGGGAACAGATAGGGCAATCTGTCACAAAGACAGGGATCGTCGAACGGTGTGCTGCCTACCTGGCGCTCGAGTCCGACACATCGCTGATCGGGTGGACAGATTACTGGGAGGGGCTGGTGAGGACCCAGCGGTCATGGTGCACATTGGCACAAATGACAAAGTTAGAGGTAGGTGGAAGGTCCTTAAAGATGATTTCAGGGAATTAGGCTGCAAGCTGAAAGCAAGGACCTCCAACGTGGTATTTTCCGAAATACTGCCTGTACCACGTGCCACGCCAGAGAGGCAACGGGAGATTAGGGAGGTTAATAAGTGGCTCAGGAATTGGTGTAGGAAGGAGGGGTTTGGGTTCCTGCAGAACTGGGCCGACTTCTCAGTTGGCTTCAGGTTCTACGCTAGGGACGGGCTGCACCTCAATGGGGAAGGTGCAGCTGTGCTGGGGGAGAAAATGGTTAGAAGGTTGGAGGAGTGTTTAAACTAGGGATTGGGGGGAGGGTATTCATTTTATAGGAGGGGAAGATAGTGCAGATAGAGAGCTGGGCACAAATAAGGAAGTTGGGGGTGGCGGTGGCATGGGGGGTGGGGTTAGAACAGTTAGTAATTTAAGAAAGAATAGAGGTACAGAGAGGAACATCAAGTGCATGTATACTAATGCCAGAAGCCTCGCCAACAACATGGAGGAATTAGAACTAATGTTGTTGGAGCATAATGATGACATGGTGGGGATATCTGAGACGTGGCTGGATGAGAGCCATGACTGGGCTGTTAACTTGCAGGGCTATAGCCTGTTCAGAAATGACCGTACAGATAAGCGAGGGGGTGGGGTGTGTCTGTTTGTAAAATCGACCTTAAAACCCATCCTGCGTGATAATATAGGTGAATTTAATGAAAATGTAGAGTCCCTGTGGGTGGAGATAAGGGGAGGGGGAAAAAATAATAAATTACTGATAGGGGTTTGTTATAAATCTCCAAAAATAATGGAAGCAATGGAGAATATCCTCGTAAAGCAAATAGATGAAGCTGCGACTCAAGGAGAAGTCATTATTATGGGGGACTTCAACTACCCTGAAATAGATTGGGGAACAGAAACCTGCAGTTCCAGTAGAGGTAATCGGGGTCTGACAACTATGGGAGACAATTACCTCTGACAACTGGTTCAGGACCCAACAAGGAGGGGGGGCACTGCTAGACCGAATATTAACCAACAGGCCAGACCGCATATCAAATATAAGGGTTGGGGGTCACTTGGGGAATAGTGATCACAAAATAATAAGTTTTCATGTCTCCTTTAATAAGATGTGTAGTAGGGGGGTGACAAGGACACTAAACTTCAGGAAGGCAAATTTCCAACGGATGAGAGAGGATCTTGGTGCAATTAACTGGGACGATATCCTGAGACACAAAAATACACAAAGAAAATGGGAGACATTTATTAGCATCCTGGATAGGACCTGTGCACAGTATATACCGTATGGGAATAAACATACTAGAAATAGGAGGAAACCAATATGGCTAAATAGAGCTGTAAGGGGCGCAATAAGGGACAAAAAGAAAGTATTTAGAGAATTACAGGAAGTAGGTAGTGAGGAGGCATTAAATAAATACAGAAAATTACATCAATTCTGTAAAAAGCAAATCAAGGCAGCAAAGATTGAGACATAGAGACTCATTGCCAGAGAGAGTAAAAATAATCCCAAAATATTCTTTAACTATATAAATAGTAAGAAACTAAAAAATGACAGTGTTGGCTCCCTTAAAAATAGTCTGGGTGAAATGGTGGATGAGGATGAGGAAAAAGCCAATCTGCTAAATGACTTTTTTTCATCAGTATTTACAAAAGAAAATCCCATGGCGACAAAATGACTAGTGATAAAAATTCCCCATTAAATGTCACCTGCTTAACCCAGCAGGAAGTACAGCGGCGGCTAAAAATCACTAAAATTGACAAATCTCCAGGCCCGGATGGGATACACCCCCGAGTACTGCAGGAACTAAGTACAGTCATTGATAGACCATCATTTTTAATCTTTAAAGACTCCATAATAACAGGGTCTTTACCACAGGACTGGCGTATAGCAAATGTGGTGCCAATATTCAAAAAAGGGGCAAAAACTGAACTCGGTAATTATAGGCCAGTAAGCTTCACCTCTACTGTGGGTAAAATCCTGGAGGGCATTCTAAGGGATGCTATACTGGAGTATCTGAAGAGGAATAACCTCATGACCCAGTATCAGCACGGGTTTACTAGGGACCGCTCATGTCAGACTAATTTGATCAGCTTCTATGAAGAGGTAAGTTCCGGACTGGACCAAGGGAACCCAGTGGACGTAGTATATATGGACTTTTCCAAAGCTTTTGATACGGTGCCACACAAAAGGTTGTTACATAAAATGAGAGTAATGGGGATAGGGGAAAATATGTGTAAGTGGGTTGAGAGCTGGCTCAGGGATAGGAAACAAAGGGTGGTTATTAATGGAGCACACTCGGACTGGGTCACGGTTAGCAGTGGGGTACCACAGGGGTCAGTATTGGGCCCTCTTCTTTTTAACATATTTATTAATGACCTTGTAGGTAGATATTTGCAGATGACACTAAACACTGCAGGGTAATCAATACAGGGGAGGACAATTTTATATTACAGGATGATTTATGTAAACTAGAAGCTTAAGCTGATAAATGGCAAATGAGCTTTAATGGGGATAAATGTAAGGTCATGCACTTGGGTAGAAGTAATAAGATGTATAACTATGTGCTTAATTCTAAAACTCTGGGCAAAACCGTCAATGAAAAAGACCTGGGTGTATGGGTGGATGACAAACTCATATTCAGTGGCCAGTGTCAGGCAGCTGCTACAAAGGCAAATAAAATAATGGGATGCAGTAAAAGAGGCATAGATGCTCATGAGGAGAACATAATTTTACCTCTATACAAGTCACTAGTGCGACCATACTTAGAATACTGTGCACAGTTCTGGTCTCCGGTGTATAAGAAAGACATAGCTGAACTAGAGCGGGTGCAGAGAAGAGCGACCGAGGTTATTAGAGGACTGGGGGGTCTGCAATACCAAGATAGGTTATTACACTTGGGGCTATTTAGTTTGGAAAAACGAAGACTAAGGGGTGATCTTATGTTAATGTATAAATATATGAGGGGACAGTACAAAGACCTTTCTGCTGATCTTTTTAATCATAGACCTGAGACAGGGACAAGGGGGCATCCTCTACGTCTGGAGGAAAGAAGGTTTAAGCATAATAACAGACGCGGGTTCTTTACTGTAAGAGCAGTGAGACTGTGGAACTCTCTGCCGTATGATGTTGTAATGAGTGATTCATTACTTAAATTTAAGAGGGGACTGGATGCCTTTCTGGAAAAGTATAATGTTACAGGGTATATACACTAGATTCCTTGATAGGGCGTTGATCCAGGGAACTAGTCTGATTGCCGTATGTGGGGTCGGGAAGGAATTTTTTTCCCCAGTGTGGGGCTTACTCTTTGCCACATGGGTTTTTTTTGCCTTCCCCTGGATCAACATGTTAGGGCATGTTAGGTTAGGCTATGGGTTGAACTAGATGGACTTACAGTCTTCCTTCAACCTTAATAACTATGTAACTATGTCCCTCCTGAGCCCGTCATATGGGTGGCGCGGCTATAGACCAGCGATGTCCCCCCTGATCCCGTTATATGGATGCTGCGGCTATAGACCAGTGATATCCCTCCTGAGCCCGTCATACGGATGCTGTGGCCATAGACCAGCGATGTCCCTCCTGAGCCCGTTATATGGATGCTGCGGCCATAGACCAGCGATGTCCCTCCTGAGCCCGTCATATGGGTGGTGCGGCTATAGACCAGCAATGTCCATCCTGAGCCCGTCATACGGATGCTGCGGCCATAGACCAACGATGTCCCCTCTGAGCCCGTCATACGGATGCTGCGGCCATAGACCAACGATGTCCCCTCTGAGCCCATCATACAGATGCTGCGGCCATAGACCAGCGATGTCCCTCCTGAGCCCGTTATAGGGATGCTGCGGCCACAGACCAGCGATGTCCCCCCCCTGAGCCCGTTATATGGATGCTGCGGCCATAGACCAGCAATGTCCCTCCTGAGCCCATCATATGGGTGACGCGGCTATAGACCAGCGATGTCCCTGCTGAGCCCGTCATATGGATGGCACGGCTATAGACCAGCGATGTCCCTTCTGAGCCCGTCATATGGATGGCGCGGCTATAGACCAGCGATGTCCCTCCTGAGCCCGTCATATGGATGGCGCGGCTATAGACCAGCGATGTCCCCCCTGAGCCCGTTATACGGATGCTGCGGCTATAGACCAGCGATGTCCCCCCTGAGCCTGTTATATGGATGCTGCGGCTATAGACCAGCGATGTCTCTCCTGAGCTGTCATATGGATGCTGCGGCTATAGACCAGCGATGTCCCCCCTGAGCCTGTTATATGGATGCTGCGGCTATAGACCAGCGATGTCCCCCCTGAGCCCGTTATATGGATGCTGCGGCTATAGACCAGCGATGTCCCCCCTGAGCCCGTTATATGGATGCTGCGGCTATAGACCAGCAATGTCCCTCCTGAGCCCGTTATATGGATGCTGCGGCTATAGACCAGCGATGTCCCTCCTGAGCCCGTCATATGGATGGTGCGGCTATAGACCAGCGATGTCCCTCCTGAGCTGTCATATGGATGGCGCGGCTATGGACCAGCGATGTCCCCCCTGAGCCCATCATATGGATGCTGCGGCCATAGACCAGCGATGTCCCTCCTGAGCCCGTCATATGGGTGGCGCAGCTATAGACCAGCGAAGTCCCCCCTGAGCCCGTCATACGGATGCTGCAGCCATAGACCAGCGATGTCCCTCCTGAGCCCGTCATACGGATGCTGTGGCCATAGACCAACGATGTCCCCCCCTGAGCCCGTCATATGGATGGCGCGGCTATAGACCAGCGATGTCCCCCCTGAGCCCGTCATACGGATGCTGCGGCTATAGATGAGCGATGTCCCTCCTGAGCCCGTCATACGGATGCTGCGGCCATAGACCAACGATGTCCCCCCCTGAGCCCGTCATATGGATGGCGCGGCTATAGACCAGCGATGTCCCCTCTGAGCCCATCATACGGATGCTGCGGCTATAGACCAGCGATGTCCCCCCTGAGCCCGTCATACGGATGCTGCGGCTATAGATGAGCGATGTCCCTCCTGAGCCCGTCATACGGATGCTGCGGCCATAGACCAGCGATGTCCCCTCTGAGCCCGTCATGCGGATGCTGCGGCTATAGACCAGCGATGTCCCTCCTGAGCCCGTCATACGGATGCTGCAGCCATAGACCAGCGATGTCCCTCCTGAGCCCGTTATATGGATGATGCGGCCATAGACCAGCGATGTCCCCCCTGAGCCCGTCATACGGATGCTGCGGCTATAGACCAGCGATGTCCCTCCTGAGCCCGTCATACGGATGCTGCGGCCATAGACCAGTGATGTCCCTCCTGAGCCCGTTATATGGATGCTGCGGCCATAGACCAGCGATGTCCCCCCTGAGCCCGTTATATGGATGCTAGGGCCATAGACCAGCAATGTCCCTCCTGAGCCCGTCATATGGGTGGTGTGGCTATAGACCAGTGATGTCCCTCCTGAGCCCGTCATATGGGTGGCGCGGCTATAGACCAGCGATGTCCCTCCTGAGCCCGTCATATGGGTAGCGCGGCTATAGACCAGCGATGTCCCTCCTGAGCCCGTCATACGGATGCTGTGGCTATAGACCAGAGATGTCCCTCCTGAGCCCGTTATATGGATGCTGCGGCCATAGACCAGCGATGTCCCTCCTGAGCCCGTTATATGGATGATGCGGCCATAGACCAGCGATGTCCCCCCTGAGCCCGTCATACGGATGCTGCGGCTATAGACCAGCGATGTCCCTCCTGAGCCCGTCATACGGATGCTGCGGCCATAGACCAGTGATGTCCCTCCTGAGCCCGTTATATGGATGCTGCGGCCATAGACCAGCGATGTCCCCCCTGAGCCCGTTATATGGATGCTAGGGCCATAGACCAGCAATGTCCCTCCTGAGCCCGTCATATGGGTGGTGTGGCTATAGACCAGTGATGTCCCTCCTGAGCCCGTCATATGGGTGGCGCGGCTATAGACCAGCGATGTCCCTCCTGAGCCCGTCATATGGGTAGCGCGGCTATAGACCAGCGATGTCCCTCCTGAGCCCGTCATACGGATGCTGTGGCTATAGACCAGAGATGTCCCTCCTGAGCCCGTTATATGGATGCTGCGGCCATAGACCAGCGATGTCCCTCCTGAGCCCGTCATATGGGTGGCACGGCTATAGACCAGCGATGTCCCTCCTGAGCCCATTATACGGATGCTATGGCCATAGACCAGCGATGTCCCTCCTGAGCCCATTATACGGATGCTGCGGCTATAGACCAGCGATGTCCCTCCTGAGCCCGTCATACGGATGCTGCGGCCATAGACCAGCGATGTCCCCCCTGAGCCCTTCATACGGATGCTGCGGCTATAGACCAGCGATGTCCCCCCTGAGCCCGTTATATGGATGCTGCAGCCATAGACCAGCGATGTCCCCCCTGAGCCCGTCATACGGATGCTGCGGCTATAGACCAGCGATGTCCCTCCTGAGCCCGTCATACGGATGCTGCGGCCATAGACCAGCGATGTCCCTCCTGAGCCCGTCATACGGATGCTGCGGCCATAGACCAGCGATGTCCCTCCTGAGCCCGTCATATGGGTGGTGCGGCTATAGACCAGCGATGTCCCTCCTGAGCCCGTCATATGGATGGCGCGGCTATAGACCAGTGATGTCCCTCCTGAGGTGTCATATGAATGGCGCGGCTATAGACCAGCGATGTCCCCATTGAGCCTGTCATACGGATGCTGCGGCCATAGACCAGCGATGTCCTTCCTGAGCCCGTCATATGGGTGGCGCAGCTATAGACCAGCGATGTCCCCCCTGAGCCCGTCATAAGGATGCTGCGGCCATAGACCAGCGATGTCCCTCCTGAGCCCGTCATACGGATGCTGCAGCCATAGACCAGCGATGTCCCTCCTGAGCCCGTTATATGGATACTGCGGCCATAGACCAGCGATGTCCCTCCTGAGCCCGTTATATGGATACTGCGGCTATAGACCAGCGATGTCCCTCCTGAGCCCGTCATACGGATGCTGCGGCCATAGTCCAGCGATGTCCATCCTGAGCCCGTTATATGGATGCTGCGGCCATAGACCAGCGATGTCCCCCCTGAGCCCGTTATATGGATGCTAGGGCCATAGACCAGCAATGTCCCTCCTGAGCCCGTCATATGGGTGATGTGGCTATAGACCAGTGATGTCCCTCCTGAGCCCGTCATATGGGTGGCGCGGCTATACACCAGCGATGTCCCTCCTGAGCCCGTCATATGGGTAGTGCGGCTATAGACCAGCGATGTCCCTCCTGAGCCCGTCATACGGATGCTGTGGCTATAGACCAGAGATGTCCCTCCTGAGCCCGTTATATGGATGCTGCGGCCATAGACCAGCGATGTCCCTCCTGAGCCCGTCATATGGGTGGCACGGCTATAGACCAGCGATGTCCCTCCTGAGCCCGTTATACGGATGCTATGGCCATAGACCAGCGATGTCCCTCCTGAGCCCGTCACATGGGTGGCAAGGCTATAGACCAGCGATGTCCCTCCTGAGCCCGTCATACGGATGCTGCGGCCATAGACCAGCGATGTCCCCCCTGAGCCCTTCATACGGATGCTGCGGCTATAGACCAGCGATGTCCCTCCTGAGCCCGTCATACGGATGCTGTGGCTATAGACCAGCGATGTCCCTCCTGAGCCCGTCATATGGGTGGCAAGGCTATAGACCAGCGATGTCCCTCCTGAGCCCGTTATATGGATGCTGCAGCCATAGACCAGCGATGTCCCCCCTGAGCCCGTCATACGGATGCTGCGGCTATAGACCAGCGATGTCCCTCCTGAGCCCGTCATACGGATGCTGCGGCCATAGACCAGCGATGTCCCTCCTGAGCCCGTCATATGGGTGGCACGGCTATAGACCAGCGATGTCCCTCCTGAGCCCGTCATACGGATGCTGCGGCCATAGACCAGCGATGTCCCTCCTGAGCCCGTCATATGGGTGGTGCGGCTATAGACCAGCGATGTCCCTCCTGAGCCCGTCATATGGATGGCGCGGCTATAGACCAGTGATGTCCCTCCTGAGGTGTCATATGAATGGCGCGGCTATAGACCAGCGATGTCCCCATTGAGCCTGTCATACGGATGCTGCGGCCATAGACCAGCGATGTCCTTCCTGAGCCCGTCATATGGGTGGCGCAGCTATAGACCAGCGATGTCCCCCCTGAGCCCGTCATAAGGATGCTGCGGCCATAGACCAGCGATGTCCCTCCTGAGCCCGTCATACGGATGCTGCAGCCATAGACCAGCGATGTCCCTCCTGAGCCCGTTATATGGATACTGCGGCCATAGACCAGCGATGTCCCTCCTGAGCCCGTTATATGGATACTGCGGCTATAGACCAGCGATGTCCCTCCTGAGCCCGTCATACGGATGCTGCGGCCATAGTCCAGCGATGTCCATCCTGAGCCCGTTATATGGATGCTGCAGCCATAGACCAGCGATGTCCCCCCTGAGCCCGTTATATGGATGCTACGGCCATAGACCAGCAATGTCCCTCCTGAGCCCGTCATATGGGTGGTGCGGCTATAGACCAGCGATGTACCTCCTGAGCCCGTCATATGGGTGGCGCGGCTATAGACCAGCGATGTCCCACCTGAGCCTGTCATATGGGTGGTGCGGCTATAGACCAGCGATGTCCCTCCTGAGCCCGTCATACGGATGCTGCGGCCATAGACCAGCGATGTCCCTCCTGAGCCCGTTATGCGGATGCTGCGGCCATAGACCAGCGATGTCCCCCCTGAGCCCGTTATATGGATGCTGCGGCCATAGACCAGCAATGTCCCTCCTGAGCCCGTCATATGGGTGGTGCAGCTATAGACCAGCGATGTCCCTCCTGAGCCCGTCATATGGGTGGCGCGGCTATAGACCAGCGATGTCCCACCTGAGCCTGTCATATGGGTGGTGCGGCTTTAGACCAGCGATGTCCCTCCTGAGCCCGTCATACGGATGCTGTGGCCATAGACCAGCGATGTCCCTCCTGAGCCCGTCATACCATACGGATGCTGTGGCTATAGACCAGCGATGTCCCTCCTGAGCCCGTTATATGGATGCTGCGGCCATAGACCAGCGATGTCCCTCCTGAGCCCGTCATATGGGTGGCACGGCTTTAGACCAGCGATGTCCCTCCTGAGCCCGTCATACGGATGCTGTGGCCATAGACCAGCGATGTCCCTCCTGAGCCCGTCATACCATACGGATGCTGTGGCTATAGACCAGCGATGTCCCTCCTGAGCCCGTTATATGGATGCTGCGGCCATAGACCAGCGATGTCCCTCCTGAGCCCGTTATACGGATGCTGCGGCCATAGACCAGCGATGTCCCTCCTGAGCCCGTCATATGGGTGGCACGGCTATAGACCAGCGATGTCCCTCCTGAGCCCGTTATACGGATGCTGTGGCCATAGACCAGCGATGTCCCTCCTGAGCCCGTTATACGGATGCTGTGGCCATAGACCAGTGATGTCCCTCCTGAGCCCGTCATATGGGTGGCACGGCTATAGACCAGCGATGTCCCTCCTGAGCCTGTTATACGGATGCTGTGGCCATAGACCAGCGATGTCCCTCCTGAGCCCGTTATACGGATGCTGTGGCCATAGACCAGTGATGTCCCTCCTGAGCCTGTCATATGGGTGGCACGGCTATAGACCAGCGATGTCCCTCCTGAACCCGTCATACGGATGCTGCGGCCATAGACCAGCGATGACTCCTCTGAGCCCGTCATACGGATGCTGCGGCCATAGACAAGTGATGACCCCCTGAACATATCATATTGATGAAGCAGCCATAGCCCAGCGATGACCCCTCAACCCATTATAGAGGTGTTGTGGCCAATGTCAGCTGTGACCCCTGAACCCATCATGTGGATAGTGATTGCCCTGAACCTGTCATACAGTTTGTGCAGCCATTGACTGATGAGGAGTTCGTTCCTGAGCTCTGACCAATGACTGGTGACCGGTTATGATCTTCTGTAAGTCTTCAGTAAAGGAAGGGAAAAATGTAGATCTGAAGGTTAAATAATGTTTTTATTAATAAAACAAGGCTGCTCTCTTCCTCAGGTACAAATAAAGATAAAAAATATCCGTACAGCATGAATTGCATTCTTATAGACCAGGTGTAGGGAATGAGATCCATTATTTAACCCTTACCATGTAATCACATATAAGGATACTGCGATTAGCAGGACCACAGATATCGGTGTGTCCCCATTCAGCCCCTAGGGTCCATGCATTCATCGATCCTTCAGGGACTAATGTGGACAAAATCCAGAACCTTTCCCCATTCCCCAGTCTGTGAAATCTATTAGTAGGACTCGCGGGGTTCTGCCTCCACAAACTATGACTCGTAATTCCAGTTGTTATATTAGACTTGTGTTTTTCATCCAGAGATATATTGGAATCGTGGTCCGTCCACATATTGCAATTCTGGCCGATTCGTAAAAGTTGTACGTCTGAAGTTGATTTTTGTAATGAATCCAGGATTCCAAGGAGAAGACTTTTGGAAAAGGGCTACCCCAAAGCACTAATAAAAGATGCCTTTGAAAAAAGTAGAAGATTGAAACAAAAAGATTCTTTAGCTGAAATTGCAAAGATCTGAGAAGACCGCCTGTTCGGGAAAATAGATTTCAATTTAGTTTTGTAATACCTTTTAATAAATCATATAAAAAAGTGCAAGAGATTGGTTTATTCTGGCTGCAGACCCCATTTTATAAATTATAAAAAAAATTGCCTGAGGGTCCTGGTGTACCATAGAGGTATAATAAAAACATAATCATGAACAGTCAGATTAACCCTTTAGTGACCGGGCCAATTTTTACAATTCTGACAACTGTCACTATGACGTTATAGCTCTGGAACGCTTCAACGGATCCCACTGATTCTGAGATTGTTTTCATGACATATTGTACTTCATTATAGTGGTGACATTTATTTGATGTAACTTGCATTTATTTATGAAAAAAATGGAAATTTGGAAAACAATTTGGAAAATTTTGCAATTTTCAAACTTTTATTTTTTATGCCCTTAAATCAGAGAGTTATGTCACACAAAATAGTTAATAAATAACATTTCCCACATGTCTACTTTACATCAGCACAATTTTGGAACCAGATTTTTTTTGTTAGGAAGTTATAAGGGTTAAAAGTTGACCAGTGATTTCTCATTTTTCCAACAAAATTTACAAAACCATTTTTTTAGTGACCACCTCACATTTGAAGTCACTTTGAGGGGTCTATATGGCAGAAAATACCCAACAGTGACACCATTCTAAAAACTGCACTCTTCAAGGTGCGAAAAACCACATTCCAGAAGTTTATTAACCCTTCAGGTGCTTCACAATAACTAAAGCAATGTGGAAGGAAAAATGAACATTTTACTTTTTTCACAAAAAATTTACTTTAGACCCAAACTCCGGACGAGCGGTGGACACCACGTCCAGACACCATACTTGTAGTGCCACATTTGGCGTTTATACTGCACTGAATTGTACCAGACGACCAAACGGGGTTAATCCCTTTAAATCCACTTACGAGTTATCTCTCTGAGAGAGGTACATTGATGAAGGTCTATGACCGAAACGTCTATTGTATGTACTCTCCTTAATTAAACCTCACTTGCATTTCATCACGTGTGTGCCAAGTTGATCTATGAAGAAAATACCCAACAGTGACACCATTCTAAAAACTGCACTCTTCAAGGTGCGAAAAACCACATTCCAGAAGTTTATTAACCCTTCAGGTGCTTCACAATAACTAAAGCAATGTGGAAGGAAAAATGAACATTTTACTTTTTTCACAAAAAATTTACTTTAGACCCAAACTTTTTAATTTTGACAAGGGTATCAGGAGAAAATTGACCACAAAATTTGTTGTTCAATTTCTCCCGAGTACACCGATAACCTGTATGTGGGGGAATGCCACTGTTTGGGCGCATGGCAGGTCTCAGAAGGGAGGGAGCAACGTTTGACTTTTTTTTACCCAAAATTGGCTGGAATGAATGGCGGGCACCATGTCGTGATTGGAGACCCCCTGATGTACCTAAACAGTAGAAACCCCCCAATTCTAACTCCAACCTTAACACAGCCCTACCCCTGACCCTAATCCCAACCCTAATCCCAACTCCAACACCATCCTAACCCAACCATGACCCCAACACAATCGTATCCCAAACACAACTCTAACCCTAGCCCCAACCCCAAACACAACCCTAACCCCAACACATCAACCTTATCCCCATCACAACCCTAACCCAAACACCGCAACCGTAACTCCAACACAACCTTAACCCTAGCCCCAAACCTAACCCTAATTGAAGGGTGTAATAAAGGGAGTTTGATTTATTATTTTCATCACTGCGATAGGGTCTATCACAGTGATCAAAATGAACCAATAGGAAAAATCTATTGTTGCTTGGTGCCGGCCAACAGATTTCAATGGGCGCACTGCGCATGCGTCCACCATTATTTTCCTGGAAGATGCCAAGGGCCAGGGGATGCAGGAGGTGCCGGAGGTACCGGGGGGCTCAGGGGACCCCATTTCTCTCTCCTCTGATGTGCTAGATCATATCAGAGGAGAGAGAAATGAATGGCAAATCAGACTTTTTTTTGCAATCGCCGTTATTCCGTGAATAACAGTGATGACGAGACCGAGGATGGTAAAAACCAACCCGAAGCATGTTTTACCCCCGGTAGCAGAGACCCCGGAGATTTTCCGATGCTGGGGGGGTGCAATAACCTTATTTTTCTGTGCCGTTAAAAAGCGGTGCTGAGGAATAAGTACCCTTAACTGCCGCCATTAAAAGGCTTATCGGCAGTCATTAAGGGGTTAACAAGAAAAACATCTCTGGAGCAGGGGGCTATGAACATGAGGACCATTCTGGAAACTAGCAGAACCTACAAGTTAAATCATAAATATGAGAGCTGTAATGGACACATTCAGGTAGAAAGCAATTTGTATCAGTTGTTACAGGGGAAAAATTCTAAAATTGTAACAGTTTGTATGTCGTTTCTGTATTGCAGTGTCAATGTAAATTGCTATACATGCTATACATAGGATGGAGCACGATGTCAGTACATCTCAGGATGAATAAGCACAGGTCTAATATAAAAATGAAATTATGAACCATAGTTTATCGAGGCATGAAAAAAAACACCAATCTAGAACTTATTATCATAGAACAAATACTGGCGAGTCATAGAATTCTAGAATGTAAGAGTTGGAAAGCACCTCCAGGGTCATCAGGACCTCCAGGGTCATCAGGACTTCCAGTGTCATCAGGACCTCCAGGGTCATCAGGACCTCCAGGGTCATCAGGACCTCCAGGGTCAACAGGATCTCCAGGGTCATCAGGACCTCCAGGGTCCTCGTGTCCAACCCCAACTCTCAATGCAGGAGTCACTAAACCATCTCAGGTGTCTGTCCAGCCTCTGTGTGAAGACTTCCATTGAAGGAGAACTCACCACCTCTCACGGCTGCCAGTTCCACTCATTGATCTCCCTCCCTGTCAAAATGTTTTTTCTAATATCTAATCTGTATATTCCCCTTTCTTGTATTCGCTTCCAATTCTTCCTTCTCTTCGGGATTGTTACTGATTGTGTGGTGAAAATTTCATTAAGTAAAATCTCCCATCCTTCTTGGACATTTCTGTCCTTTAGAACATCTGGCTATTGGACCTTCCCTACCCTCTTTCTGAACCCATTAAAATCTGCCTTTCTGGAGTCCAACCTTACAACCTTAAATTCTGAGTCTTCTCTGGTTTTCCTCTTCTTGTAATACAACATTCGAGGATAGCATGATCGCTGCCTCCAAAATTCCCAGCCACCTTAACTTCCTCAACCATTTCCTCCCTGTTGGTAAGAATTAGGTCCAAGACTGCAGATTCTCTTGTTTTCTTTTCCACCTTATGAAAGATAATCTTGTCAGCAAGAGAAGATAAGAATTTTCTGGACCCAGCCTGAGAGAGATTCCCAACAAATATCTGGATAGTTAAAATCTTACATGATCACTGTGTTATACTTTTTTGAGAACAGAGACATCTGATGTAAAAAGACTTCATCCATTTCTTCAGTCTGTCAAGGAGGCCTATAGTAAACACCTACAATAGTGTCCTTTTTCTTCTTTCTCTGGATTTTTACCCAGTTTCTACAGAGCTACCAGTCTCTGAAGCTTGGATCTCTGTGGAGTCATACATTTTTCTAACATACAATGCAACACCTCCTACCCTCTTGTTAATCTTGTTTATAATAAATAAATTGTAGCCTTCAAGGTTTGTATTCCAATCATGTGTATCAGTTCCAAGTTTCAGTAATGCCTATGCCTATGACATCATATCTCTTGTGTTAGTAGGTCCAATTCTCATTGTTTGTGTCCCATGCTCTGTGCGTTTGTATAGACACATTTTAGTTTGTAGTCAGCTGCTCTTGCTCCTCTGTTTTCTTTCAGAGTTTGCTGTATTTGTTCTTCCTTTCCACTTCTAATAGGAGAGTTCTCAAAAGAATTCATTAGCTGCATATTTCTTTCTGGCCATATATTTCCCATCTCATAATGCTCTAGTTTAAAGCTCTTCTGATGAGTGTAGCAAGGTGCTGTCGCTCCTCAGGTTATGCCCCTTTTTACCCTTCGCCACGACAGCACCCCACATGAGAGAGAGGGATCCTTTTAGACTAAGAAACGGACACACAAGTCCAAGCATAAAGAATGCGCCCTATGTAAACAGCCTCTTCTGGACTCTTACGCTAAGAGGTTATGCACACAGTGTATCACTCTAACCTTACATCAGGAAAATGAAATGACACCAGCAGATGTAAGAGCCATGATTTGGGAAGAGATGCAGGGTTTGGTGCACACAAGTAGCACCAGTACCCGCCTACCAAGCAAGTCCCCGTCTCCAGTGGACTCAGATTCTGAGGATGAACATAGATCCTCAGACAATTCTGGTTCGCAATCAAGTTCGTCTGGGAATGAAGAGGGTCTTTGTCTACCTAACAGCAGTATAAATAACCTAGTAAAATCCGTCAGAAGCACAATGGGGTGCCCAGACGAAAAAGGGAAAAAATCGGCACAGGACATCATGTTTGCGGGGTTGGGACAGAAAAAATGAAGATCTTTCCCCGTAATACCCACGATTAAAGACTTAATCAAAAAAGAATGGGATAAGCATAATAAACGGGGTTTCCTACCATCATCCTCTAAGAGACGCGATCCCTTCAGCGATGAGGAACTGAATTCCTGGACAAAAGTGCCTAAAGTTGATGCTGCAGTCGCTTCCACCTCTAAGCAATCGGTCTTACCAGTAGAGGATTCAGGGGTCCTGACAGACCCTTTAGACCGTAAAGCAGAGGCCTTACTAAAAAGATCGTGAGAAGCCAACACGGGGGCATTCAGGCCAGCTATATCTAGTACCTGCACCGCCAGGTCGCTGCTAGTCTGGATGGAACAGCTGGAGGAACAAATTAGAGGTAGAACTTCGAGAGAATCAATCTTGCCGAAAATCCCTCTAATAAAAGAAGCGATAGCATTCCTGGCAGATGCTTCTGTGGTTTTGCTACGCCTAGCAGCCAGACCAGCCGGCCTAGTGAACACAGCCCGGCGAGCACTCTGGTTGAAAAACTGGAAGGGGGACGCACAAGCAAAAGCAAAACTTTGTGCGATCCCTTGCCAGAGTGAGTTCCTTTTTGGGAAAACATTGGATGATCTCCTAAATAAAGCAGGGGAGAGAAAGAAAGGCTTCCCTTAATCAATCTCTTCCGTCTTACAGGAGAGCCTTTAGAAGACCCCCCCCCCCTTTACCAGAAACAAACCGTTTGAGACTCAAAGGGAGCGCTGGGAGACAAAGGATCCAAAGCGAAGGTGCTCTGTTAAGCGGATCCTATAATACGAAGCGTAACAAGTACCGCTGACCATGAAGTGGGCGGCAGATTAAAATATTTCTTTCATAGTTGGAAGCAAATAACATCTAGCCAATGGATTCTGGACATTATACAATGCGATTTAAGATTGGAGTTTGATCGAATCCCTTGGGTTTCTTTTGTAGTAACATCACCAAAAGGACGTGAACAACAAAAGGCTCTGGAATCAGAGATCCTATCTCTACTATCTAAAAGAGTCTTGATAGAAGTTCCCCAGGATCAAGAAGGGAAGGGGTTCTATTCTACTTTATTTTTGATCAATAAACCAGATGGTTCATTCAGAACCATCATAAATCTAAAAAAATTAAATTATTTTTTGCATAACCATACTTTTAAAATGGAATCCATTGGTTCTAGCATCAAACTCTTGTTCCCTAGATGTGTCATGGCGGGGGATAGACCTAAAAGATGCCTACTATCATCTTCCCATACATGCCGAACACCAGCGGTACCTAAGGGTAGCGGTCATCCTGGCGGGACAGGTTCGTCACTTTCAATACGTAGCAATGCCTTTTGGGCTTTCAATGGCTCCCCGCATCTTCACAAAAGTGATATTAGAAGTGATGGCTCATCTACGCAAACAGGACACTTTAATAATACCCTACCTAGATGATTTTCTAGTAGTAGGAAATTCTATATCTCAATGTAAAAATCGATTATCTAATACGATCTCGTCCCTACAGGAGTTAGGTTGGATCGTCAACTTCGAAAAATCCAGGCTGAATCCAGAAACCGTTCAAACATTTCTAGGAATCCAGCTAGACTCCGTTAGTCAGAAATGCTTCCTCCCACAGTCAAAACGGTTGATTATACAGTCAAATGTTTCACTGGCAGTGGAAAACCCACACAAGACACTAAGAAAAGCTATGTCTTTACTGGGGTCATTATCTTCATGCATTCCAGCCGTACCGTGGGCTCAATTTCATACCCGACCTTTACAGTATGAAGTCTTGTATGTTCAGGAGAAATCACAGGGACATTTGAAAAGTAAACTAACTCTTTCCAGGAACGTTATAGAATCCCTAACATGGTGGTTAGATATAGAGCACCTTTCAAAAGGAGTACCTTGGGTGATAGACCCTTCCAAGATAATCACCACCGATGCCAGCCCCTCAGGTTGGGGTGCCCATATGGATGATAGGCTAGCCCAGGATATCTGGGATCAGACAGAGTCAACATTTTCTTCAAATTGCAAAGAATTAAGAGCAGTACATTATGCCTTAAATAATTTTCTCCCACACATCCGAGGAGCACATGTAAGGGTTTTCTCGGACAATTCCACCACAGTGGCATATGTGAACCATCAAGGTGGTACACGGTCGGGAACCCTGATGACCATAGCAGCGGATATCTTCCAGTTAGCAGAAACTCATCTCGCATCCCTAACAGCACTTCACATCAGAGGTGTAGAAAACATAAAAGCAGACTACCTCAGCCGGAACATGTTACGTCAAGGGATCTCTGGATCAACATGTTAGGGCATGTTAGGCTATGGGTTGAACTAGATGGACTTACAGTCTTCCTTCAACCTTAATAACTATGTAACTATGTAAGGGGAATGGTCTCTCAACCGACACATATTCAAAATGATAACAGATTTATGGGGTATACCACAAATAGATCTGTTTGCCACCAGAGAGAACAGACAAGTCAAAAGGTATGCTTCCCTGAACTTGATGGATCATCCAGACATGTTGGACTCACTTCAGCATCCCTGGAAGTTCGAACTAGCGTATGCCTTTCCTCCGATGTCTCTGATTCCACTGGTGATCAGGGAAATCACGAGGGAACAAGCAAGGGTGATCCTCATTGCACCCTTTTGGCCAAGGAGACCGTGGTTCTCTTGTCTCCAGACTTTGTCTCTATGCGACCCGTGGATTCTTCCATCAGACCGGAAGCCGCTGTCCCAAGGCCCCTTTTTCCACCCGCAAGTGAAAGGTCTTCACTTGACGGCGTGGAATTTGAGAGGCAGCTATTAAGTTCAAGAGGGTTTTCAAAACATCTAGTAAACACTCTTTTACTAAGTAGAAAAAAAATCTACCACCCTAATATATAGTATGGTATGGAAAAAAATCTTAAATTTTTATACAAAACCTTTCACTAGACAAGTTCCACTGGTACTTATTCTAGAATTCTTACAAAAAGGTTGAGAATTAGGGTTATCTGAACAAGTACAAGAGTACAAGTCTCAGCATTAGGAGCCCTATATGGGTGCAATATAGCAGCTGATAGGTGGATCTGCCGATTTATAAAGTCTTGTGAACGTAGTAATCCGGTCCATATTCCCCATTTACCTCCATGGGATTTAAATCTAGTACTGGAGGCCTTAACCAGCTCTCCATTTGAACCACTAGATTCCATACCCTTAAACATACTAACATATAAAGTAGCCTTATTGGTAGCTTTAACCTCAGCCAGAAGGGTTAGTGACATCCAGGCCCTATCAGTAGACGCACCTTTCTTACTAATATTCCAATATCGGGTAGTCCTAAAACCAGACCCCTCATACCTCCCTAAGGTGGCATCCATCTACCACAGATCACAGGAAATTTTTCTTCCTTCCTTTTTTGATTCCCCTGTAACTCCAGAACAACATAAGTTCCACACCTTAGATGTCAGAAGAGCCATCCTGTCCTATATAGAAAGGTCTCAGACATGGAGGCAGAGTAGGGCTCTGTTTGTCTCCTTTCAGGGCCACAGGTAAGGACATGGGGTCACAAAAGCTACCGTATCTCGGTGGATCAGAGAAGCTATCTGCTTGGCTTATACATAAAGAGACGAAGTACCTCCAGTGGGTATAAAAGCACATTCAGCATGAGCTATGGCATCCTCCTGGGCGGAACAAGCAGATGTACCAATCCATTTGATATGTAAGGCCGCAACTTGGTCAACACCTTCTACCTTTTACAACCATTATAGACTTGATCTATCTACATCTTCTGACCTGACCTTTGGTAGAGCTGTCCTTAGTACAGTAATCCCACCCAGATAATGACTCTCTGAAAATCTCCCATGTGGGGTGCTGTTGTGGCGAAGGGTAAAAAGCCGGATTACTTACCGGTAATGCTCTTTTAATGAGTCCACGACAGCACCCATTTACAACCCTCCCTGATTATGCACATTTCCTTCTTTTAAGCTCACAAATAATAGTTGTATAGAGTTTAAGACATTTTAATTGCTGAATATGAGTTAATACTAAAACTTTGCAGTTCCCTTTATACTCTGAAAAACTAAACTGAGGAGGAGAGGGGCCGCCTCCTTTGGAAGGACCTTGAGGAAGACGCTGCGGGCGTCGATACGCGTGGGTCACAACTATGACATAGCCTGTCATAAATCTTCATAACCAGCGCTGCTAGGAGCCCTTTTACCACCCGGGTGCTAGGCAGGGTGAGTTGATAGAGCATACAGGGGACCTGAACTTTAGGGTTTGGTTATCCATGCTGTGTTCAGTATGCTTTTAGGTGCATTATGTGCCACCCTATTTTTTGATTTCTTGCTGTGGGGCACAGAACATTGAGGGTGTACCATTTGGTTTGTGGTATTATATTATATAGCACCATATAACGCCCACATGCTGGTCACTATGGTTTTTATGATCTATATATTGGTTGTTTAAGGCTATGTGTTATGTTATAACATTCATTTACTACTTGTATGGACCCGTTACCCCAGGTCACATTTTTTAGGGGGTGTTTTTAAGCATGTTTTTATGTCTTTGTGTGATGTTTTCCTAAATAAAGATGTTATTTGTTTGAACTTGGATTCAGTATGGTGATCCCAAATTTGTCTGCATACACTTTGTCTTTTTTTGGTTGCTACTATATGTAGTATGCAGGTGGTGATCCCCCCAGTGCTTATTTGATATGCAGATGGTGCCCGCTCACCAAGTGTATGGTGGTTAGATATAGAGCACCTTTCAAAAGGAGTACCTTGGGTGATAGACCCTTCCAAGATAATCACCACCGATGCCAGCCCCTCAGGTTGGGGTGCCCATATGGATGATAGGCTAGCCCAGGATATCTGGGATCAGACAGAGTCAACATTTTCTTCAAATTGCAAAGAATTAAGAGCAGTACATTATGCCTTAAATAATTTTCTCCCACACATCCGAGGAGCACATGTAAGGGTTTTCTCGGACAATTCCACCACAGTGGCATATGTGAACCATCAAGGTGGTACACGGTCGGGAACCCTGATGACCATAGCAGCGGACATCTTCCAGTTAGCAGAAACTCATCTCGCATCCCTAACAGCACTTCACATCAGAGGCGTAGAAAACATAAAAGCAGACTACCTCAGCCGGAACATGTTACGTCAAGGGGAATGGTCTCTCAACCGACACATATTCAAAATGATAACAGATTCATGGGGTATACCACAAATAGATCTGTTTGCCACCAGAGGGAACAGACAAGTCAAAAGGTACGCTTCCCTGAACTTGATGGATCATCCAGACATGTTGGACTCACTTCAGCATCCCTGGAAGTTCGAACTAGCGTATGCCTTTCCTCCGATGTCTCTGATTCCACTGGTGATCAGGGAAATCACGAGGGAACAAGCAAGGGTGATCCTCATTGCACCCTTTTGGCCAAGGAGACCGTGGTTCTCTTGTCTCCAGACTTTGTCTCTATGCGACCCGTGGATTCTTCCATCAGACCGGAAGCCGCTGTCCCAAGGCCCCTTTTTCCACCCGCAAGTGAAAGGTCTTCACTTGACGGCGTGGAATTTGAGAGGCAGCTATTAAGTTCAAGAGGGTTTTCAAAACATCTAGTAAACACTCTTTTACTAAGTAGAAAAAAAATCTACCACCCTAATATATAGTATGGTATGGAAAAAATTCTTAAATTTTTATACAAAACCTTTCACTAGACAAGTTCCACTGGTACCTATTCTAGAATTCTTACAAAAAGGTTGAGAATTAGGGTTATCTGAACAAGTACAAGAGTACAAGTCTCAGCATTAGGAGCCCTATATGGGTGCAATATAGCAGCTGATAGGTGGATCTGCCGATTTATAAAGTCTTGTGAACGTAGTAATCCGGTCCATATTCTCCGTTTACCTCCATGGGATTTAAATCTAGTACTGGAGGCCTTAACCAGCTCTCCATTTGAACCACTAGATTCCATACCCTTAAACATACTAACATATAAAGTAGCCTTATTGGTAGCTTTAACCTCAGCCAGAAGGGTTAGTGACATCCAGGCCCTATCAGTAGACGCACCTTTCTTACTAATATTCCAATATCGGGTAGTCCTAAAACCAGACCCCTCATACCTCCCTAAGGTGGCATCCACCTACCACAGATCACAGGAAATTTTTCTTCCTTCCTTTTTTGATTCCCCTGTAACTCCAGAATAACATAAGTTCCACACCTTAGATGTCAGAAGAGCCATCCTGTCCTATATAGAAAGGTCTCAGACATGGAGGCAGAGTAGGGCTCTGTTTGTATCCTTTCAGGGCCACAGGTAAGGACATAGGGTCACAAAAGCTACCGTATCTCGGTGGATCAGAGAAGCTATCTGCTTGGCCTATACATCAAAAGGCGATATTCCTCCAGTGGGTATAAAAGCACATTCAACACGAGCCATGGCTTCCTCCTGGGCGGAACAAGCAGATGTACCAATCCATTTAATATGTAAGGCCGCAACCTGGTCGACACCTTCTACTTTTTACAACCATTATAGACTTGATCTATCTACATCTTCTGACCTGATCTTTGGTAGAGCTGTCCTTAGTACAGTAATCCCACCCAGATAATGACTCTCTGAAAATCTCCCATGTGGGGTGCTGTTGTGGCGAAGGGTAAAAAGCCGGATTACTTACCGGTAATGCTCTTTTAATGAGTCCACGACAGCACCCATTTACAACCCTCCCTGATCATTCACATTTCCTTCTTTTAAGCTCACAAATAATAGTTGTATAGAGTTTAAGACATTTTAATTGCTGAATATGAGTTAATACTAAAACTTTGCAGTTCCCTTTATACTCTGAAAAACTAAACTGAGGAGGAGAGGGGCCGCCTCCTTTTATTCTGTAGGTTTCCTGTTCCTATGGGCGGATCCCTCTCTCTCATGTTGGGTGCTGTCGTGGACTCATTAAAAGAGCATTACCGGTAAGTAATCCGGCTTATTCAAGTTGCTCTGGATCATAAAGTCACTCTCATTAGCGAGATCATGCTTATTACTCAGGTCTCGGGTCACTCTCATCACTTATCTTATACTCACTTCTCAGGTCAGCCATTCTTCAAGATGTTCTCACTCTTCATTCCACTCTTATTCTCTGGGTCCTTCTCATTCTCCAGGTCATTCGCTGTCCTCACTCATCAAGTCATTCTCATTTTCTGTTTTCACTATTTAGGTTTTTCCCATTATTCATCTCATATTTAGTACTTAGCTCACCCTTATCCTAGGGTTCTTCGCAATCCTGAGGACAAACCCATTATTTGGGTCATTTGCATGCAACAGTTGAGGACAAAAAGTCTTTCTGCTGTCCCCTTATCTGTGATAAATATTGGATGGTTCTGTGGATCCAGATCTGATGTTAGAAGCACCGGCACTCATGTGAAGTTGGGTGTTTATTATGGTTAACTGGATATATTAGATGTGGGAGAAGATTTCTAGGGCATCAGGGGTGTCCAGCCCGGAGGTGGCGCATGCAGTTCATGGACCCACTGTGTCACAGGGCTGGGCTTACCTAGAAGGGGCATGGCTAAGTGGCTACCTGGATTTCACTGGAGCTACTTATGATGGCGTCAGGCTTGAGCAGCAGGTAGCCGCCAGGTAACACTCCCCAGTTCTGCGGCTGCTGACCCCAGGGGTTAGGTTCTCCGACACGGATAAAGACTCGGAGTCAGTGACAGAGAGGATTCGGACTCTGTTCAGACTACTCAGGTTCTGGATGCTCTGACACAATGGATACACAGTCACAGATAGGGCTGGGTTCGAATACTGTAACAGGGTCTGACAGTATGGACTCAGGAACACTAACCATGACTCACACAGGTACAGGTTCAAGTTCTCAAAAAATAGCTGAAAACTTCGGCACTCAAACTGAAATTTTATTGTCGTATGCAGCATAAGAGGCAAAAAATCAAGGAAAAAAAAAAGCAAAAAACGACCCTTGTGGATACAGATTGTTTCAGCAATCTTTCGGCTAGCACAAAAGCACAAAATCTGTGTAGAGACATATCTAAAGTGTCAATATACAGAACAGAAAGATGGGCCATAATATACAAATAGGTGGCTAGATCTGCAAGATCGTAACCACAATGGATCAAAAGGACATGACAAAGCCTGTGTACAAGTAAACACATAAATATAAATGTTATCACATGTAACTAATAAATAAGAGAATAATAGGAAGAGATCTACTATATAATTGTCTAAGGGTCACTTCCGTCTTTCTGTCCTTCTGTCTGTCACAGATATTCATTGGTCGTGGCCTCTGTCTGTCATGGAATCCAAGTCGCTGATTGGTCGTGGCAAAACGCCCACGACCAATCAGCGACGCGCACAGTCCGGAAGAAAATGGCCGCTCCTTACTCCCCGCACTCACTGTCCGGCGCCCGCATACTCCCTTCCGGTCGCCGCTCACACAGGGTTAATGCCGGCGGTAACGGACCGCGGGTAACGCACTCCGTAACCGCTGCTATTAACCCTGTGTGTCCCCAATTTTTTACTATTCCCTATGCGGCATCAATAGTAAAAAAAATGTAATGTTAAAAATAATTAAAAAAAAAAAAACTACTATACTCACCCTCCGTAGTCCGCCGAGCCGCTCGCACCGACCGCCATCTTCCCTTCCCGGCGATGTATTGCAAAATTACCCAGAAGAATTAGCAGTCTCGCGAGACCGCTAAGTCTTCTGGGTAATTTCGCAATGCTGCATCCTGGGAAAGGAACCCGGCGCCAGCGGCTTGGCGGAGCTTCGGTGGATCCCAAGCGTCGGTAACCGCTTCCTGGATCTAGGCGCCAATGGAAGGTGAGTATATAACTATTTTTTATTTTAATTCTTTTTTTTTTTTTTAACAGGGATATCATGCCCACATTGCTATATACGTGGGCTGGGCAATATACAACGTGGGCTGCACAATGTACAACGTGGGCTGTGCAATATACTATGTGGGCTGCGCAATATACTAAGTGAGCTGTGTAATATACTACGGGCTGCGCAATATACTACGTGGGCTGCGCAATATACTAAGTGAGCTGCGCAATATACTAAGTGAGCTGCACAATATACTACGGGCTGCACAATATACTACGTGAGCTGCGCAATATACTACGGGCTGCGCAATATACTACGTGGGCTGCGCAATATACTAAGTGAGCTACGCAATATACTATGGGCTGCGCAATATACTACGTGGGCTGCGCAATATACTAAGTGAGCTGTGCAATATACTACGGGCTGCGCAATATACTACGTGGGCTGCGCAATATACTAAGTGAGCTGCACAATATACTACGGGCTGCGCAATATACTAAGTGAGCTGCGCAATATACTACGGGCTGTGCAATATACTACGTGGGCTGCGCAATATACTAAGTGAGCTGCGCAATATACTACGGGCTGCGCAATATACTACGTGGGCTGCGCAATATACTAAGTGAGCTACGCAATATACTATGGGCTGCGCAATATGCAACGTGGGCTGCACAATGTACAACATGGGCTGTGCAATATACTACGTGGGCTGTGCAATATACTACGGGCTGCGCAATATACTACGGGCTGCGCAATATACTACGTGGGCTGCGCAATATACTAAGTGAGCTGCGCAATATACTATGGGCTGCGCAATATGCAACGTGGGCTGCACAATGTACAACATGGGCTGTGCAATATACTACGTGGGCTGTGCAATATACTAAGTGAGCTGCGCAATATACTACAGGCTGCGCAATATCCTACGTGGGCTGCGCAATATACTAAGTGAGCTGCGCAATATACTACGGGCTGCTGTTGTGAATTTGGATTCTGGGCTCCCCCGGTGGCTACTGGTGGAATTGAACTTGTGACATCATCTTCCCTGTTCACCTGTTCTGATTAGATCTGGGTGTCGCTATATAACCTGGCTTCTCTGTTAGATGCTTGCCGGTCAACAATGTTATCAGAAGCCTCTCTGTGCTTGTTCCTGCTCCCAGACATCTACTAGATAAGTTGGACATTCGTCCATGTTTTGTTTTTGTATTTTGGTTCCAGTTCACAGCTGCAGTTTCGTTACTGTGTCTGGAAAGCTCTTGTTGATCAGGAATTGCCACTCTGGTATTATGAGTTAATGCCAGAGTCCTAAAGTAATTTCTGGATGTGTTTTGTTAGGGTTTTCTACTGACCATGAAAGTATGCTTTCTGTCTTCTGCTATCTAGAAAGCGGACCTCAAATTTGCTAAAACTATTTTCCTGCTGCGTTTGTTGTTTCATCTCATATCACCGCCAATATATGTGGGGGGCCTCTGTCTCCTTTTTGGGCATTTCTCTAGAGGTGAGTCAGGTCTTATATTTCCCTCTGCTAGCATTATTTAGTTCTCCGGCCGGCGCTGGGCATATAGGGATAAAAAGTAGGACATGCTACCTGGCTACTTCTAGATGATGCGGTAGGTTTAGTTCATGGTCAGTATAGTTACATCTTCCAAGAGCTTGTTCCTATAGAGGCTTATGCTAGTTCTCTGGCCATGGAGATCATGACAGTTTGACCGGCCCATTAAAGGGTTAAAATCCTTGGCTGAGAAAGGAGAGAAATAAGAAGTCTGCTGAGAGTTTTTTTTTTTTTTTTTTTTTTTTTTTCTCTGTGCTCTTAATTGGATCACTTGCCAGTCTGTCTATGCTGCAGTCTTTCTTTTTTTTCTCTCTCCTTATAATCTTTGAATGGCTTTGTGTTCACCTGTTAATAATGGATCTTCAGAGTGTAACTGCAGGTTTGAATAATCTCACCACGAAAGTACAAAATTTGCAAGATTTTATTATTCATGCTCCGGTATCTGAGCCGAGAATTCCTTTGCCGGAAGTCTTCTCAGGGAATAGATCTAGCTTTCAGAATTTTAGAAATAATTGTAAGCTATTTTTGTCCCTGAAATCTCGTTCTGCTGGAGACCCTGCACAGCAGGTTGGGATTGTGATTTCCTTGCTCCGCGGCGACCCTCAAGACTGGGCTTTTGCATTGGCACCAGGGGATCCTGCGTTGCGCAATGTGGATGCGTTTTTTTTGGCCTTGGGCTTGCTGTATGAGGAACCTCATTTGGAACTTCAGGCAGAAAAAACTTTGATGTCCCTATCGCAGGGGCAAGATGAAGCTGAAATTTACTGCCAAAGATTCCGTAAATGGTCTGTGCTTACTCAGTGGAATGAGTGTGCCTTGGCGGCTACTTTCAGAGAGGGTCTCTCTGATGCCATTAAGGATGTTATGGTGGGGTTCCCTGTGCCTGCGGGTCTGAATGAGTCCATGACAATGGCCATTCAGATCGATAGGCGTCTGCGGGAGCGCAAACCAGTGCACCATCTGGCGGTGTCCACTGAGAAGACGCCAGAAAGCATGCAGTGTGATAGAATTCTGTCCAGAAGCGAGCGGCAGAATTTTAGACGGAAAAATGGGTTGTGTTTCTATTGTGGGGATTCTACTCATGTTATATCAGCATGCTCTAAGCGTACTAAAAAGCTTGATAAATCCGTTCCCATTGGCACTTTACAGTCTAAATTTATTTTGTCTGTGACCCTGATTTGCTCTTTGTCATCTATTACTACTGACGCCTATATCGACTCTGGCGCCGCTTTGAGTCTTATGGATTGGTCCTTTGCCAATCGTTGTGGGTATGATTTAGAGCCTTTGGAAACTCTTATTCCTCTGAAGGGGATTGACTGCACCCCATTGGCTAATAATAAACCACAATACTGGACACAAGTGACTATGTGTATTAATCCGGATCACCAGGAGACTATTCGTTTTCTAGTGCTGTATAATCTACATGAGGATTTGGTGCTGGGATTGCCATGGCTGCAGTCTCACAACCCAGTCCTTGACTGGAGAGCTATGTCTGTGTTGAGCTGGGGATGTAAGGGGACTCATGGGGACGTACCTTTGGTGTCCATTTCATCATCTATCCCCTCTGAAATCCCTGAGTTCCTGTCTGACTATCGTGACGTCTTTGAAGAACCCAAGCTTGGTTCACTACCTCCGCACCGTGAGTGCGATTGTGCTATAGATTTAATTCCGGGTAGTAAATACCCAAAGGGTCGTTTATTTAATCTGTCTGTGCCTGAACATACTGCTATGCGAGAATATATAAAGGAGTCCTTGGAAAAGGGACATATTCGTCCATCGTCATCTCCCTTAGGAGCCGTTTTTTTCTTTGTGTCAAAAAAAGACGGCTCTTTGAGACCATGTATTGATTATCGGCTTTTGAATAAAATCACGGTTAAATATCAATACCCATTGCCGTTGCTGACTGATTTGTTTGCTCGCATAAAGGGGGCCAAGTGGTTCTCTAAGATTGATCTCCGTGGGGCGTATAATTTGGTGCGGATCAGGCAGGGGGATGAGTGGAAAACCGCATTTAATACGCCCGAGGGCCACTTTGAGTATTTGGTGATGCCTTTTGGTCTTTCTAATGCCCCTTCAGTCTTCCAGTCCTTTATGCATGATATTTTCCGCGATTTTTTGGATAAATTTATGATAGTGTATCTGGATGATATTCTGATTTTTTCGGATGACTGGGACTCTCATGTCCGGCAAGTTAAGAGGGTTTTTCAGGTTTTGCGGTCTAATTCTCTGTGTGTCAAGGGTTCTAAGTGCGTTTTTGGGGTTCAGAGAATTTCCTTTTTGGGATATATTTTTTCTCCCTCTTCCATTGAGATGGATCCTGTCAAGGTTCAAGCTATTTGTGATTGGACGCAGCCCTCTTCTCTTAAAAGTCTTCAGAAATTTTTGGGCTTTGCCAACTTTTATCGTCGATTTATTTCTGGTTTTTCGGATGTCGTTAAGCCATTGACCGATTTGACTAGACAGGGTGCTGATGTTGCTAATTGGTCCCCTGATGCTGTGGAGGCCTTTCAGGAGCTTAAGCGCTGTTTTTCTTCTGCCCCTGTGTTGCGTCAGCCTGATGTGACTCTTCCTTTTCAGGTTGAGGTCGACGCTTCTGAGATCGGAGCTGGGGCAGTGTTGTCGCAGAAAAGTTCTGACTGCGCCGTGATGAGGCCTTGTGCCTTCTTTTCCCGTAAATTTTCGCCCGCTGAGCGGAATTATGATGTTGGGAATCGGGAGCTTTTGGCCATGAAGTGGGCGTTTGAGGAGTGGCGCCATTGGCTCGAGGGGGCCAGACATCAGGTGGTGGTATTGACTGACCACAAAAATTTGATTTATCTTGAGACCGCCAGGCGCCTGAATCCTAGACAGGCGCGCTGGTCATTATTTTTTTCTCGGTTTAATTTTGTGGTATCGTACCTACCAGGTTCTAAGAATGTTAAGGCGGATGCCCTTTCTAGGAGTTTTGAGCCTGATTCACCTGGCAACTCTGACCCCACAGGTATTCTTAAGGAGGGAGTTATCTTGTCAGCCGTTTCTCCAGACCTGCGGCGGGCCTTGCAGGAGTTTCAGGCGGATAGACCGGATCGTTGTCCGCCTGATAGGCTGTTTGTTCCTGATGATTGGACCAGTAAAGTCATCTCTGAGGTGCATTCTTCTGCGTTGGCAGGTCATCCTGGAATTTTTGGTACCAGGGATTTGGTGGCAAGATCCTTCTGGTGGCCTTCCCTGTCACGAGATGTGCGAGACTTTGTGCAGTCTTGTGACGTTTGTGCTCGGGCCAAGCCTTGTTGTTCTCGGGCTAGTGGATTATTGTTGCCCTTGCCTATTCCTAAGAGGCCTTGGACACACATCTCGATGGATTTTATTTCAGATCTGCCTGTTTCTCAGAAGATGTCTGTCATCTGGGTGGTGTGTGACCGTTTTTCTAAGATGGTTCATTTGGTTCCCCTGCCCAAATTGCCTTCTTCTTCCGAGTTGGTGCCCCTGTTTTTTCAAAATGTTGTTCGTTTGCATGGTATTCCTGAGAATATCGTTTCTGACAGAGGAACCCAATTTGTGTCTAGATTTTGGCGGGCATTTTGTGCTAGGATGGGCATAGATTTGTCTTTTTCGTCTGCTTTTCACCCTCAGACTAATGGCCAGACCGAGCGGACTAATCAGACCCTGGAGACATATCTGAGGTGTTTTGTGTCTGCTGACCAGGATGATTGGGTTGCTTTTTTGCCATTGGCGGAGTTCGCCCTCAATAATCGGGCCAGCTCTGCCACCTTGGTTTCCCCGTTTTTCTGTAATTCGGGGTTCCATCCTCGATTTTCCTCCGGTCAGATGGAATCCTCGGATTGTCCTGGAGTGGATGCGGTGGTGGAGAGATTGCATCATATCTGGGGGCAGGTGATGGACAATTTAAAGTTGTCCCAGGAGAAGACTCAGCTTTTTGCCAACCGTCACCGTCGTGTTGGTCCTCGGCTTTGTGTTGGAGATTTGGTGTGGTTGTCTTCTCGTTTTGTCCCTATGAGGGTCTCATCTCCTAAGTTTAAGCCTCGGTTCATCGGTCCGTATAAAATATTGGAGATTCTTAACCCTGTTTCCTTCCGTTTGGACCTCCCTGCATCCTTTTCTATTCATAACGTTTTTCATCGGTCGTTATTGCGCAGGTATGAGGCACCGGTTGTGCCTTCCGTTGAGCCTCCTGCTCCGGTGTTGGTTGAGGGTGAGTTGGAGTACGTTGTGGAAAAAATCCTAGACTCCCGTGTTTCCAGACGGAGACTCCAGTATCTGGTCAAGTGGAAGGGATATGGCCAGGAGGATAATTCTTGGGTCACTGCATCTGATGTTCATGCCTCTGATCTGGTTCGTGCCTTTCATAGGGCCCATCCTGATCGCCCTGGTGGTTCTGGTGAGGGTTCGGTGCCCCCTCCTTGAGGGGGGGGTACTGTTGTGAATTTGGATTCTGGGCTCCCCCGGTGGCTACTGGTGGAATTGAACTTGTGACATCATCTTCCCTGTTCACCTGTTCTGATTAGATCTGGGTGTCGCTATATAACCTGGCTTCTCTGTTAGATGCTTGCCGGTCAACAATGTTATCAGACGCCTCTCTGTGCTTGTTCCTGCTCCCAGACATCTACTAGATAAGTTGGACATTCGTCCATGTTTTGTTTTTGTATTTTGGTTCCAGTTCACAGCTGCAGTTTCGTTACTGTGTCTGGAAAGCTCTTGTTGATCAGGAATTGCCACTCTGGTATTATGAGTTAATGCCAGAGTCCTAAAGTAATTTCTGGATGTGTTTTGTTAGGGTTTTCTACTGACCATGAAAGTATGCTTTCTGTCTTCTGCTATCTAGAAAGCGGACCTCAAATTTGCTAAAACTATTTTCCTGCTGCGTTTGTTGTTTCATCTCATATCACCGCCAATATATGTGGGGGGCCTCTGTCTCCTTTTTGGGCATTTCTCTAGAGGTGAGTCAGGTCTTATATTTCCCTCTGCTAGCATTATTTAGTTCTCCGGCCGGCGCTGGGCATATAGGGATAAAAAGTAGGACATGCTACCTGGCTACTTCTAGATGATGCGGTAGGTTTAGTTCATGGTCAGTATAGTTACATCTTCCAAGAGCTTGTTCCTATAGAGGCTTATGCTAGTTCTCTGGCCATGGAGATCATGACAGGCTGCGCAATATGCAACGTGGGCTGCGCAATATACTATGTGGGCTGCGAAATATACTAAGTGAGCTGTGCAATATACTACATGGGCTGCGCAATATACTAAGTGAGCTGTGCAATATACTACGGGCTGTGCAATATACTGCGTGGGCTGCGCAATATACTAAGTGAGCTGCGCAATATACTACGGGCTGCGCAATACACTACGTGGGCTGCGCAATATACTAAGTGAGCTGCGCAATGTACTACGGGCTGCGCAATATGCAACGTGGGCTGCGCAATATACTACGTGGGCTGCGCAATATACTACGTGGGCTGCGCAATATACTATGTGGGCTGCGCAATATACTACGTGGGCTGCGCAATATACTAAGTGAGCTGCGCAATATACTATGGGCTGCGCAATATGCAACGTGGGCTGCACAATGTACAACATGGGCTGTGCAATATACTACGTGGGCTGTGCAATATACTAAGTGAGCTGCGCAATATACTACAGGCTGCGCAATATCCTACGTGGGCTGCGCAATATACTAAGTGAGCTGCGCAATATACTACGGGCTGCGCAATATGCAACGTGGGCTGCGCAATATACTATGTGGGCTGCGAAATATACTAAGTGAGCTGTGCAATATACTACATGGGCTGCGCAATATACTAAGTGAGCTGTGCAATATACTACGGGCTGTGCAATATACTGCGTGGGCTGCGCAATATACTAAGTGAGCTGCGCAATATACTACGGGCTGCGCAATACACTACGTGGGCTGCGCAATATACTAAGTGAGCTGCGCAATGTACTACGGGCTGCGCAATATGCAACGTGGGCTGCGCAATATACTACGTGGGCTGCGCAATATACTACGTGGGCTGCGCAATATACTACGTGGGCTGCGCAATATACTATGTGGGCTGCGCAATATACTACGTGGGCTGCGCAATATACTACGTGGGCTGCGCAATATACTCCATGACTGCGCAATATACAACATGGGCTGCGCAATATACTATGCGGACTGCACAATATACTACGTGGGCTGCATGTACAACGTGGGCTGCGCAATGTACAACGTGGGCTGCACAATGTACAACGTGGGCTGCGCAATGTACAACGTGGGCTGCGCAATGTACAACGTGGGCTGCGCAATATACTACATGGGCTGTGCAATACACTACGCATACATATTCTAGACTACCCGATGCGTTAGAATCGGGCCACCATCTAGTATGGTATAATCACGAACAAATGCAGCAAAGAAAAGAAAAAGATGCCCAATATTGGGGAAAAGAGACAGTATCAGACACCCTCAAACCGGTACTTGTTAGATAAAAGATACAGGAGTTACCTGAGGGGTAAAGGGTCACTGCATAATGATGACAGCTTGCGCCAGTGTCGGGACCTAAATGGTTCGTAATTTATATTCATCAAGGGGGAGTGATAGATTGTGCTTCCAGTGTCAGGATGGCCGAGAGCTTCTGGTGTCAAGCCGACCAGAGGCTCCTCTATGAACTGCGCATGCGCACCCACAGAAATAGCCGGGGATGCCTGAAGGGATGTTAGTTATGCGGGCATGGTGATTAATGCGCATGCGCGAGTCAATGGGCATACGTGGGAGATAAAATCTAAATATAAGGGGTATATATTCCCAAACCGAGGGTTAGCAGGCTGAGGATATATCAAAGTGGTGATGGAGCTATATGAATGAATTAATATGCAAATCATTGAATAACTGAATGTTAGAGTTGGAAGGGACCTCCTGGGTCATCTGGTCCAACCCCCTGCTCAAAGCAGGATTCACTAAATCATCCCAGACAGATGTCTGTCCAGCCTCTGTTTGAAGACTTCCATGAACTGTGGCCAATACTAAAATAAAATAAAAATAATAAAAATGCAAGCAATTAGAGATGTTAGTATGGAAATTCAGTATATAGATGCGCGATCCCAAAGATGAAGACTCAAAATAGGTAGAACCCAAGCCACGTACCTGGTGAAGTACCTAATGTGGGATCTATGAGAAGAAGAAAAAAGAGAAGGCAAGTACAAGATTCAAATATCACAAATGTTCTGTTCAAAAGATAAGCATCAGTAATAGATATACGATATTACACATGCATATGAGCCAACGATCCAGACAATGATTCTATTTATGAAACCACTAATTAATATTGGACTTCATATTCCCAATTAGGCCCCAACGGTGTGAGGGTTTGCAACTTGTGAATCCAAAACGCTTCACATGTATTTAATGTCTTAATTCTATCGCCTCCCCGTCTGTATAATGGGATATGGTCTATGACTTGGTATTTCAACTGTGCTATGGAAAGTCCCATAGAGATGAAGTGAGATGGGATGGGTGGCAGAGTGCATCCACATCCTATTGTGGACTTGTGTCATCCTGGACTGCTCCTACAGGAACTGCCGTCAATCACGTCGAGGATGCAGTCCTTCTTCCACAAGTTCAGATAGTGAATATAGATCACAGCACCCATCTTATTTTTTAGAACAGCGCCGGGCCTGGCCATACAGAGGAAGATGCGGAAGGGGAGGCGATGGCACAATGGAGCAGTCCAGGATGACAACCAGATCACAGGTAGGACTTCAGAAAACATAGTTTATACCGTCTTTTCACAGTGCCTCTCCCCCCGCTGAACTGTCCTTACTGCAGAAAGGTTTGACCTTGTGTCCAACACCGTCTTTCAATACCTTCCATTTGGATCAAGAACTTTGCCGCTTCTATAGGATACTTCGGCTTCAAGCCCATTTAGCTAATCGTGTGATGACGAATGATGACATCCCACAATCCTCTGTTTGTTTCTCACTTCAACAATTAAATTTGAGAGTTCCTAGTAATTTTCAGCCCCCACATTGTTATTACTCCGTTGAGACTGACATTAATTTGGTCCAGCGAGACCTCTCTAATACCATACAGTCGTTCAGTAAGGGTCAATTTCACATTAAGAACCTTACACGGGATAAAAGTAGATCCCTGTCGGCCATTAGGGCAAAGAAGGATCTTATTATCAAACTCGCCAACAAAGGGGGAGCGATTGTGGTTATGGACCGATCTTATTATATGTCGGAGATAAAGTCCCAACTGGGTGACACGGATACATACATTCCTATTCCTTCTAATCCTATAGTTTGAAATCACCAAAAAGAGGTGGGTGTCATTGATCCCAAATTAGGTGAATTTCTCATAAATCTTCATCCAATAACCCCGGGTTTTCTATACTCTCCCTAAGGTCCACAAAAATCTCCACAAACCCCCTGGGTGCCCCATTGTAGTGCAGCGCCCCAGAGTCCTGGTCATTGCAGTACTGTTGCTCTGCCACTAAGGGGAGTGATGGTACGTCTGATTGCACTAAAGGAGTTCACCTGACCAGGTAACACACACCCACAATACACTTCACACTCCGGCCACCAGGGGGAGTGGTTCTATCTATTAGACCACTCCTCACACTTGGGTAAAACTGGAGGTTGGACAGGAAGTCAGAGAGAAAGGAGCTGGGAAGAGCTCGAGAGAGGACCTGTCAGGGGTGGGATCCTGGCAGAGCCCTAGTGAACAAGAAAGAATGTTATGCAGCCGTGCCTGTGCTTTCAGCGGCATTCTCCTAGGAAAGGACACGAGGCGAGGGGTATTGTGAAGGAGTGAGAAAACGGGAATACAGCGCAGAGGTGATAGGACCAGAAGGAGTCGTGCCGTAAGATCGAGGCAACATCCTTCTGAAGCGCAAAGTCGGTGGCCGGAACGCCGAGAAAGTAAGAGACTTTAAGCATTACTTCAAACCACGGCAGGACAGCCAATTATAGGTTGACTGTCTCACTTAAACACCTAAGCAGACAACGGAGGCAGCTGTGGGAGAGGGGCGACTCTAGGGTCCCGGAAGAACTCCAGGCTTACCCCATCATACGGGTGCATCCTAACCATATCATCTGGGGGACGTAGAGAATGAACATCAGAGACAGACAGAATCAGTTGTGAGGACTATCCCGGGGTGCTCAGCAGGGAAGGACTACAACACACAAGCGCTAGAAGGTAGACACTGATTCCCACCTGCTAAGGGAACTCTGGATGTGCCTTTGGACCGGCCGGTCTCAGCCAGCCCGGTCAACAGTGCTCTGGATTGAGTATCTCGAAACCTTCAGTAAAAAGGTAAAGAGACTGCAACCCTGTGTCCTCGTTATTCATCGCACCCTGCACCACACATCATCACTCTCAACTTCCACTGGACGCCCCTCAGCAGGGACACGGACCGGGTCTAGCCACCGTGACAATCCCAGAACCGAGACAGAGAGGCCCGGTACCGGGTACCCCTCGGCCCTGTGACAGTGGGGGCACTTCAACTTGGCGTCACGAACAGGATCTACTTAAGCCTGAAGAATCAGGTCATGTGTGCCTTGGAACTGTGATTTATTGTGCTTGGACTGTGACTTATTGCAAAGACTGTGCATTACTATTGCCGCCAAAAGTTCCCGCCACAATTCGCCATCGCCGCGCACGGAGGGAGGAGCCTCAGCTTCGTGGGCGGAACCGATCAAAAGGAGCGCGGAACGAGAAAGCGCGGTAAAGCGCCAACCCCGGAAGAGGAACCCCGACCTCCAGCAGGTTAGTAGGAGGAAGGGACGGTCATGTCTGAGTCGGGAGGAGCGGAGGCGGCGGTCGCAGCCGTGGATACAGAGGCAGCTCCGGTCCCCGCAGCGGACGTAGCCACGGCCCTCATACCACCACCGGTTGCCGCAGAACCCGCTGCCCCATCGGCCAGTCGGAGACTGCCACCACCACAACGGCCATAATGCCCTTCTCTATGCCGTACCTGCCCGGAGCGGCCTGGCTCCCACGATACTCCGGGGAGTCGCATACATTAACTGACTTTAAAGAAGGGATCTGCAGCCTGCTCGAGTTCTACCCCTTGACAGAGCCTCAGAAAGTTCATATGATAACAGGTCAACTCTTTGGAGCGGCTTTGAGAGAAGTGAAGTTTTGGCCCGCCGCGGATAAGGGAACTGCACAGCAGATTTTTGCAAAGCTTAAAGCCACCTTCGATACCCGTACCGCTACAGAAATTAAATTGACTTTCTACGGATGCAAACAGAAACCGCAGGATAGCTTACGGGACTATGCCCTTAATCTCCAGGAGGCGCTGCGGGCCATTAAGCAGAGTGATCCCGGCAGCATGAAGATGAGGATAAACTCCTGAAAGAGCGGTTCATTGAGGGGCTTCTGTGCAGTCACCAAAGGGGCCAGTTGCACTTCCTGGCCATGCAAAATCCAGACCTGACTTTTGCGCAATTCAAGGATAAAGCCATCCAGGTGCTGCAGGAGCGACAGTCCAGCCGTGCGGTACCCCCCAGGCGTCAAGCCCTCACGTACCACCAGGAGGTGGCGCCAGATGCTCCAGTCGCTGCCGAGGCCGATGCCCAGAGCTTAGAGGATGACTCCCCGCAGGACTCCGCCTCCAGATGCAGGAGCTGACCAAGAGCGTTGCTGCCCTAGCCCGGACTGTGCAGTCCCTGCAGGAGGCACCAAGGAGAAGATCCAGCTGGCCTCCAGACCAGAAGATGTCCCCTGGATGCGACAGAGGAGGACTCCGCCGACCAGAGGCCGGGACGACGATCGCTTCCATCGGGACGGACGACCTATCTGCCGCCGCTGTCACCAGGTGGGCCACCTTGCAAGGTACTGTCCTTTAAACGAGCAACCCCTGGGGCAAAGGGCCAACCCCCAGGAGTAGGGCGATCAGGCCCGCAGCATTGGAGAGCCAAGTACGTTGGAGGGCGACCAGTTCTTCCTGTTGTGATCGACGGTATCCCCATGAACGCTCTACTGGACACCGGTTCTCAGGTGACGACTATGCCTTACGTGCTTTATAAACGGTATTGGGAGGACACTGATATTACTCGTGGCCCCGATGACGATTTCACCATAATAGCCAGTAATGGTCAGCCATTGCCACAAGTGGGGTATAAAGAGGTCACCATCAAGGTGGGGCGGGTGGAATTGAAGGCCCAGGGCATTGTAATTGTTGATATTGACCGCCGTGAATGTAATCCCATGATGACTATCGGTACTAATGTTATAGAAAATTGTCTTGCAGAAGTTATTGTCTTGTTACAACAGGTAGCCGAAACCGCTGGCCACAGCGAACAACGTGCCCTGCAAAAAGAAATCAGAGCTCTGATGCAGAGACAGCAGGTAGAGCTGACTGGTGGTGAGATTGGTCGTGTCACTGTGAGTGATTCAAACCCCATCGCGATACCCCCCAGGAGCGAGATGTTGATATGGTGTCGGGCAGCCATAGGCCTCAGGGGTAAGGATTACCAGGCCCTGGTAGAACCCGTATATTAAGACAATAGGCCTACTCTCTTAACAGCCAGGGGGGTGGTCGACGTCCGCCAGGGGAGGGTGCCAGTACGTGTCCTTAATTGTGGGGAGGAAGAGGTCCATCTCACCAAGTATGCCACGCTCGCCAAACTGTTCGCTGTCAATAGTAGTGTGATACAGACACCTGGACCCTTGGCCCCATCTAACCTGGTGGAGGACAACGGTTCTGCAGGGCACTCGAAAGATTGGTGTCGGGAATTGCATGTGGGCACTGACTCTACCCCATCCCACCAGAAACAGGGGGCCTACAGGGTGGTCCACGAGTACGAGCGGGTATTTAGCAAACACCCCTTAGATTTTGGACAGGTGAAAGGGATCCAACATCATATCCCCACAGGAGATCATCGGCCCATAAAAGAGAGATACCGCCCTGTACCCCCAGCTCATTACCAGTGTGCCAAGGACATGTTACGAGAAATGAAGGAGGCTGGGGTGGTGAGAGACAGTTGTAGCCCCTGGGCAGCTCCCTTAGTCCTTGTTAAAAAGAAAGATGGCACGACGAGGATGTGTGTTGATGACAGGCAATTGAATCGCATTACACATAAGGATGCATACCCACTGCCCAGGATAGAGGAGTCTCTGGCTGCCTTAAAATCTGCTAACTATTTCTCTACCTTAGATCTCACCAATGGGTACTGGCAGGTTCCCGCGGCGGAGGCGGACAAAGAGAAGCTGACACCACGACACCGATGGGTCTCTGCGAATTCAACTACATGCCCTTCGGATTGTGCAATGCCCCGGGGACGTTCCAGAGGATGATGGAGTGCTGTCTGGGGCACAAGAACTTTGAAACCGTGCTGCTGTATTTGGATGATGTCATTGTCTTCTCTAAGACCTACGAAGACCATCTAAAGCACCTGGCTGAGGTGTTTGAAGCCCTGTCCAACTTTGGCTTAAAGGTGAAACCGTCCAAATGCCATCTGCTGAAACCCAAAGTGCAGTACCTGGGCAATGTGGTGAGTGCCGAAGGAGTGGCCCCAGACCCCGACAAGGTCACGGTGATCCAGGACTGGCCGAAGCCCAGCAACCTCCACGAAGTCCAGCAGTTCCTCGGGCTGGTAGGCTATTACCGAAGGTTCATTAAGGACTTCACCAAGGAGGCCACCCCCTTGCTAGACCTGTTGGTGGGCCAATCAAAGAAGACCAAGGGGAAGAACGCCCCATTTGATTGGAACTTGGGGCTGGAAGGATCCTTCACTTGCTTGAAGTCGGCACTGACGGGAGAAGAGGTACTGGCCTACCCCGAATACGACAAACCGTTTGTGCTGTATACCGATGCCAGCAATGTAGGATTGGGGGCCGTGCTGTCCCAGGTCCAGAAAGGCAAGGAGAGGGTGATCGCTTACGCCAGCAGGAAGCTTCGTCCCACGGAAAGGAACCCTGACAACTACAGTTCCTTTAAACTGGAGTTCCTTGCCATCGTCCGGTGTTATGATCCCAGTGGCTTAGGATCACAAATCTAACCAGCTAAGTGAGAGATAATAGGACGAGCTCTGGGGATGTGGTAACTGGACTGACCGCAAAACCTGATCCTAACCAAACACACTAAAGGTAGCCGTGGAACGTATCCTGAAATCCTAGACGTCTCTTCACGGCCTGAGAAACTGACTACCCCTAAAGAGAAAGTGCAGACCTCACTTACCTCAGAGAAATAACCCCAAAGATATAGAAGCCCCCACAAATAATAACGGTGAGTTAAGAGGAAAAGACAAACGCAGAGATGAAACAGATTAAGCAAATGAGGCCCGCTAACGCTAGATAGCAGAAAATAGCAAGGGATCTGTGCGGTCAGTAAAAAACCCTATGCAAAAATATCCACGCAGAGAATGCGAGAACCCCCACACCAACTAACGATGTGGGGGGAGCAACTCAGCACCCAGAGCACCAGCAAGCAGGGAAATCACATATTAGCAAGCTGGACTAAACACATCATATACTAGGACACATCTTGAACACAGATGAGCAAAAATAAGCAAACAAAACTTAGCTTCTCTTGGAGAGACTGATAACGGATGTAGACAGGAGCAATCAGAATAGCACTGAATACAATGACAGCAGGCATGAACTGAGAGTCCAAGTGAGCTTAAATAGAAAACCAGACCACAGATAACGAGACAGCTGAAGCCAGTCACAAACCTGCAGAAAGACAGCACTCACACAGTACCACTTGTGACCACAAGAGGGAGTCCAGAAATAAAGTTCACAACAGTCCGGGCAGTGACAGAGATGTTCAAACACTACCTGGCCTCGGCGAAATTCACCGTCTTCACGGATAACAATCCGCTGATGCACTTGGATACAGCCAAACTCGGGGCCTTGGAACAGCGGTGGATGGCCCGGCTGTCCAACTACGACTTCACCATCAAGTACCGGGCAGGACGCAAGAATGCGAATGCCGATACCTTGTCCCGGATGCCCAATTTGCCAGAAACAGGGGAGGACCCGGAGGCACTAGAAGAGGTGGAGCTGCCCACATTCCATCGCCCCAAAGCCGCTCAGTACTCCCATCATGTGAAGAACAGGCACAAGAACCAACAGGATGCCACGCTGAATCCCCTGCCCCATCACGGATGGGCGGAGACCCAGAATGGTGACCCCGCGGTCCGTCGGGTGAAAGAGCTCTTGACGCAGGCAGGGTTGCATCCCGGCCCAGATGATCCACAGGAGGCACGACAGCTGTGGAAGGGGAGAAGCAAACTGTTTATTCATGATGGTAAGCTGTGCCGGAGGAGCATCGACCCACGTACTCACGAATTGGTATGGCAGATAGTGGTGCCAAGGCGAGATGCGCCCATGGTTCTGGGAGCCTACCACGATGGAGCCGGACACTTCGGATGGAGGAAGCTGGAGAGGCTACTCCGAGGGAGGTTCTATTGGATTGGCAAGAAGAGAGCCATTGAGAAGTGGTGTCGGGAGTGCGGTCCATGTAGCCTACGCTGGAAGGACTGTGACAGCCAACGGGCCCCCTTGCAGCCCATCATCACCAAACGGCCGCTCGAACTGGTCGCGCTGGATCATGTGAAGCTGACGCCTAGCCGGTCAGGCTATATCTACGCTCTTACCATCGTGGATCACTACTCCAGATTTTTGGTGGTTGTACCTGTCAAGGATCTAACGGCCAGGACGGCCACCAAGGCCTTCCAGCAGTACTTTTGTAGGCTCCATGGGTACCCGGAGAAGGTACTGACCGATCAGGGGCCAGCATTCGAAGCAGAGGTGTTCCAAGAGTTCTGCCATCTGTACGGGTGTAAGAAGATCAGAACCACACCGTACCATCCCCAAACCAACGGGATGTGTGAAAAGATGAACCAAGTGGTGATCGACTTATTGAAGACCTTGCCCGTAGAGGAACGGAACCTGTGGCCAACCAAGTTGCCTGACTTGGTGGACATGTACAATCACATTCCAGTGAATTCCACCAACTGCACTCCAGCGTACCTGATGCGAGGAAGATCTAGCAAGTTACCCGTTGATCTGGACATGGGGGTCCTAACCCCTGAAGATACCTCGCAGGATACAGATTGGGATGCAGAGAGGCAGCAAAGGTACCGCCAAGTACAGGAATGCGTGGAAAGAAGTCTCGCTCAGGCCAGACAGAAACAAGAAAGAGACTACAACCAGCATGCTCCTGCGATTCCCTTGTCACCTGGTGAGCAAGTACTCAAACGAAAAAGGAGACTACACAAACTCAATGACCAATGGGAAGCGGAACCGTATACCATCCTGCCATCCGATTTCGACAACACGAAGGTCTGTCTCATCAGCAAGGACGGAGGGGAGACCTTGACGGCGATATCCAGGGATCACCTTAAAGTCTGCCCTGATAAGTTGAGAGAGAGGGAAACGGCTCCAGGAACCTCCCCACCTGTAGAAGAGGAGAAGATGATACACACTGTTCTTGGTGATATTCCCCAGTCCTGGACTCAGATAAATCAGGCCATCGTGGTACCTGTCCTAACGTTCCGTCAACCGAACCCACCAGAACTAATTGTGGTGCCAGATCATCCAGGCCCGCAATCTCAGCAGATCCTACCTGAAGATGCCATGCCAACCGTTGAACCAGCAAGTCCTCCCTCTGCTATCGGCGAATCTGCCGTACCCACTGTTGGTAGCAGCAGCCCTGAGAGCTCCAGCCTGCCAGTGCTACCCAGACTCACTAGAAGCGTAGCTAGAAGACAGTGCACTACACCAGCGGTAGCAAGCATAGCGGGCCCTGTTAGGCCAATAACAACCCCTGCACTGCGGAGATCGACACGCAGCACCAAGAATCAAACTCCACTCCGCTACAAAACTTGGAGGTATTAATGAGGGCTGCTATTTAGTTGAAAATGTTTGTGTGCATATCTTTTGTTACAGGTTTAAAAATGGACAACGGAGTAATGGACAGTAAAGTGCTCCAAAAACTTCCAAAAGGGGACCCCTTTGTTTACCCGGGGTCCCCGCTGTTTCAACCACTGGACTGGGAGTCATAAACTGTGCATGACCCAAGATTTGCGTAACGTTCAAGTGTCCTCACCTCCCATAAAGGGAAGCATTGTTATATAGTTACTGGTTCATAGCATTTACTTGTTTATAGTGTTTCAAAGTTTTGTGTGTTTCCTGCTAACATGTAATGTTGTTTTTCTTTTCCCAGTCCGGGAGTACTGGATTTAACCGGGGGGGAGTGCAGCGCCCCAGAGTCCTGGTCGTTGCAGTACTGTTGCTCTGCCACTAAGGGGAGTGATGGTACGTCTGATTGCACTAAAGGAGTTCACCTGACCAGGTAACACACACCCACAATACACTTCACACTCCGGCCACCAGGGGGGGTGGTTCTATCTATTAGACCACTCCTCACACTTGGGTAAAACTGGGGGTTGGACAGGAAGTCAGAGAGAAAGGAGCTGGGAAGAGCTCGAGAGAGGACCTGTCAGAGGTGGGATCCTGGCAGAGCCCTAGTGAACAAGAAAGAATGTTATGGAGCCGTGCCTGTGCTTTCAGCGGCAGTCTCCTAGGAAAGGATAAGAAGCGAGGGGTATTGTGAAGGAGTGAGAAACGGGAATACAGCGCAGAGGTGATAGGACCAGAAGGAGTCGTGCCGTAAGATCGAGGCAACATCCTTCTGAAGCGCAAAGTCGGTGGCCGGAACGCCGAGAAAGTAAGAGACTTTAAGCATTACTTCAAACCACGGCAGGACAGCCAATTATAGGTTGGCTGTCTCACTTAAACACCTAAGCAGACAACGGAGGCAGCTGTGGGAGAGGGGCAACTCTAGGGTCCCGGAAGAACTCCAGGCCTACCCCGTCATACGGGTGCGTCCTAACCATATCATCTAGGGAACGTAGAGAACGAACATCAGAGACAGACAGAATCAGTTGTGAGGACTATCCCGGGGTGCTCAGCAGGGAAGGACTACAACACACAAGCGCTAGAAGGTAGACACTGATTCCCACCTGCTAAGGGAACTCTGTATGTGCCTTCGGACCGGCCGGTCTCAGCCAGCCCGGTTAACAGTGCTCTGGATTGAGTATCTCGAAACCTTCAGTAAAAAGGTAAAGAGACTGCAACCCTGTGTCCTCGTTATTCATCGCACCCTGCACCACACATCATCACTCTCAACTTCCACTGGACGCCCCTCAGCAGGGTCACGGACCAGGTCTAGCCACCGTGACAATCCCAGAACCGAGACAGAGAGGCCCGGTACCGGGTACCCCTCGGCCCTGCGATAGTGGGGGCGCTTCAGTAGCATCCATGAACTCTGTCCTATCTCCTCTAGCCATCATATTGGAGAAAATCCTCACCCCATACATCTCTACTATTAGATCCTACCTTAGGGACACCTCAGAGTCCATTAGGATCATTCATTCTATTCCACTGGGAAGTAAGCTCGTTACATTGGACATAAACAGTGTTACGCTCAAGCCCTGACTGGTGGGCGTGAGCCAGGGGGTTTGTGGCCCCACTGTGCCATGAACCAAACTACCCTGGAAGGGGCGTGACTATGACAGCTGCCTTGGTCTTCTCAGGAGTCTCTGATGGTGAGGTCAGACTTGTGCAGCAGGCAGCTGTCAGGTGCTACTCCAGGGTGGTGTCCGGCTGTGGCTACTGATCCCACTTGGGAGACAGGGACACTAGGACAGGTGCGGGCATCAGGCAGGACTGGCAGAAGAGTACGGCTGAAACTCAGATGAGTAGGCTGGCACGGCTGAGACACAGAGCTGACAGAGACACACGGCTGGCAGGTACGGCAGAGACACAGGGCTGGCAGAGACACAGGGCTGGCAGGTACGACAGAGACACAGGGCTGGCAGGTATGGCAGAGACAGGGCTGGCATGAATGGCAGAGACACAGGGCTGGTTGGTGTGGTGTAAGAAGGAGCAGGTAGGGACCTGTTCACACAGGAAGTGCAGATACGGATATGAAAGAACAGGTTGGGACCTGTTCACACAGGAGGAGCAGGTACGGATACAAGCAGGAAGGAAAGAAGTATGAAAGAACAGGTTGGGACCTGTTTACACAGGAAGAGAACCGCAAGGTTGCAGATAGGAGTGGTAGAGTAGCAAGAGAGAGCAGCAACTGAAGCTAAGCAGAGCAGAACCACAGGAGTGCGGAGCAGAAGTAAAGCTGCAAGAGAGTGGAGCACAGGCAAAGCCACAAGAGCCGTAAGACTGCGGAGCATAAGGAAACAGAGAGGACGCAAGGAAAGACACAGCAGGGAAAGAAGCCACAGACAAGGAGACAGAGGTAGGACAAAGTTCAGACAAGGTAATGGAACAAGACAAGGTACAAGAACAAAGACACAGGGACCAGGATATTCTGCCTCCTGGAGGGCGGACAACAAGATAAAGGCAAGGTTAGAACAGAAACATTGAGACCAGGATATACAGCCTCCTGGAGTGCAGACAGACAAGATCAAGGTAAAGCTAGGAGTAGAACCTCCAGAGAAGGAGGAACACAGAGCAAGGCCTGGCAGCTCAGAAGCTAGACATTAACTGAGTTTAGACATTGAACAGGTCCAGTCCACAGGGTGGAGCTGCCCTAAATACTGGAGGCCTCTTGGTAATTGGTCAGGAACACATTAGACTGGTGCGCCCTGATTCTCTAAGAACCAGAGAGTTCTGGCACCACCCTTCTATGCACACAGCCAGGAATCATGCAGAGAGCAGGCAGAAAGCAAGAGAAACAGAACATGGAGCCGGCAACAGACAGAGACCGACCACAACATGACCTGGAGCAGTGGGTAAGATCGTGTGTGAGAGATGAGAGGCCATGCCGTGATGCCAGCAGAGTTGTTACAAACAGCTTGTATACCAGCATTAACCATTAAGCTCGTATAGAAGTGGTTGAAAGTTTCTTGACAAAAAACTCGACTTTTACCAACTTTCATATCCAGTTCTGTGTGGACCTACTTTAAAATAATTCTGTTTGAGAATTTTTTTCTTTTTGAGGATCAATTTTTCTTACAGAAGAAAGGTACAGCTATGGGGTTGAATGTAGCATCTCAGTACGCCAATATATACATGGACCATTTTGAGACCTCGTTCGTGTACTGTCATGTCCTTTTCCAGGAGAACATTTTGCACTGGAAACTGTTCATAGATGACATTTTCCTAATTTGGACCGGTAGTGACGAGAGCCTCCTTCAGTTCTTCAGGGACATCAATACAGCTATCCTGAGTCTTTCCTTCTCTATCCATCATGATACTGAATCCATCTATTTCCTTGACACCATGATTTCCATTACCATGGACAGGGTGTTAGAAACTGATCTATACTCCAAACCCACAGATAGGAATAGCTTACTCCACTGTTCAAGTTGTCACCCTCAACTTATTAAGAGGGCCTTGCCTAAATCACAGCATTGTCGGGTACGACGTATTGTTTCTAATGAGGATACTCGCATTATTAGACATAAGGAGATGGATTTAAAATTCCAGAGAAGGGGCTACCCAGATAGGGTCTTACAATCATCCAGGATGTCAACTCCATCAAGGGATAAGGGTCAAAGGTTAATCTTTGTCAGTACCTTTCATCCATTTGGCAAACAAATTACAAAGAACATACTGAAACATTGGCCAATTCTGCAAGAATCTTTTCCTAACATCCCTGAATTTAATTACAGACCTATCATGGGTCACAAAAGACCAGAAAACATCAAGAATCACCTGGATAGAGCTGATGTAGATTCCTCCAGGTTAGATCCCATACAACGCACACTAGCGACACCACGTAATAGCACTTTCCCATGCCTGAGATGCCTCCAATGTTCTAACATTCTCAAAGGAGACACCTTCACCCACCCCCATTCTGGTCGGCGCGATCCCATTACGGGTTTCTTTACGTGTGAATCCTCATACGTGGTGTTCCTGATCAAATGTCCATGCGGCCTCGGGTATGTTGGTGAACCACCAAGCATAATCGAGACCACATATCTCAACACAAGTCCACAATAAGATGTGGATGCACTCTGCCACCCATCCCATCTCACTTCATCTCTATGGGACTTTCCATAGCACAGTTGAAATACCAAGTCATAGACCATATCCCATTATACAGACGGGGAGGTGATAGAATTAAGACATTAAATACATGTGAAGCGTTTTGGATTCACAAGTTGCAAACCCTCACACCGTTGGGGCCTAATTGGGAATATGAAGTCCAATATTAATTAGTGGTTTCATAAATATAATCATTGTCTGGATCGTTGGCTCATATGCATGTGTAATATCGTATATCTATTACTGATGCTTATCTTTTGAACAGAACATTTGTGATATTTGAATCTTGTACTTGCCTTCTCTTTTTTTCTTCTTCTCATAGATCCCACATTAGGTACTTCACCAGGTACATGGGTTGGGTTCTACCTATTTTGAGTCTTCATCTTTGGGATCGCGCATCTATATACTGAATTTCCATACTAACATCTCTAATTGCTTGCATTTTTATTATCTTTGCTTTTAGTATTGGCCGTAGTTCATGTGCTTATTAATTCATTTGCATATTAATTCATTCATATAGCTCCATCACCACTTTGATATATCCTCAGCCTGCTAACCCTTGGTTTGGGAATATATACCCCTTATATTTAGATTTTATCTCCCACGTATGCCCATTGACTCGCGCATGCGCATTAATCACCGTGCCCGCATAACTAACATCCCTTCAGGCATCCCCGGCTATTTCTGTGGGTGCGCATGCGCAGTTCATAGAGGAGCCTCCGGTCTGCTTGACACCAGAAGCTCTCGGCCATCCTGACACTGGAAGCACAATCTATCACTCCCCCTTGATGAATATAAATTACGGACCATTTAGGTCCCGACACTGGCGCAAGCTGACATCATTATGCAGTGACCCTTTACCCCTCAGGTAACTCCTGTATCTTTTATCTAACAAGTACCGGTTTGAGGGTGTCTGATACTGTCTCTTTTCCCCGATATTGGGCATCTTTTTCCTTTTCTTTGCTGCATTAATTTGTGATTATACCATATCTCTTCCTATTATTCTCTTATTTATTAGTTACATGTGATAACATTTATATTTATGTGTTTACTTGTACACAGGCTTTGTCATGTCCTTTTGATCCATTGTGGTTACGATCTTGCAGATCTAGCCACCTATTTGTATATTATGGCCCATCTTTCTGTTCTGTATATTAACACTTTAGATATATCTCTACACAGATTTTGTGCTTTAAAAAGGCTTCGTCTAGCCGAAAGATTGATGAAACAATCTGTATCCATAAGGATCGTTTTTTGCTTTTCTTTTTCTTGATTTTTTGCCTCTTATGTTGCATATGACAATAAAATTTCAGTTTGAGTGCCAAAGTTCTCTGCTATTTTTTCTGATACTGCTTTCTTCAGAGCACAAATGTCTTTTTGAGACAGTGAGCACCCCTTAATCCTTTGACAGGTTCAAGTTCTGACAGAATGGCTGCAGGATCCTCAGGGTTCAGATACCACTGGCTGGGCTTCTCAGGGTTCAGGGACTGCCAGGTGCGGCCTCAGAGTTCAAGGACCACCAGGTGCAGCTTCTCAGGGTTCAGGGACTATCAGGTGCAGCTTCAGGGTTCAGGGACCATCAGGTGCAGCTTCAGGGTTCAGGGACCGCCAGGTGCGGCTTCAGGATTCAGGGACCGTCAGGTCAAAAGTAAAAGAAAAGTCAAAGATGCCATAGGATTTTTACAGGATGAAAATGATGAAATGGTAAGAAAAGAAGACCAAACTTTTAAATTCCTATTTTGCTTCTGTATTCTCTCAGAACAAAAATGTAACATCAACTGGATATCTATAAACAGAAAGATAGTGAGGAAACACTCAGCTAACATAAATGAATTCAAGTCTCCAGGTCCAGATGAATTACACCCCAGAGTACTGAAGGAGATAGCAGAAGACATTTTTTAACCACTCTCCATAATCTTTGAAAAATCTTGGAAAACAGGAGAATTCCCAGAAGACTGGAGAAGAGCAAATGTTATTCCTATCTTCAAAAGGGGAAAGAAGGTGGACCCAGGGAACTATAGGCTGGTGAGTCTGACGTCTATACCAGTAAATATTTTTGAACAAATTGTTAAACAACATGTATGTAACACGGAGTACAAGTCCCATTTAGAAAAATATAAATATACGTTTATTATTTAGTTTTAAGAAAAAAACAACAAATACATAGCTTAATAATAATTAATCATTGTACACATAATATGAACAGCAAGGGAACCTAAGGAAAACACTGATACATGCGATGGTGGCCCCTATGAAACTCTGCTAGTTTTCCATTATAAACTGCTAAAAGTGCATGTCACGGCAAAATGAGCTACCCAAAAAACCGGTTCCTGACAATCAGTCTACATATATCCCACAATGGGGTACCGAACACAGTTCGGCATATACCGTACACAGACCAGTTAAATAGCTCTTACCCATTGAGCAGATACACAGGGGTCACAACCGGAGCTCCGGTGGTTCCCTTGCTGTTCATATTATGTGTACAATGATTAATTATTATTAAGCTATGTATTTGTTGTTTTTTTTCTTAAAATTAAATAATAAACGTATATTTAAATTTTTCTAAATGGGACTTGTACTCCGTGTTTTGTCTTTAATTTATGCAATATGTTGGTGGAGTGTCCTTGACTGTGATATATGATCTCATGTTACAAACACATGACAACTAGCATGTGTGAGAGATCAAAGGTAGTTTTATCCATTGTGGTATGTTTTTATTATCCTCTTTGGTCAGACCTCATCTAGAATACTGTGTCCAGTTCTGGGCTCCACATTTTAAACAAGACATCAACAAACTGGAGCAAGTTTAGAGAAGAACGACCAGAATGGTGATAGGTCTGCAAACCATGACTGTTATGACCCCAATGGCAGAGGGTCTCAGAAATAAATACCAAGTCTGCAAACACAAAAAACCAGCTCATAGGGCAGTGGTAACTGGGCTGACCATATATCTAATCCTAGCACCACAAATAGCAGCAGCCGGGGAACGTGCCTACGTTGGTTCTAGACGTCTCGCGCCAGCCGGAGAACTAACTAACCCTAGCAGGGAAAAGAAAGACCTTTCTTGCCTCCAGAAAAAAGACCCCAAAAGTTGGATACAAGCCCCCAACAAATAATAACGGTGAGGTAAGAGGAAAAGACAAACGTAAGAATGAGCTAGGTATTTAGCAAAGAGAGGCCCACTAGCTAATAGCAGAATATAGTAAGATGACTTATATGGTCAGCAAAAACCCTATTAAAATATCCACGCTGGATATTCAAGAACCCCTGAACCGTCTAACGGCCGGGGGGAGAACACCAGCCCCCTAGAGCTTCCAGCAAGGTCAGAAATCACATTTAGTACAAGCTGGACAAAAATAAGAGCAAAGCAAATAACCAAAAAACAAAGAAGCAGGACTTAGCTTAATTTTGCAAGAACCAGGACCAGCAGACAGGAGCAAACAGAAAGGATCTGATTACAACGATGCCAGGCACTGGACTAAGAATCCAGGAAGTTAATATAGCAACACCCCTGGACTAACGACCCAGGTGAGTGCCAAACTGAAGAAAGACAATCCCAGAGTAATCACTAGTGACCACAAGAGGGAGCCAAAAAGTCTAATTCACAACAGTACCCCCCCCCTTAAGGAGGGGTCACCGAACCCTCACCAAGACCACCAGGGCGATCAGGATGAGCAGCGTGAAAGGCACGAACTAAATCGGCCGCATGCACATCAGAGGCAACCACCCAGGAATTATCCTCCTGACCATAGCCCTTCCACTTGACCAGATACTGAAGCCTCCGCCTGGAGAGACGAGAATCCAAGATCTTCTCCACCACGTACTCCAACTCGCCCTCAACCAACACCGGAGCAGGAGGCTCAACAGAAGGAACCACAGGTACAACGTACCGCCGCAACAAAGACCTATGGAACACGTTGTGAATGGCAAACGACACCGGAAGATCCAAGCGAAAGGACACAGGATTAAGGATTTCCAATATCTTGTAAGGACCGATGAAGCGAGGCTTAAATTTAGGAGAGGAGACCTTCATAGGAACAAATCGAGAAGACAGCCATACCAAATCCCCAACACGAAGTCGGGGACCCACACCGCGGCGGCGGTTGGCAAAACGCTGAGCCTTCTCCTGTGACAACTTTAAGTTGTCCACCACATGATTCCAGATCTGCTGCAACCTATCCACCACAGAATCTACCCCAGGACAGTCAGAAGGCTCCACATGTCCCGAGGAAAAACGAGGATGGAAACCAGAGTTGCAGAAAAATGGCGAAACCAAAGTAGCGGAACTAGCCCGATTATTAAGGGCAAACTCAGCCAACGGCAAGAAGGTCACCCAATCATCCTGATCTGCAGAAACAAAACACCTCAAATAAGCCTCCAGAGTCTGATTAGTTCGCTCTGTTTGTCCATTAGTCTGAGGATGAAAGGCAGACGAAAACGACAAATCAATGCCCATCCTAGCACAAAAGGATCGCCAGAACCTGGAAACAAACTGGGATCCTCTGTCAGACACAATATTCTCAGGAATGCCGTGTAAACGAACCACATTCTGAAAAAACACAGGAACCAGATCGGAAGAGGAAGGCAGCTTAGGCAAAGGTACCAAATGGACCATCTTAGAAAAGCGATCACATACCACCCAGATGACAGACATGCCCTGAGACACCGGGAGATCTGAAATGAAATCCATGGAAATGTGTGTCCAAGGCCTCTTCGGGACAGGCAAGGGCAAGAGCAACCCGCTGGCACGAGAACAGCAAGGCTTAGCTCGAGCACAAGTCCCACAGGACTGCACAAACGACCGCACATCCCGTGACAAGGAAGGCCACCAAAAGGACCTAGCCACCAGATCTCTGGTGCCAAAAATTCCCGGATGCCCTGCCAACACCGAGGAATGAACCTCGGAAATGACTCTGCTGGTCCACTTATCAGGAACAAACAGTCTGTCAGGTGGACAAGAGTCAGGTCTACCAGCCTGAAATCTCTGCAACACACGTCGCAAATCCGGAGAAATGGCTGACAAGATAACTCCCTCTTTAAGAATACCAACTGGTTCTGCGACTCCCGGAGAGTCAGGCACAAAGCTCCTCGAAAGAGCATCAGCCTTCACATTCTTTGAACCTGGTAAATACGAGACCACAAAGTCAAAACGGGAGAAAAACAATGACCAGTGGGCCTGTCTAGGATTCAGGCGTTTAGCAGACTCGAGATACATCAAATTTTTGTGATCAGTCAAGACCACCACACGATGCTTAGCACCCTCGAGCCAATGACGCCACTCCTCAAATGCCCACTTCATGGCCAACAACTCCCGATTGCCAACATCATAATTCCACTCAGCAGGCGAAAACTTCCTAGAGAAAAAGGCACAAGGTCTCATCACAGAGCAACCAGGGCCTCTCTGCGACAAAACGGCCCCTGCCCCAATCTCAGAAGCATCCACTTCAACCTGAAAGGGAAGTGAGACATCAGGCTGGCACAAAACAGGCGCCGAAGTAAACCGGCGCTTCAACTCCTGGAAAGCCTCCACGGCTGCAGGAGCCCAGTTAGCAACATCAGAACCTTTCTTGGTCATATCCGTCAAAGGTTTAACAATGCTAGAAAAATTAGCAATAAAACGACGGTAGAAGTTAGCAAAACCCAAGAACTTCTGAAGACTCTTAACTGACGTGGGTTGAGTCCAATCATGAATAGCTCGGACCTTGACTGGGTCCATCTCCACCGCAGAAGGGGAAAAAATAAACCCCAAAAAGGGAACCTTCTGTACTCCAAAGAGACACTTTGAGCCCTTAACAAACAAAGCATTCTCACGCAAAACCTGAAACACCATCCTGACCTGCTCCACATGTGAGTCCCAATCTTCAGAGAAAACCAGAATATCATCCAGATAAACAATCATAAATTTATCCAGATACTTCCGGAAAATATCATGCATAAAGGACTGAAACACTGAAAAAGCATTAGAGAGCCCAAAAGGCATCACCAAGTACTCAAAATGACCTTCGGGCGTATTAAACGCGGTTTTCCATTCATCTCCTCGCTTAATGCGCACAAGGTTGTACGCACCACGAAGATCTATCTTGGTGAACCACTTGGCACCTTTAATCCGGGCAAACAAGTCTGACAACAGAGGCAAAGGATACTGAAGTTTAACAGTGATTTTATTCAAAAGCCGATAGTCAATACAAGGTCTCAAAGATCCGTCCTTCTTGGCCACAAAAAAGAATCCCGCACCAAGAGGGGAAGAGGATGGACGGATATGCCCCTTCTCCAGAGATTCCTTGATATACGAACGCATTGCGGTATGCTCAGGTACAGACAGATTAAATAGTCTTCCCTTAGGAAATTTGCTACCTGGCATCAAATCTATGGCACAGTCACAGTCCCTATGAGGAGGCAGAGCACTGGACCTGGACTCGCTGAACACATCCTGATAATCAGACAAATACTCAGGAACTTCCGAAGGAGTCGAGGAAGCAATAGACACCGGCGGGGAATCACCATGAATACCCTGACAGCCCCAACTTGACACAGACATTGCCTTCCAATCCAAGACTGGATTATGAGTCTGTAACCATGGCAACCCCAAAACAACCAAATCATGCATCTTATGCAGAACAAGAAAACGAATCACCTCCCGATGTTCAGGAGTCATGCACATGGTTACCTGTGTCCAAAACTGCGGTTTATTTTCCGCCAATGGCGTAGCATCAATACCCCTCAGAGGGATAGGATTTACCAACGGCTCAAGAACAAAACCACAGCGCTTGGCAAATGACAGATCCATAAGACTCAGGGCAGCACCTGATTCCACAAACGCCATAACAGGGTAAGAGGACAATGAACAAATTAAAGTCACAGACAAAATAAATTTAGGTTGCAAATTACCAATGGCGACAGGACTAACAACCCTTATTAGGCGTTTAGAGCATGCTGATATAACATGTGTAGAATCACCACAGTAAAAACACAACCCATTCTGACGTCTATGATTTTTCCGCTCATTTCTGGTCTGAATTCTATCACATTGCATCAAATCAGGTGCTTGTTCAGACAACACCACCAGAGGATTAGCGGTTTTGCGCTCCCGCAAACGCCGGTCAATTTGAATAGCCAGCGCCATGGAATCATTCAGACTTGTAGGAATGGGGAAACCCACCATCACATTCTTAATGGCTTCAGAAAGGCCATTTCTGAAATTTGCGGCCAGCGCACACTCATTCCACTGAGTAAGCACGGACCATTTCCGAAATTTTTGGCAATACACTTCAGCTTCATCCTGGCCCTGAGAAATAGCCAGCAAGGCTTTTTCTGCCTGAACCTCAAGATTGGGTTCCTCGTAAAGCAATCCGAGCGCCAGAAAAAACGCATCAATATTTGCCAATGCCGGATCTCCTGGCGCTAGCGAGAAAGCCCAATCCTGAGGGTCGCCCCGTAAAAAAGAGATAACAATTTTAACTTGCTGAGCTGAGTCTCCAGATGAACGGGGTCTCAGAGATAGAAACAATTTACAATTATTCCTGAAATTCCTAAACTTTAATCGGTCTCCAGAAAACAGTTCAGGAATAGGTATTTTAGGTTCAGACATAGGACTACTGGTAACAAAATCTTGTATGCCCTGCACACGAGCAGCAAGCTGGTCTACACTTGTAATCAAGGTCTGGACATTCATGTCTGCAGCAAGCTCAAGCCACTCAGAGGTAAAGGGGAGGAAGAGAGGAAAAAAAAAAAAAACTCAGAATTTCCTTTCTTATTATCCCACTTCTGCAATGCATTAAACATTCAATGTTGGCCTGGCATACTGTTATGACCCCAATGGCAGAGGGTCTCAGAAATAAATACCAAGTCTGCAAACACAAAAAAACAGCTCATAGGGCAGTGGTAACTGGGCTGACCATATATCTAATCCTAGCACCACAAATAGCAGCAGCCGGGGAACGTGCCTACGTTGGTTCTAGACGTCTCGCGCCAGCCGGAGAACTAACTAACCCTAGCAGGGAAAAGAAAGACCTTTCTTGCCTCCAGAGAAAAGACCCCAAAAGTTGGATACAAGCCCCCAACAAATAATAACGGTGAGGTAAGAGGAAAAGACAAACGTAAGAATGAGCTAGGTATTTAGCAAAGAGAGGCCCACTAGCTAATAGCAGAATATAGTAAGATGACTTATATGGTCAGCAAAAACCCTATTAAAATATCCACGCTGGATATTCAAGAACCCCCGAACCGTCTAACGGCCGGGGGGAGAACACCAGCCCCCTAGAGCTTCCAGCAAGGTCAGAAATCACATTTTGTACAAGCTGGACAAAAATAAGAGCAAAGCAAATAACCAAAAAACAAAGAAGCAGGACTTAGCTTAATTTTGCAAGAACCAGGACCAGCAGACAGGAGCAAACAGAAAGGATCTGATTACAACGATGCCAGGCACTGGACTAAGAATCCAGGAAGTTAATATAGCAACACCCCTGGACTAACGACCCAGGTGAGTGCCAAACTGAAGAAAGACAATCCCAGAGTAATCACTAGTGACCACAAGAGGGAGCCAAAAAGTCTAATTCACAACACATGTCCTATGAGGAACGGTTACAGGATTTGGGAATGTTTAGCTTACAAAAAAGAAGACAGAGGAGACTTAATAGCCGTCTACAAATATCTGAAGATCTGTCAAATTGTAGAAGGATCATCTTTATTCTCATATGTACAAGGAAAGACTAGAAGCCATGGGATGAAACTGAATAGGAGGAGACACAGATTAGATATTAGAAAAACTTTTTGACAGTGAGGGTGATCACTGAGTGGAACAGGCTGCCACAAGCGGTGGTGAGTTCTCCTTCAATGGAAGTCTTCACACAGAGGCTGGACAGACACCTGTCTGGGATGATTTAGTGCAGTGTTTCCCAAACTCCAGTCCTCAAGGACCCCAACAGGTCATGTTTTCAGGATTTCCTTAGTATTGCACAGGTGATGGAAGTATCAGGAGTTCTCACACTTGTGCAGCTCTATGGAAATCCTGAAAACATGACCTGTTGGCGACCGTGAGGACTGGAGATTGGGAAATACTAATTAAGTGAATCCTGCTTTGAGCAGGGGGTTGGACCAGATGACCCAGGAGGTCCCTTCCAACTCTAACATTCTATGATTCTAGGTGCGGGTTCAGGGACCACCAGGTGCAGCTTCTCAGAGTTCATGGAATGCCAGGTGCTGATTCATGGTTCAGGGACCGCCAGGTGCGGCTTCATGGTTCAGGAACCGCCAGGTGCGGCTTCAGGGTTCAGGGGCCACCAGGTGTGGCTTCTCAGAGCTCAGGGGGTGCCGGTTCAGGCCCTGACCGCACAAGAACCAGGGATTCAGTCCCTGGCCACACAACGACACACACTACTCAGGGAACTATAGTGGTTGCTCATGCACCTGGTTATTGAGGAGGGTGCCTTTTATACAAGATGCCACACAGCTATTGGCTGGAGGCATTTGCACCAGGGGAGTGCGCACACACTATAAAGTCTGTATGGTGTGCACAGGAAGCAGGAAGATGTGCCAAGAGACAGAGCGCTGGGCCGCATCGACATTAGTGTTACAAGGGGTGAACAATATTTGGGAGTGTTGTCATTTGCAGTCCTATGATGTCTCATTCACTCCTCTAATCAGCAGGAGATTGACCGTTACGGAGGCGGATTGAGGATCAGGACGGCGGTGGTGAAGGGCTGTCGACACTTAATGCTGCTAAATGCTGTTATTGTCTGTAATCTCTTTATGGGAGGCAGAATTAGACGCTGGATGATGATGTTTAGTTAAAGCTTCCTGCAAAGCTGACAAATCCACTGCTATCTGCTCCTGCAGGATGAGCGCCGCTCCTGGGAAGAGGCAGTGAGGATCTGCAGAAAATGCACACTGAGCCTCAGCTAGAGGCTGGCAGTGCTGGACTTCACACAAGGCCTCAATCATCCCCTTTGTCAAAGGGCCACCTATACTCTCCAAAGACCTTCAATTTATGTCTGTGTAAGGGTCACCGGGGGATCTGAGAAAGTGACCATGAAAGTGAGCAGCAGCAAATAACACTCCATCTGCAGTACTATGTAACAACACCTTAGATAACAGTAGAGATGTCACATGCAGTCCTATGTAACACCACAGATAACACAGTTGCAGGCCAAATCATGGCCGCTGCTATGGGCCGGAACTGACTTCTTTTCATCCTGAACCCCTCTGATAAATGGATATTGTTCTCATGTGTGCTGTGTTGCAGTATGTGCTCTGCTCTTAAGGCCCCGTCTCACTAAGCGATTTACCAACGATCACGACCAGCGATACGACCTGGCCGTGATCGTTGGTAAGTCGCTGTGTGGTCGCTGGGGAGCTGTCACACAGACAGCTCTCTCCAGCGACCAACGATCAGGGGAACGACTTCGGCATCGTTGAAACTGTCTTCAACGATGCCGAAGTCCCCCTGCAGCACCCGGGTAACCAGGGTAAACATCGGGTTACTAAGCGCAGGGCCGCGCTTAGTAACCCGATGTTTACCCTGGTTACCAAAAAAAACAAACAGTACATACTCGCCTTTCGGTGTCCCTTGCCGTCTGCTTCCTGCTCTGACTGAGCCGCCGTACAGTGAGAGCTGAGAGCAGAGCGCAGCGGTGACGTCACTGCTGTGCTCTCACTTCTCACTGTACGGCCGGCAGTCAGTCAGAGCAGGAAGCAGACGGCAAGGGACCTGGACACCGAAAGGCGAGTATGTACTGTTTGTTTTTTTTGGTAACCAGGGTAAACATCGGGTTACTAAGCGCGGCCCTGCGCTTAGTAACCCGATGTTTACCCTGGTTACCAGTGAAGACATCGCTGGATCGGTGTCACACACACCGATTCAGCGATGTCAGCGGGACCTCAACGATCAAAAAACGGCCCAGGCCATTCCGACACGACCAGCGATCTCGCAGCAGGGGCCTGATCGCTGGTACGTGTCACACATAGCGAGATCGCTACTGAGGTCGCTGTTGCGTCACAAAACTTGTGACTCAGCAGCGATCTCGCTAGCGATCTCGCTATGTGAGACGGGGCCTTTACTTGTAGGTCGGTGGCCTCTGCTACATCTCTGTCCTTGGGACTGGGATTAGTAACTAGCGATGAGCGAATTTGTTCAAAAAATGATCGTCAAACATAAATTCGGCACGAATATGGCACTGTCAGGAAAATATGAATAGTTTTCCATTGTCCGGGTTAGGCTGGTTTCACACTTGCATTTTGATCTGCAGCGTTTTAAACGCATCTGCAAGTGCATGAAAAAACGCATGTAAATGTGTACAAACGCAGCGTTTGACCGCGTTTAGGCTACGTTCACATTTGCGTTGTGCGCCGCAGCGCACAATGCAAACAAAAACGCAGCAAAACGCACGCTAAAACGCTGCGTTTTGCGCCGCATGCGTCGTTTTTGGCCGAAAGTTGGACGCAAAAAAAATGCAACTTGATGCGTTCCTTGCGTCCAACGCTTGCGGCCATGCGGCGCAAAACGCAGCACAACGCATGTCCATGCGCCCCCATGTTAAATATAGGGGCGCATGACGCATGCGGCGCCGCTGCGGCGCCCGACGCTGCGGCGCTGACCGCAAATGTGAACGTAGCCTTAGGCTGGTTTCACACTTGCGTTTTTGTCTGCAGCGTTTTTTGCACAAAAAACGCATGCGTTTTTTTCCCTATATTTAACATTGAAAACGCATGCGTTTTTTTGCACATGCGTTTGGTCGCGTTTTCAAACGCATGCGTTTTTTGTCTGCATGCGTTCATTTTCAAAAATGCTACCTGCAGTATTTTCTTGCGCGTTTTTTTGCCTTTTTTCGCGGCAAAAAAATGCATTGCTGTCTATGTAAACGCATGCGTTTTTAAGCACATGCGTTTGTTTGCGCTAAAAACGCATGCGTTTTTATAGAAAAAAACCAGAAAACACACTGAAAAGCCACCCACCACCATCAAGGTGATAAAGGGATCCAAACCCTAACCCTAACTCTACCCCTAACCTCACCCCTAACCGTTTAATGAACATTTTCTGACAGTCATATTGCCACGTATTTAAGTGCCACGTATCACGTATTTCAGTGCCACGTATGCCACGTGCCATGTATTTAAGTGCCACGTGCCACATATTTAAGTGCCACGTGCCACGTATTAAAGTGCCACGTATTTAAGTGCCACGTATTTAACCCCTTCACCCCCAAGGGTGGTTTGCACGTTAATGACCGGGCCAATTTTTACAATTCTGACCACTGTCCCTTTATGAGGCTATAACTCTGGAACGCTTCAACGGATCTTGGCGATTCTGACATTGTTTTCTCGTGACATATTGTACTTCATGATAGTGGTAAAATTTATTCGATATAAGTTGCGTTTATTTGTGAAAAAAATGAATATTTGGCGAAAATTTTGAAAATTTCGCAATTTTCCAACTTTTAATTTTTATGCCCTTAAATCACAGACATATGTCACGCAAAATACTTCATAAGTAACATTTCCCACATGTCTACTTTACATCAGCACAATTTTGGAACCAAAATTTTTTTTTGTGACGGAGTTATAAGGGTTAAAAGTTGACCAGCAATTTCTCATTTTTACAACACCATTTTTTTTTAGGGACCACATCTCATTTGAAGTCATTTTGAGGGGTCTATATGATAGAAAATACCCAAGTGTGACACCATTCTAAAAACTGCACCCCTCAAGGTACTCAAAACCACTTTCAAAAAGTTTATTAACCCTTCAGGTGTTTCACAGGAATTTTTGGAATGTTTAAATAAAAATGAACATTTAACTTTTTTTCACACAAAATTTATTTCAGATCCAATTTGTTTTATTTTACCAAGGGTAACAGGAGAAAATAGACCCCAAAATTTGTTGTACAATTTGTCCTGAGTATGCTGATACCCCATATGTGGGGGTAATCCACTGTTTGGGCGCATGGCAGAGCTCGGAAGGAAAGGAGCGCCATTTGACTTTTCAATGCAAAATTGACTGGAATTGAGATGGGACGCGATGTTGCATTTGGAGAGCCCCTGATGTGCCTAAACATTGAAACCCCCCACAAGTGACAACATTTTGGAAAGTAGACCCCCTAAGGAACTTATCTAGATGTGTGGTGAGCACTTTGACCCAACAAGTGCTTCACAGAAGTTTATAATGCAGAGCGGTAAAAATAAAAAATCATATTTTTTCACAAAAATGATCTTTTCGCCCCCAATTTTTTATTTTCCCAAGGGTAAGAGAAGAAATTGGGCCCCAAAAATTGTTGTGCAATTTGTCCTGAGTACGCTGATACCCCATATGTGGGTGTAAACCATTGTTTGGGCGCAGGGCAGAGCTCGGAAGGGAAGGAGCGCCATTTGACTTTTCAATGCAAAATTGACTGGAATTGAGATGGGACGCCATGTTGCATTTGGAGAGCCCCTGATGTGCCTAAACATTGAAACCCCCCACAAGTGACAACATTTTGGAAAGTAGACCCCCTAAGGAACTTATCTAGATGTGTGGTGAGCACTTTGAACCAACAAGTGCTTCACAGAAGTTTATAATGCAGAGCGGTAAAAATAAAAAATCATATTTTTTCACAAAAATGATCTTTTCGCCCCCAATTTTTTATTTTCCCAAGCGTAAGAGAAGAAATTTTGCCCCAAAAATTGTTGTGCAATTTGTCCTGAGTACGCTGATACCCCATATGTGGGTGTAAACCATTGTTTGGGCGCAGGGCAGAGCTCGGAAGGGAAGGAGCGCCATTTGACTTTTCAATGCAAAATTGACTGGAATTGAGATGGGACGCCATGTTGCATTTGGAGAGCCCCTGATGTGCCTAAGCATTGAAACCCCCCACAAGTGACACCATTTTGGAAAGTAGACCCCCTAAGGAACTTATCTAGATGTGTTTTGAGAGCTTTGAACCCCCAAGTGTTTCACTACAGTTTATAACGCAGAGCCGTGAAAATAAATTCTTTTTTTTTTTTCACAAAAATGATTTTTTAGCCCCCAGTTTTGTATTTTCACAAGGGTAACAGGATAAATTGGACCCCAAAATTTGTTGTCCAATTTGTCCTGAGTATGCTGATACCCGATATGTGGGGGGGAACCACTGTTTGGGCGCATGACAGAGCTCAGAAGGGAAGGAGCGCCATTTGGAATGCAGACTTAAATGGATTGGTCTGCAGGCGTCACGTTGCATTTGCAGAGCCCCTGATGTACCCAAACAGTACAAACCCCCCACAAGTGACCCCATATTGGAAACTAGACCCCCCAAGGAACTTATCTAGATGTGTTGTGAGAACTTTGAACCCCCAAGTGTTTCACTACAGTTTATAACGCAGAGCCGTGAAAATAAATTCTTTTTTTTTTTCACAAAAATGATTTTTTAGCCCCCAGTTTTGTATTTTCACAAGGGTAACAGGATAAATTGGACCCCAAAATTTGTTGTCCAATTTGTCCTGAGTATGCTGATACCCGATATGTGGGGGGGAACCACTGTTTGGGCGCATGACAGAGCTCGGAAGGGAAGGAGCGCCATTTGGAATGCAGACTTAAATGGATTGGTCTGCAGGCGTCACGTTGCATTTGCAGAGCCCCTGATGTACCCAAACAGTACAAACCCCCCACAAGTGACCCCATATTGGAAACTAGACCCCCCAAGGAACTTATCTAGATGTGTTGTGAGAACTTTGAACCCCCAAGTGTTTCACTACAGTTTATAACGCAGAGCCGTGAAAATAAATTCTTTTTTTTTTTCACAAAAATGATTTTTTAGCCCCCAGTTTTGTATTTTCACAAGGGTATCAGGATAAATTGGACCCCAAAATTTGTTGTCCAATTTGTCCTGAGTATGCTGATACCCGATATGTGGGGCGGAACCACTGTTTGGGCGCATGACAGAGCTCGGAAGGGAAGGAGCGCCATTTGGAATGCAGACTTAAATGGATTGGTCTGCAGGCGTCACGTTGCATTTGCAGAGCCCCTGATGTACCCAAACAGTACAAACCCCCCACAAGTGACCCCATATTGGAAACTAGACCCCCCAAGGAACTTATCTAGATGTGTTGTGAGAACTTTGAACCCCCAAGTGTTTCACTACAGTTTATAACGCAGAGCCGTGAAAATAAAAATTCTTTTTTTTTTCACAAAAATGATTTTTTTAGCCCCCAGTTTTGTATTTTCACAAGGGTATCAGGATAAATTGGACCCAAAAAGTTGTTGTCTAATTTGTCCTGAGTACGCTGATACCCCATATGTGGGGGGAACCACTGTTTGGGCGCATGACAGAGCTCGGAAGGGAAGGAGCGCCATTTGGAATGCAGACTTAAATGGATTGGTCTGCAGGCGTCACGTTGCATTTGCAGAGCCCCTGATGTACGCAAACAGTACAAACCCCCCACAAGTGACCCCATATCGGAAATTAGACCCCCCAAAGAACTAATCTAGATGTGTTGTGAGAACTTTGAACCCCCAAGTGTTTCACTACAGTTTACAACGCAGAGCCGTGAAAATAAAAAATCTTTTTTTTCCCACAAAACTTATTTTTTGGCCCCCAGTTTTGTATTTTCCCAAGGGTAGCAGGAGAAATTGGACCCCAAAAGATGATGTCCAATTTGTCCTGAGTACGCTGATACCCCATATGTTGGGGTAAACCCCTGTTTGGGCACACGGGAGAGCTCGGAAGGGAAGGAGCACTGTTTTCCTTTTTCAACGCAGAATTGGCTGGAATTCAGATCGGATGCCATATCCCGTTTGGAAAGCCCCTGATGTGCCTAAACAGTGGAAACCCCCCAATTATAACTGAAACCCTAATTCAAACACACCCCTTACCCTAATCCCAACAGTAACCCTAACCACTCCTCTAACCCTGACACACCAACCCTATTCCCAACCATAAATGTAATCCAAACCCTAACCCTATCTTTAGCCCCAACCCTAACTGTAGCCCCAACCCTAGCCCCAACCCTAGCCCTAACCCTAGCCCTAACCCGAGCAATAACCCTAGCCCTATCACTAGCCCTAACACTAGCCGTAACACTAGCCCTAACCCTAGCCCTAACCCTAGCCCCAACCCTAGCCCTAACCCTAGCCCTAGCCCCAACCCTAGCCCCAACCCTAGCCCCAACCCTAGCCCCAACCCTAGCCCCAACCCTAGCCCTAACCCTAGCAATAACCCTAGCCCTAACTCTAGTCCTAACTCTAGCCCTAACCCTAACCCTAATGGGAAAATGGAAATAAATACATTTTTTAATTTTTTTATTTTTCCCTAACTAAGGGGGTGATGAAGGGGGGTTTGATTTACTTTTATAGCGGGTTTTTTAGCGGATTTTTATGATTGGCAGCCGTCACACACTAAAAGACGCTTTTCATTGCAAAAAATATTTTTTGCGTTACCACATTTTGAGAGCTGTAATTTTTCCATATTTTGGTCCACAGAGTCATGTGAGATCTTGTTTTTTGCGGGACGAGTTGACGTTTTTATTGGTAACATTTTCGGACACGTGACATTTTTTGATCGCTTTTTATTCCGATTTTTGTGAGGCAGAGTGATCAAAAACCAGCTATTCATGAACTTCTTTTTGGGGGAGGCGTTTATACCGTTCCGCGTTTGGTAAAATTGATAAAGCAGTTTTATTCGTCGGGTCAGTACGATTACAGCGATATCTCATTTATATCAGTTTTTTTATGTTTTGGCGCTGTTATACGATAAAAACTATTTTATAGAAAAAATAATTATTTTTGCATCGCTTTATTCTCAGGACTATAACTTTTTTATTTTTTTGCTGATGATGCTGTATGGTGGCTCGTTATTTGCGGGACAAGATGACGTTTTCAGCGGTACCATGGTTATTTATATCAGTCTTTTTGATCGCGTGTTATTCCACTTTTTGTTCGGCGGTATGATAATAAAGCGTTGTTTTTTGCCTCGTTTTTTTTTTTTCTTACGGTGTTTACTGAAGGGGTTAACTAGTGGGCCAGTTTTATAGGTCGGGTCGTTACGGACGCGGCGATACTAAATATGTGTACTTTTATTGTTTTTTTTATTTTATTTAGATAAAGAAATGTATTTATGGGAATAATATATATATTTTTTTTCATTATTTTGGAATTTTTTTTTTTTTTTTTACACATTTGGAAAATTTTTTTTTTACTTTTTTACTTTGCCCCAGGGGGGGACAATACAGATCGGTGATCTGTCAGTTTGCATAGCACTCTGACAGATCACCGATCTGAGAGAAGTGCAGGCTGCTTCACAGTGCCTGCTCTGAGCAGGCTTCTGTGAAGCCACCTCCCTCCCTGCAGGACCCGGATCCGCGGCCATCTTGGATCCGGGTCTGGAGCAGGCAGGGAGGGAGGTAAGACCCTCGCAGCAACGCGATCACATCGCGTTGCTGCGGGGGGCTCAGGGAAGCCCGCAGGGAGCCCCCTCCCTGCGCGATGCTTCCCTGCACCGCCGGCACATCGCGATCATGTTTGATCGCGGTGTACAGGGGGTTAATGTGCCGGGGGCGGTCCGTGACCGCTCCTGGCACATAGTGCCGGATGTCAGCTGCGATAGGCAGCTGACACCCGGCCGCGATCGGCCGCGCTCCCCCCATGAGCGCGGCCGATCGTGCTGGACGTACTATTCCGTCCTTGGGAAGTAGGGCCCACCCCACATGGACGGAATAGTACGTCTAATGACAGAAAGGGGTTAAGTACCACATATTTAAGTGCCACGTGCCACGTATTTAAGTGCCACGTGCCACGTATTTAAGTGCCACGTATCACGTATTTCAGTGCCACGTATGCCACGTGCCACGTATTTAAGTGCCACGTGCCACATATTTAAGTGCCACGTGCCACGTATTAAAGTGCCACGTATTTAAGTGCCACGTATTTAAGTACCACATATTTAAGTGCCACGTGCCACGTATTTAAGTGCCACGTGCCACGTATTTAAGTGCCACGTGCCACGTATTAAAGTGCCACGTCCCACGTATTTAAGTGCCACGTATTTAAGTACCACATATTTAAGTGCCACGTGCCACGTATTTAAGTGCCACGTGCCACGTATTTAAGTGCCACGTGCCACGTATTTAAGTGCCACGTGCCACGTATTTAAGTGCCATGTGCCACGTATTTAAGTGCCACGTGCCACGTATTTAAGTGCCACGTATTTAAGTACCATGTATTTCAGTTGCACGTATTTCAGTGCCACGTATTTCAGTCACGTTTAGGGTTAGGGTTAGGGTTAGGGTTTTCTTGTTTTTTCTTGTGTTTTCTTGTGTTTTCTTGTGTTTTTCTATAAAAACGCATGCGTCTAAAAAACGCATGCGTTTTACCGCGTTTACATGCGTTTTTCACACATGCGTTTTTTTAAAAAACGCATGCAGATAAAAACGCAAGTGTGAAACCAGCCTTACATGCGTTTTTTCATGCGTTAGCGTTTTTTTTTTGCGCAAGAAGAGAAATTTCACAAGAGCAAAAACAAGATAACCAGACACCACCAATGGGACTACAGAGGGCGTATATGATGGGCTCTCTATATTTAGACCCTACGGCTACTTAAATTTTAACAGCTTGCTACTGTATCCTGTGTCATGAGGGATATTCGCATGGAGAGCTTTTATTTCAACCTGGATTTCAGCTTCAAGATGTTTCTGGCCTGCGCTTTTGCTTGGGAGCAAGACAGAAATCGCGAAAGATGGAGGAGACAACGTAGGTGTTTTTGGAGACACCCCATTATCGAACTACGTGAGAGCCGTGGAGCCTACCACACGCTCTATGCCGAGCTTAATGCCAACCCGGAGAAATTCCATGAATACACAAGGATGTCGCAAGACTCGTTCCGGGATTTGCTGTCTCGTGTCCAAGGAGCCATACGGCGACAGGACACCCAGCTCAGCTCCGTAGAGCGATTCCACCCAAGGAACGTCTGCTGGTGACATTAAGGTACGTTCAAAATCTAAACCAATGACAGTCCAAATTTTGGTTATTCTCACATTTTTTTTTTGTGTATTTTCCTCTTTTTATTTTTATTTTTTAATTTTTAACCACACCATAAAAAGAGTAGATTGTAATGTTGTTTTTTGTTTGTGTTTTTCTTCTAGATTTCTTGCCACAGGGGAGAGTTTATCTTCCCTCAACTTCCAATACCGGCTTGGAATATCCACCCTGTCCGGAATAGTTGTGGACACCTGCCGGCAGGTACGGACTGGGGATGAAATTCAGTCCTGGCATTTGAAATCACACAGGCCCATGGTGTCCCCGTCCCCAAGAACCAGATGCGATATATTACTAATATTACCCTGGATGAAGGAAAGGAAGATTTACTACAAGACCAATATTTCTAATTATACCCACGGAATGCTGAGGTAAGTGACGGAGTGACCGGCTTTGTGCTCCATCACAACTGTTAACAGTATGGGTGTCTTGAGAACATTGATTCTGTTAACAACGTAGCACACAAGGCAGCCCACAACAAGACCGGCCCTTCTGGCATTTGCCAGAATTGCCAAATGGCCAGTCCGGCCCTGCCTGCCGGGCTTTGTGGAATGTACTCCGGGATGAGTTTATACCACTACCCACCACGGACATGTGGCGTGAAATTGCTGACAAATTCTGGAGTGTGTGTGATTTCCCCAACTGTTTAGGAGCGGTGGATGGAAAGCACATCCGCATTATCAAACCTGCCAGAACCGGATCGGAGTTTTTCAACTACAAGAAATATTTTTCTGTAGTGCTCATGGCAATAGCTGATGCGGACTGTCGCTTCATCGCCGTGGACATTGGAACTTTTGGCCGTGGCAACGATTCCCAGACTTTCAAGAGCTCGGATATGGGCCGGCGTGTGTATGGGAACAATTTTAATTCCCCCCCTCCACAGCCTCTCCCCAACACTCAAGGCCCACCGCTGCCATTTGTTATGGTTGGGGATGAGGCCTTCCAGATGTGTGAAAACCTACTGAAGCCCTATTCCAGTCGGGACTTGAACCACACTAGAAGGATCTTCAACTACAGACTGACCAGGGCCCGAAGAACAGTAGAGTGCAGCTTTGGCATTCTGGTCGCTAAATGGCGCATTCTTGCATCAGCCATTAATCTGAAAGTGGAAACAGTCGACGAGGTGGTCAAAGCCTGTGTGGTTCTGCACAATTATATAATGGCTAAGGAGCAACCCAACATTGAACTGGATGAACCAGTTGCACACCCACTGCCCGATTTCCAGCATCACCCGCTGCGGTCAACTGCAGCCGTTGGTCACATGCGGGACCAATTTGCTGCTTATTTTGATTCAGATATTGGACGGGTGTCATGGCAGGACAATGTTGTGTAAATGTCCTGTTGTAATTCGATCTGCACCAGTAATTTTCTGCAATGATAATGATATTTCTCATTAATAAACTTTTCTTTTGGTTGTGTTGACCGTGTCTCCTATCTTTTTCCTCTCCAAACTCAGGCTGTCCTAAAACTGGCAGTATTTGGTCTGTATTTAATATCAGTATTTGTAATCCAAAACCAGGAGTGGGTGATAGAGGCAGAGGTGCTAGTTATTATGTTAATATCATAATTTACCTCTAATTGTTCCACTCCTTGTTTTGGCTTACAAATACTGATATAAAACACTGGCCACAAACTGCTAGTAATGGCAGCCATGTTGCTTTAGTGGTAAGCTTGTTGACGTCATTGCGTCCTGATTCTGTTCTGCTGTATCCATTGGACACAGACAGAAGAGACAATCACTGTCACACTATCTATACTCATCAAGTCAGGTGTCAGAAATAATGAATTCATGATGAACATATAACAGCCTCATGAATTCACTATTTCTGACACCTGTGCAGGTGAGCATAGATATGTAGCGTGTGACCACCATTGTCCCCTCAATTGGTGTGTAATAGATTATGTATAAAGAAGAGAAAATGGGGGTTATTAGGGTTGAGCGACTTTTCCTTTTTTGAGGTCGAGTTGGGTTTCGCGAAACCCGACTTTCTCAAAAGTCGAGTCGAGTGAAATCGGCCGATCTTCTTGAAAAGTCGGGGTCGGGGATCGGCCGAAACACGAAACCCAATGCAAGTCAATGGGAAATCTATATATTTTTATATTTACTTCAGCGCGATATATGTTAAAAGCCGGTAATTCAATTGCCGGCTTTTCATTTCTCCTGCCTAAACCCCACATGATATGAGACATGATTACATACAGTAAACCATCTCATATCCCCTTTTTTTGCATATTCCACACTACTAATGTTAGTAGTGTGTATGTGCAAAATTTTGGCGCTATTAAATTTAAGGGTTAAATCGCGGAAAAAATTGGCGTGGGCTCCCGCGCAATTTTCTCCGCCAGAGCGGTAAAGCCAGTGACTGAGGGCAGATATCAATAGCCAGGAGAGGGTCCATGGTTATTGGCCCCCCCCCCTGGCTACAAACATCTGCCCCCAGCCACCCCAGAAAAGGCATATCTGGAAGATGCGGCTATTCTGGCACTTGGCCACTCTCTTCCCACTCCCGTGTAGCGGTGGGATATGGGGTAATGAAGGGTTAATGCCACCTTGCTATTGTAAGGTGACATTAAGCCAGATTAATAATGGAGAGGCGTCAATTATGTCACCTATCCATTATTAATCCAATAGTACGAAATGGTTAAAACACACACACATTATTACAAAGTATTTTAATGATATATATATGATATATCGCGCTGAAGTAAATATAAATATATATATATATGTGTGTCAATGACACATATATACTGTATATAGATATATATATATATATAAAGAAGAAACCCGACTTTGGAGCGAAGATCGCTGACGGCCGACCCGATCCCACAGTGAGATCGTGTCGGGTTTAACGAAACCCGACGTTGCCAAAAGTTGGCGACTTTTGCAATTGGCCAATCTTTTTCGCTCAACCCTAGTGGTTATACAAGGCAGTTATCTACTCAACAGGTCAGGTGTCATAACTTTTGAGTTTTTGGACACCTGACCTGTTCAGTAGAGGACTGCACTGTATTTCCACCATTTTCTCTTAATACTGCCACACTAGGCATATACAAAAAGAGACTATGGAGATACATGTTATATTTTTGGGGCCACCTCATATCTGTATACTAAAGACACACATAAAGCTGCAGTCTTGTATTTTTAACTACTGGAGATATGTTGTGGCCCAAAAAGTAAGTGTGTGGCCAAGTTTCTTGGTGTGTGTTGACGGCGGCGATAGACACAATAAACCAAACATAATTGTGGCAAATCAAACTTGTTTTATTTTGTTAACAATGTAAAAAAATTATTTTTTTGAACCGCGCCGGCTTGGGGTAGAGTGATGTAAACGGGGGGTGTGAAGAACTGAGGCCTGGCTAACCGTGGACGACGCAGAGGTGGCAGGAGAAGGGGCAATGAAACTAGAAGGGTCTGGAAGTTCAGGGATGGGGCTTGACACATGAGAGGCTTGAGACGCACTGGAAGGGTGAGACAAAACTGATAATACAGACACATCGGTAGGTGAAGGAGGAGGAATACTAAGAGTTTTTTGTTTTTTTCTTTTCTGATTTTTATTTTGGCTTTGCCTGGTAGGGGGACGTCTTGGTGGGCTCATATGCTGTAGCGTGGTGGCGGGAGACCCGTCAGGGTCCGGCTGCACTGTCTCACAGTCCATTGCGCTTGTCGAGCGCTCGCCCATGCCAGAGTCCTGCTGCGTAGTGGTGGGGGTGAAACATAAAGCCCTGCCAGGGTCCTGCTGCATCGTGGTGGGTCCGGTCCTGAAAGCCACGCCAGGGTCCTGCTGCATCGTGGTGGGTCCGGTCCTGAAAGCCACGCCAGGGTCCTGCTGCATCGTGGTGGGGCCGGTCTGAAAAGCCACGCCAGGGTCCTGCTGCATCGTGGTGGGGCCGGTCTGAAAAGCCACGCCAGGGTCCTGCTGCATCGTGGTGGGTCCGGTCCTGAAAGCCGCGCAAGGGTCCTGCTGCATCGTGGTGGGTCCGGTCCTGAAAGCCACGCCAGGGTCCTGCTGCATCATGGTGGGGGCGGTCCTGAAAGCCATGGCAGGGTCCTGCTGCATCGTGGTGGGGCCGGTCCGAAAAGCCACGCCAGGGTCCTGCTGCATCGTGGTGTCAGTGGAGGAGGTCTAAGCCGGAGCAGCGGTGGTCACGGTGGTGGCGGTGGGATGTCCAACTGCACTCGTCATGGTGTTGGCGCTGTAGTGGAGTCCGCCTGTGGAAGGAATTGAGATGGCCGTGCAGTGGTATGCAGCAGAGGTCGGCATGGAGGTTAATCGTGACAGTGACGGCACAGTTGGATATGCCGCCACTGTCTGCTGTAAATAACGACTCTGCTGCATAGCCTTCACAAAAGCAGCATTGCAGGCCTGCATGACACTGAGCTGGAGATCAGGGCTAAGGTGTTCCGACATGCCCTGCTGAATTTGGTTGAAAAAATGATGAGCCGGCCTCTGGAGGTCGGCTTTCACTTGATCAAGGCTTTTGGTGACCTCCTGGATACGGCAATTCAAGAGGTTATGAGAAACATCCATTCGGTCACCTAAAGCCTTGATTGCTTCGTGTAAAACCGAGCTCAAGTGCAAAAACTCGGGCATGAGTGACCTGTCCGAAGCCCTCTGTCGCTGCCGGGATGAGCCCAAAAAAAGGGTGCAGTGGAAGAGGACTGCGAAAGGGGAAGACCTGATGGGTCAGCTCCCTGGTCTCCAGTTAGTGTGGAAGGCCCACCTGCTGCTGCGCTGCTGGATGGCTGGGACGGGTCCGTGGCTGCCGGATGAAGGACCGCTCCAGAACCTTGCTCGACAGTCGTGCTGTGTGTGCTGTGAAAAAAGAAAACAGAAAATTAATACCAAAAAATAACCAGACGCTAAATTCTGTGGAATTTTAAAATACAGATTATGTCAATACAATACAACCAAAAGCATGTGAGAAAAACTTACGTTCTCTGGACAAGGACCGGTCTTAAAAATGACAGCACGCGATTATATTTGTACAGTCTGATCCTTGCTCCTGAACCACTGGCAGCACGACTCTCTTGGCGCAGGTCCTTGTTGAAGCGGTCCTTCATGGAATGCCAACGTGTTTTGACTTTGTCCACTGCTAAAAAAAAAAAAATTATGGTCAGGACATGGAATTTTTGCCGTTCAAAGACAACTGTGTGTGATGAGAGAAACTCCGGAGAGTTTCTTTCATCACACACAGTCAAGAGAGCACGGCCAAGGTCTCTGCTGCTTCACACTGCACTGCAACACTTACCAAATGCACTACGGACCCGTGGCGGGGCATTGTCCCATCCATCCCACAACGCTTGGGCCACCTCATTCCATAAACGTCGGAGCGTGGTGTTCATCGAATGCAGTGGATCCCGGCTGTCCCACAACGGAACTCGCTCCTGGACCCGGGTTATTAGGAGGTCGTTGTCGATAAGGTCATCGTCCCGTCGTGAAACCTAAAAATTAAAGACAATCATTACAGTTTGCTCAATCTCATAAGGAAAAGAAAGAGAACAGATGATGAGAAATGGCATGAATACGAAAGTAAACATACAAGAGGATTCCAGAAGAAAAATTTAAAGAAATACGAGTGTAAAGAATGGAAGATTCAAGAATTTTACAATGAGGACAGTCAGCCTTGTATACATACCCACTGCCGTCTTCCCACCGGACCTTGACTCCGCTGCTCCTGCCCGGTCTGTGCCTCAGTAGAAGTGCTCTAAAAAAATGAAAAATCAAATTGTCACATATGTCGATGTGACAGTGAATACTTACCAATCTGACGAGGCAAATACTCACCTCACTGACATGCTCCACTTCCGACTGACGTGGATCAAACTCCTCACCAGATGAAGACTCCGAAGAAGACATTCTGAGGCATGTAGAAAGAAAGAAATGGAAGAAATTAGGACATGTAGAGCCAAAAAATAGAAAATAAAGGCATTGGTAGGATATACTCACATTGATCTGGGTCCTCCAAAATGCGGCCTGCCAGTGTCTTGTCTTCTTGAGAGTCTGATGAGAAGTGTCCTGAAACTTTCCCCAACCTCCCTTTTATCAGCTTGTTGGTAGGGGGTGTCTTATCAGTGTGTAGACATGGTTATCTTAATTGAATCGCATGCATTCAAAAACGCATGCAAACGCATGTACGCAAAAACGCATGCGTTTCCATAGATATCAATGTATTTTTTAATGCAAATCCAACGCAAACAAACGCATGCGTTTCAATGCGTCAAAAAAACGCCTCTGAAAATTACTACATGTTGCATTTCTGCGACAGAACGCATGCAGCCAAAAAACGCATGCGTCGTTAAACGCGGCCAAACGTGTACAAAAAAAACGCATGCGTTTTTAATGTTAAACATAGGAGAGAAAAAAAGCATGCGCTTTTTTCGGTACAAACGCTGCAGATCAAAACGCAAGTGTGAAACCAGCCTTACACAGCCAAAGCTGACTTACTTCCCTTCCCCCCATTTTGTTTCTGTAAGGACCCAAAATCCTGCCTGCAGCTACAATCCGCCTCAAGCCCCCTCTGTGAAATTCTACTCCCTCCCCCCTCCCTCGGGAATGTGAGTTTATTGCTCTAGCAAGAGTGAAGGTTTAACTGCCGGAGATTCCTTTGTTCCTATCCCAAAATACTCAAAGTAAAATTTAATAACTCCCACTAATCCTAGAAATGTGGAAATTGGATTTCCAGGATCTTGGCACATAGGGCTATGCATGGCAGCGTTCTGTCGCCATTAGGGCCATCAGAAACCTAGGAAATGAATTTGTGCCCTCCAGTAACATGCAGACATGCCGTGTTTGGTCTCAAAAGAATGGTACATTCGCAGGGGAAAATATATAAATAAATATTTAAACAGAAACGTACATTTTGGGAGGCGTTCACAGCCGGAGAGACAGCCAAGAACACCTTGCTGTGCTGCTGAACGATTTCTTTGGGACCTCTCCTCCCCTTTATCGACACATCTGTTGGTATTTTGTCTCTTTTTGTAATATCATTTGTAAGCTTTCCTACATCCATGATCTTTTTTGTTACTACCAAACTTTCCTTCCTCGTCATCACCGAAACCTGGCTCACCCCTTCTGACACAGCCTCCCCTGCTGCACGCACTCTCTTACGGTGGCTTCCACCTTTCTCACACACCCCGCCCCAGCAGCAAACATGGTGGAGGAGTTGGTTTTCTCCTGTCAGATAACTTCTCCTTCACCCCAATCCCAGTGCCACACTCTGTTACCCTCCCTTCCTTTGAGGTGCACTCTATGCGCATCTACTCCTCCTCCAACCTCCAACTGGCTGTCATTTACCACCCCCCAGGGCCAGCCACCACCTTCTTTGACCACTTCACCACCTGGCTACTTCATTTCCTTTCCGTGGACATCCCCACTATCATCATAGGCGACTTCAATATCCCCATTGACACTTCCCTCTCAGCTGCCACTAAACTTCTATCTCTCACTTCCTCCTTTGGCCTCACTCAATGGTCTTCTGCAGCCACTCACAAAGATGGTCACACACTGGACCTCATCTTCACCCGCCTCTGCTCCTTATCTAACCTCTCTAACTCACCTCTTCCTCTCTCTGACCACAACCTTCTCACATTCTCTTCCCTCTCCACTCCATGTCTACAATCAAACTTTTACACCCTCACAGAAATCTTAAACATCTTGACCTACATGCATTCTCTGAATCCCTCCTCCCTCTCACAGACATAAGTTCCTTACACAATGCGGATGATGCTGCCGCTCTATATAACACCACAATAGCTGTAGCTTTGGAATCTGCTGCCCCACTTACACATACCAAAGCTCGCAAAATCAACAGACAGCCCTGGCACACCAGCCTGACCAAAGAACTGAGGTGAGCTTCCAGGGCTACTGAGCGCAGATGGAAAAGATCCCACTCTAACGAGTGCTTCATCGCATTCAAACAGTCCCTCACTACTTTCAAGACCACACTCGCCACAGCTAAACAAACCTACTTCTCATCTCTCATATCCTCCCTGTCTCACAACCCTAAACAGTTATTCAACACCTTCAATTCTCTCCTCCGTCCCCCAGCACCTTCTCCCTCTCCACTTATCTCAGCTGAAGACTTTGCCTAATTTTTCAAGCAGAAGATTGAGAACATCAGAGAGTTTTTGTCAACAACCCCCAGAGCCCTTCCTCCCGACTTCCCAGCCCTCCACCTCCAAAACCAACTTCTCCACCATTACAGTAGATCAACTCTCCACTCTACTCTCAAGATCGCATCTCACCACCTGTACACTTGACCCGCTCCCATCCCACTTCATTCCAAACCTCACCACAGTCTTCATCCCAACCCTAACCCATCTCTTCAACCTATCACTAACAACTGGTGTTTTCCCCTCAAGCTTTAAACATGCCTCCATCACACCTATCCTCAAAAAGCCCTCTCTTGACCCATCCTCTGTATCTAGCTATCGCCCTATGTCACTTCTCCCTTATGCCTCCAAACTACTGGAACAACACATCTACCTTGAACTGTCCTCCCATCTCTCTTCTTGCTCCCTCTTTGACCGCTTACAATCTGGCTTCCGGTCACAACATTCCACTGAAACTGCCCTAACTAAGGTCATCAATGACCTCTTAACCGCCAAGAGCAAGCGACACTACTCTGTCCTCCTCCTCCTCGACCTGTCGGGTGCCTTTGACACAGTGGACCATTCCCTATTATTACAGACCTTCTCATCCCTTGGCATCACAGACTTGGCCCTATCCTGGATCTCATCATACCTAACAGACCGGACATTCAGCGTCTCCCACTCACACACCACCTCCTCACCTCGCCCCCTATCTGTCGGAGTCGCACAAGGTTCAGTCCTTGGGCCCCTGCTCTTCTCCATTTACACCTTTGGCCTGGGACAGCTCATAGAATTTCATGGCTTTCAGTATCACCTCTATGCTGATGACACACAGATCTACATCTCTGGACCAGATATCACCTCCCTACTAACCAGAATCCCTCAATGTCTGTCCACTATTTCATCCTTCTCCTCCGCTAGATTTCTGAAACTTAACATGGACAAAACAGAATTCATCATCTTTCCCCATCTCACGCGACCCACCCAACGAACCTATCCATTACAGTACATGGCTGCCCACTCTCCCCAGTCCCACAAGCTCGCTGCCTTGGGGTAATTCTTGATGCTGATCTCTCCTTCAAACCACATATCCAAGCCCTTTCCACTTCCTGCCGACTTCAACTCAAAAATATTTCACGATTCCGAACATTCCTCAACCAAGAATCTGCAAAAACCCTAGTCCATGCCCTCATCATCTCTCGCCTTGACTATTGCAACCTCCTGCTCTGTGGCCTCCCCTTTAACACTCTCGCACTCCTCCAATCTATTCTAAACTCTGCTGCCCGACTAATCCACCTGTCCCCCTGCTATTCCCCGGCCTTTCCCCTCTGTCAATCCCTTCACTGGCTCCCCATTGCCCAGAGACTCCAGTACAAAACCCTAACGATGACATACAAAGCCATCCACAACCTGTCTCCTCCATACATCTGTGACCTCGTCTCCCGGTACTTACCTACACGCAACCTCTGATCCTCACAAGATCTCCTTCTCTACTCCCCTCTTATCTCCTCTTCCCACAATCGTATACAAGATTTCTCTCGCGTATCACCCCTACTCTGGAACCCTCTACCACAACACATCAGACTCTCGCCTACCATCGAAACCTTCAAAAAGAGCCTGAAGACCCACCTCTTCCGACAAGCCTACAACCTGCAGTAACCACCGATTGACCAAACCACTGCATGACCAGCTCTATCCTCACCTACTGTATCCTCACCCATCCCTTGTAGATTGTGAGCCTTCGCGGGCAGGGTCCTCTCTCCTCCTGTACCAGTTATGACTTGTATTGTTCAAGATTATTGTACTTGTTTTTATTATGTATACCCCTCCTCACATGTAAAGCGCCATGGAATAAATGGCGCTATAACAATAAATAATAATAATAATAGTATTTTTGTAAACACTGCCGATACTTTCTGGAGTAAACTTATAGATTCAACAGCTTCGTTCTTTTTGCTCTATGACTGAACCGACACGTACTCCGCTCAAATTCCCGATACCTGGAGTCTGGTGTTATTGGGGAATCTTGGCAGCGACGGATCAGAGGTTTATATATGTGTCCTTTTTGTCCTGGCCTGGGACTGGGGATATATATACCACCCTCACTGCAGAGTGCCCCGATAACCAGCACGTGACAGGGCAGCCTCTCCGGTGACTACTTATTCTAGGTGCAGTACCCTGACTGACCTGAGGGTAAGGGGATGCCATAAAGCTGCAAGTTCATGTAATGAACTGAAATAAAAAGGGGTTTCCCTGACAGGCACATTCGGATTCGTGATCAGAAATACGAGCAAAATTTTATAAAACTGGAAAAAAAATCGGTAAAAAGTGCGGGAAAATATTTGTGTTGCCACAAAAGTATTTTCTGCACTTTAGCAAAGATAATGGTGGTGTATCATGAGCGTTTGGCATTTGTTTGATGAGGGGAGGAGGTTTGCAGAGCTCAGAGGCACTGCATTCTTGTAAACTTTTTTTCCCTAACTTTATGTGTGCACATCACAGCTAGCCAATCAGGGCGCAGGAAACACCCACAATGTCCTGAAACAACGGCTTGTGTCATTGGCTGCTGAAATCACATGTCCCTCTCCATATAAAGAGCGGACATCTTGTTTTAGTGCCACATTGACAATGTAAGAGCGCAGAGAGGCTGCTCCTGATCCAGTGTGTCTGTTAAATTTACCTTCCAGCATTTTTTTTGTGCCATTACTGAAGTCCACAGACAAAGCCGGCAGGGCACATGTCCTACAAGTGTGTTGTGAACTGCTTCTATTGTGCTCTATGAACAAGTATAGCATTCTAAATAATATTTTTTCAATAGCTATAGGTAAAAAAACCTGCTGCATCCAACCTCATTTAGTGCTGTGGTGACATTGTTCTGTGATTTGAGCTGTTGTGCATTGTCAGAAAGATATGAATTATTTTCCATTGTTCGGGGGATACAACCAGAGATGGCCTACTACTCCTCCCATCATTGGTTTCTGTAGGACCAAATCCTTCCTGCAGCCCCTCTCCCTCTCTGTGAATTTCGGCCCCCCTTCCTTCCAGCAAATGGTCAGTTTGGAATGCAGAGTTTTTATTGCCTGCTAGAACTAGCAGAGCTGAATGTGTTTTCCCTCCAAAGATCCCTTTGTTTTATAAGTAAAATACTTAAAGTCAAATTCACTAAGCCCATATGTGAGTTCAGCAAAGTGGGAAGTCTTAACTTAACAAAGCATAAAACAAGAACGTCCATCTTTGGCATTCATTTAGAGCCAGGAGAAACAGCTGAAACACCATGCTGTGGTACTGGATGATTTCTTTGGGACCTCTCCTTCCCTTTATCGACATGTCATACCTGTGACTGAGAATTAGTAAGTTTCATATTTTCATCCCTTTTATTTCATAACTGTTTGTACATACTTGTATTTTGTATCTATTGTAAACACTGCTGATTCTGTCTGGAGTAAACTTACCAATTTGCTAGCTTTGTTCTTCTTGCTGTGTGAGCAATCTGCCACTCCAAGCAAATTCACGTTACCAAACGGTCTCTGGTTACCAGAGGTCTCTGGTGGCAGCATAGTTTTCGGATTTATGTTGTGTTGGGGACTTGGTGGTGACTGGATCGAGGTATGTACAGGTGCGTCTTGCCAAATTAAAATATCAAAAAGTTAGTTAATTTCAGTTCTTCAAAACAAAAAGTGAAACTCATATATTAAATAGAGTCATTACACACAGAGTGATCTATTTCAAGTGTTTATTTCTGTTAAAGTTGATGTTTATGGCTTACAGCCAATGAAAACCAAAAAGTCATTAGCTCAGTAAATTCGAATACTTTATAACACCAGCTAGAGAAAATTATTTTAAAATCCAAAATGTTGGCCTACTGAAATGGATATTCAGTTAATGCACTTTTGACATCAATTACTGCATCAATGCAGCATGGCATGGAGGCGATCAACCTGTGGCGCTGCTGAGGGGTTATGGAAGCCCAGGTTACTTTGATAGCAGCCTTCAGCTCATCTGCATTGTTGAGTCTGGTGTCTCATCTTCCTCTTGACAATATCCTATAGATTATCTATGGGGTTAAGATCAGGTGAGTTTGCTAGCCAATCAAGCTCAGTGATACTGCTGTTTTTACACCAGGTATTGGTACTTTTGGCAGTGTGGACAGGTGCCAAGTCCTGCTGGAGAATGAAGTTTCCATCTCTTAAAAGCTTGTCGGCAGAGGGAAGCATAAAGTGCTCTAAAATTTCCTTGTGGATGGCGGCGCTGACTTAGGTCTTGATAAAACACAGTGTATCTATACCAGCAGATGCCATAGTTCCTCAAACCATGACTGATTGTGCAGCCTGTCTCTCTCTCTCTCTGTGGATTTCGACCCTTCGAGCAAATGGTCAATTTGGAATGCGGAATTTTTATTGCTTGCTAGGACTAGCAGTGCTGAATGTGTTTTCCCTCCAATGATCCCTTTGCCTAATAAGCAAAATATTCAAAGTCAAATGCAGTAAGACACATTAATCCCAGAAACATAAAAATTAGTAGATTTCCAGGATCTGGGCACTTTGGGTTACGCATGGCAGCGTTTTGTGGCATTTAGGGCCATCATAAACCTGGGAAATGAATTTCTGCCCACTGGCAAATCAGACATACTGTGTATGGACTCTAAAGAATGGCAAAATCGCAGGGGAAAAAATGATGCCAATATCGTTGGCCTGTGAGCGTCTAGGCCAAAGATATGAAGAAAAGGAGTTATCGATAACTTTCCAAGCTATGTTCACCTCCCAGAAAACAGCCCATATGTGAGGTCAGCAAAGTGGGAGTTTTTAGTTTTATGGCCGAAACATAAAACAAGAACGTCATCTTTGGCAGGTTTTCAGAGCCAGGAGAAACAGCTGAAACACCATACTGTGGTACTGGATTATTTCTTTGGGATATCTCCTTCCCTTTATCGACACGTCATACCTGTAACTGAGATTTAGTAAGTTTTGTATTTTCCTCCCTTTTATTTCATAATTAAATGACAAGGTGAGAAATGGCGTTCTGAATCACGTTAGCAACTGCAAAAAATATATATTTTTTTTACTGTGCAACAGCTCTGCACACATTTGCTGCCATTAAATGACAAGGTGGGATATGGCATGCTGTATCACGTTTAGAAGCAAAAAAAATGAGTTTTTTTTACTTTGCATCACCTGTGCAAAAGATGAATTTCAGTGCCTCTAAATGAGAAGGTGAGATACAGTTGTGCTGAAAAAGATATCCAAGGAATTGATAATGCCATTCAGCAGCGTTCAACCTGTGATAATAAAGTGGAAAATCAGGGGCTCTGTAAAAACAAAACCACGGTCAGGTAGACCAAAAAATTTTTTGTCAATAACTGCCAGGAAAATTGTTTGGGATGCAAAGAAAAACCCACAAATAACATCAGCAAACTAAAATTAACCCTAACCTGACCAGGATGGAGGCGGAACCATCCTGTCCAGAGTCCTGACAGTACCGCCCTCTCAACGAGGGGGGGCACCGGACCCCAGGTTTCCCAGGAAACCGGGCATGAAAGGAGCACACCAGGATTGGTCTTCAGGACCATACCCTTTCCAGTGCACAAGATACTAGAGGGAATGGCGGACCAACCGGGAATCTATGATGCGCTCCACCTCGTACTCCTCCTGACTATCCACCAATACAGGCAGTAGTGAGGGACTCAATGATGCTTCTTCCACAGCCCCTAATGGTTTCAGCAGGACCCTATGGACTACATTGGGGATCTTAAAAGATGCTGGAAGATGCAAATGAAATGCCACTGGGTTAACCACCTCTGTGATCTCATAAGGACCAATAAACTTAGGTCCCAATTTTGCCGAAGGAACCTTAAGCTTAATGTTCCTGGTAGACAGCCACACTTTATTTCCAACCCGAAGGGTGGGTTCCACAGTTCGTCTTCTGTCAGCAAAAAGCTTACATTTCCTCTGAGCCTCCCAAATATTCTTTTGGACCTCTTGCCATAAATTCCCCAACTGCTGTACAGCAACATCAGCCCCAGGGCAACTGGAATCCAGGCGAGAAAACTCCCCAAAGTGTGGATTGAACCCATAATTACAGAAAAAAGGGGAGGTACCTGTAGAGTGGTTTACATGGTTATTGAGTGCAAACTCTGCTAAAGGCAAGGCATCGGACCAGTCCTCTTGACTGGAGGTGGCAAGGCAGCACAAAATGTGTTCTAACGACTGATTGGTCCATTCGGTCTGACCATTGGTCTCCGGATGGTAGGCTAAGGAAAAGGACAACTCAATGCCCAATCTTTTACAAAATGCCCTCCAAAACCTGGACACAAACTGCTCACCATGGTCAGACACCACATTCGAGGGCAAAACCATGCAAACTAACTACATATTGAACGAACAACAGACAAGGTCTCAACAGAGGGTTGTGCCACTAAGGGTACACCGTGCGTTTGCTTCGTAAACCTGTCAATCACCACCCAGATGACAGTATTACCATTGGAGGGAGGAAGATTGGTGATAAAGTCCATGCACAAATGTGTCCATGGTCTATCAGGAACTGGCAAAGGCACCAATTCCCCGGCCGGCTGGTTATGAGAGCTCTTAGCGTGGGCACAAACTACACAGGCAGACATAAACTTCCTCACATCAGATGTAAGCGAGGCCCACCAACAAACTCTTGCGATGGCCCCATGAGTAGCCGAAATCCGCAGATGTCCACTCAGCGCCGAATCATGGAACTCCTGGAGGACTCTGAGTCGAAGTTGAACCGGAACAAACAATTTTCCCACCCGCTTGGATGGGGGAGCCTGAGATTGGGTTTCCCGAATCTCCCGTTCCAAACCTGCAGACACATCAGCCACCACCACCCCGGGTTGAAGAATGGAGGATGGAGGCTCGGGCAGAGAATCTGGGTCCAGACTTTGAGACAAGGCATCAGCCTTCACATCTTGGATCCCGGATGAAAAATAATCGAGAATTGGAAACGGGAAAAGAAAAGTGACCATCTGGCTGGTCTCGGGGTTCAACCTTTTAGCAGACTCAATATACGCCAGGTTCTTGTGGTCTGTAACTACAGTAATGGGATGAACCACCCCCCCAAAAAAATGCCTCCATTCTTCAAAGGCCAACTTAACCGCAAGAAGTTCCTGATTACTCAAGTCATAATTTCTTTCCGTCGGGGAGAACGTCTTGGAGAAGAAGGCGCATGGTCTCAAAATGGTCAAGGTGGCGGGCGCCTGGGACAACAACGCCCTCACCCCCAACTCCAAGGCCTCAACCTCCACCGCAAAAGGTTCAGATGGATTAGGTTTAACCAGAACCAGGGCAGTCATAAAACATTTTTTCAGAGTGAGAAATGTCGCTACTGCTGAGGCAGACCAGTTCTTGACATCAGCCCCCTTCTGTGTCAAGTCAGTGAGGGGCTTGACCACCTGAGAGAACCCCTTAATAAAGCTCCTGTAGTAATTGGTGAATCCCAAGAATCGCTAAAGGCCCTTCAGGTCCCGGGGTTGAACCCAATCTACAATGGCCTGTACCTTTTTGGGATCCATACAAAACCCCTTACTAGAGACAATGAACCCCAAAACCAAACAGCAGGGAGGTTGTCCAGAACGAAACAGGCTATATGCTCCAGATGAACAGACCTCACCTTCAGGAAGAATTCTTTAGTAACAGAGCGAATCCCGTCCTTAGTGAACTTGGTTGAGTCAACAGCCACCACTCTCATGGGTTTGTCCAACCTGACTGTCCCTATCTCACAGTGAGCCATCAACCTCGAGTCAATCAAGTTCACTGAAGACCTGCAATCCACAAAAGCAGAAGAGGGGAAAAAACAATTGTTAACTCCTACTTCCACTTTTAACAACAGTTTGAAGGCTGAGACAAAAAGTACCTGTGGGTCTGAGTTAGGGTACCGTCACACAGTACCATTTTAATCGCTACGACGGCACGATCCGTGACGTCGCAGCGATCGTATGATTATCGCTCCAGCGTCGTAGACTGCGGTCACACGTTGCAATCACGGCGCTGGAGCAATGCCGAAGTCCCCGGGTAACCAGGGTAAACATCGGGTAACTAAGCGCAGGGCCGCGCTTAGTAACCCGATGTTTACCCTGGTTACCAGCGTAAACGTAAAAAAAACAAACAGTACATACTTACATACCGGTGTCTGTCCTCCGGCGTTCTGCTTCTCTCCACTGTGTAAGCACAGCGGCCGGAAAGTAGAGCGGTGACGTCAGACGTCACCGCTGTGCTCGCTTTCTGGCTGGCCGGCGCTCACACTGCAGAGAAGCTGAGACGCCGGAGGACAGACACCGGAATGTAAGTATGTACTGTTTGTTTTTTTTTACTTTTACGCTGGTAACCACGGTAAACATCGGGTTACTAAGCGCGGCCCTGCGCTTAGTTACCCGATGTTTACCCTGGTTACAAGCGAACACATCGCTGGATCGCTGTCACACACAACGATCCAGCGATGTCAGCGGGTGATCAAGCGACGAAAGAAAGTTCCAAACGACCTGCTACGACGTACGATTCTCAGCAGGATCCCTGATCGCTGCTGCGTGTCAGACACTGCGATATCGTAACGATATCGCTAGAACGTCACGAATCGTACCGTCGTAGCGATCAAAATGGCACTGTGTGACGGTACCCTAAGGCTGGTTTCACACTTGCGTTTTGATCTGCAGCATTTTTGGGAAAAAAAAACGCATGTGTTTTTTTCCCCTATGTTTAACATTAAAAACGCATGCGTTTTTTTTGGTACGCGTTTGTCCGCGTTTAACGACGCATGCGTTTTTTGGCTGCATGCGGCATGTTGCAAAAATGCAACATGTAGTAATTTTCAGGGGCGTTTATTTGCCGCAAAAAACGCATTTGTTCAATTGCGTTTCATTTGCGTAAAAAAATACATTGATGTCTATGGAAACGCATGCGTTTTTATGTACATGCGTTTGCATGCGTTTTTGAACGCATGCGTTTCAATTAAGATAACCATGTCTAGACACTGATAAGACACCCCCGACCAACAAGGTGATAAAAGGGAGGTTGGGGGAAGTTTCAGGACACTTCTCATCAGACTCTGAAGAAGACAGGACACTGGCAGGACGCATTTTGGAGGACAAGACCCAGCTCAATGTGAGTATATCCTACCAATGCCTTTATTTTCTAATTTTTGGCTCTACATGTCCTAATTTCTTCCATTTCTTTCTTTCTACATGCCTCAGAATGTCTTCTTCGGAGTCTTCATCTGGTGAGGAGTTTGAGCCACGTCAGTCGGAAGTGGAGCATGTCAGTGAGGTGAGTGTTTGCCTCGTCAGATTAGTAAGTATTCACTGTACATCGACACATGTGACAATTTGATTTTTCCTTTTTTTTAGAGCACTTCTACTGAGGCACAGACCGGGCAGGAGCAGCGGAGTCAAGGTCCGGTTGGAAGACGGCAGCGGGTATGTATACATGGCTGACTGTCCTCATTGTAAAATTCTTGAATTTTCCTTTCTTTACACTCGTATATCTTTAAATTTTTCTTAGGGAATCCATTTGTATGTTTACTTTCGTATTCATGCCATTTCTCATCATCTGTTCTCTTTCTTTTCCTAATGTGATTGAGCAAACTGTAATGATTGTCTTTAATTTTTAGGTTTCACGACGGGACGATGACCTTATTGACAATGACCTCCTAATAAGCCTGGTCCAGGAGTGAGTTCCGTTGTGGGACAGCCGGGATCCACTGCATTCGATCAACACCACTCTCCGCCGTCTGTGGAATGAGGTGGCCCAAGCATTGTGGGATGGATGGGACAATGCCCCGCCACGGATCCGTAGTGCATTTGGTAAGTGTTGCACTGCAGTGTGAAGCAGCAGAGACCTTGGCCGTGCTCTCTTGACTGTGTGTGATGAAAGAAACTCTCCGGAGTTTCTCTCATCACACACAGTTTTATTTGAACGGCAAAAATTCAATGTCCTGACCATAATTTTTTTTTTTTTTAACAGTGGACAAAGTCAGAACACGTTGGCATTCCATGAAGGACCGCTTCAACAAGGACCTGCGCCAAGAGAGTCGTGCTGCCAGTGGTTCAGGAGCAAGGATCAGACCGTACAAGTATCATCGCGTGCTGTCATTTTTAAGACCGGTCCTTGCCCAGAGAGCGTAAGTTTTTCTCACATGCTTTTGGTTGTATTGTATTGACATAATCTGTATTTTAAAATTCCACAGGATTTAGCGTCTGGTTATTTTTTGGTATTAATTTTCTGTTTTCTTTTTTCACAGCACACACAGCACGACTGTCGAGCAAGGTTCTGGAGCGGTCCTTCAGCCGGCAGCCCCGGACCCGTCCTAGCCATCCAGCAGCGCAGCAGCAGGTGGGCCTTCCACACTAACTGGAGACCAGGGAGCTGGCCCGTCAGGTATTCCCCTTTCCCAGTCCTCTTCCACTGCCCCCTTTTATTTGGGCTCATCCCGGCAGCGACAGAGGGCTTCGGACAGGTCAATCATGCCCGAGTTTTTGCACTTGAGCTCGGTTTTACACAAAGCAATCAAGGCTTTAGGTGACCGAATGGATGTTTCTCATAACCTCTTGAATTGCCTTATCCAGGTGGTCACCAAAAGCCTTGATCAAGTAAAAGCCGACCTCCAGAGGCCAGCTCATCATTTTTTCAACCAAATTCAGCAGAGCATGTCGGAACATCTTAGCCCTGATCTCCAGCTCAGTGTCATGCAGGCCTGCAATGCTGCTTTTGTGCAGGCTATGCAGCAGAGTCGTTATTCACAGCAGACAGTGGCGGCATATCCAACTGTGCCGTCACTGTCACGATTAACCTCCTTGCCGACCTCTGCTGCATACCAGTGCACGGCCATCTCAATTCCTTCCACAGGCGGACTCCACTACAGCGCCAACACCATGACGAGTGCAGTTGGACATCCCACCGCCACCACCGTGACCACCGCTGCTCCGGCTTGGACCTCCTCCACTGACACCACGATGCAGCAGGACCCTGGCGTGGCTTTCAGGCCCGGGCCCACTACGATGCAGCAGGACCCTGGCGTGTCTTTCCGGCCCGGACCCACTATGATGCAGCAGGACCCTGGCGTGTCTTTCCGGCCCGGACCCACCACGAGGCAGCAGGACCCTGGCGTGTCTTTCCGGCCCGGACCCACCACGATGCAGCAGGACCCTGGCGTGTCTTTCCCGCCCGGACCCACCACGATGCAGCAGGACCCTGGCGGGTCTTTCCGGCCTGGACCCACCACGATTCAGCAGGACCCTGGCGTGTCTTTCCGGCCCGGACCCACCACGATGCAGCAGGACCCTGGCGTGTCTTTCCGGCCTGGACCCACCACGATGCAGCAGGACCCTGGCGTGTCTTTCCGGCCCGGACCCACAGCGATGCAGCAGGAGCCTGGCGGGTCTTTCCGGCCCGGACCCACCACGATGCAGCAGGACCCTGGCGTGGCTTTATGTTTCCCCCCCAACACGACGCACCAGGACTCTGGCATGGGTGAGCGCTCGACAAGCGCAATGGACTGTGAGACAGTGCAGCCGGACCCTGTCGGGTCTCCCGCCACTACGCTACAGCATGCGCCCCTGCTGGCTGTCCTCATGAACTGCAGCCTGGGAACTTTTTCCCACGCTCGAGGTCATATGAGGACAACCAGCAGGGGGCGCATCACCGCAACTGAAGGTAACTATAGGTCATTGACCTACATTTCCTTCAGTCCCCGGGGTTTACAGGCACGAGCACAGCTGCATTAGCAGGGCTCCTGCCTGTAAAATATTTTAACCCCTTCAGATGGATTTACCTCGTGGGACGTGACAGATCATCAGAAGGTATGTATATTGTTGGTTTATTATTTTGCCAAGCGAGGGTCTTCAGGTGGATTGAGAGAGCAATAAAATATTAAAACCACCAATGTGTTTATTTCATTAAAATAATTTGTAATAATGTGTGTGTGTTTTTTTTTAACCCTTTCATACAATTGGATTAATAATGGATAGGTGTCATTTATGACGCCTCTCCTTTATTAATCAGGCTTAATGTCACCTTACAATAGCAAGGTGACATTAACCCTTTATTACCCTATATCCCACCGCTACACGGGAGTGGGAAGAGAGAGGCCAAGTGCCAGAATTGGCGCATCTTCCAGATGTGCCTTTTCTGGGGTGGCTGGGGGCAGATGTCTGTAGCCAGGGGGGGCCAATAACCATGGACCCTCTCTTTGCTATTAATATCTGCCCTCAGTCACTGGCTTTACCACTCTGGCGGAGAAAATTGCGCGGGAGCCCACGCCAATTTTTTCTGCGATTTAACCCTTTATTTTAAAAGCTACAGCGCCAAAATTTTGCACATACACACTACTAACATTTGTAGTGTGGAATATGCAAAAAAAAGGGGGATATGACATGGTTTAAAACACGTCTTTGGGTTACCTTGGTTTGGAGAGGAAAAAGATAAGAGACACGGTCAACACAACCAACACTAAAGTTTATTAATGTGAAACATTATTTTCATTGTAGAAAATTACTGGTACAGATAAAGATACAACAGGACATTTACACAACATTGTCCTGCCATGACACCCGTCCAATATCTGAATCAAAATAAGAAGCAAATTGGTCCCGCATGAGACCAACGGCTGCAGTTGACCGCAGCGGGTGATGCTGGAAATCAGGCAGAGGGTGTGCAACTGGTTCATCCAGTTCAATGTTGGGTCGCTCCTTAGTAATTATGTAATTGTGCAGAACCACACAGGCTTTGACCACCTCGTCAACGGTTTCCACTTTTAGATTTATGGCTGATGCAAGAATGCGCCATTTAGCGACCAGAATGCCAAAGGTGCACTCTACTGTTCTTCGGGCCCTGGTCAGTCTGTAGTTGAAGATCCTTCTAGTGTGGTCCAAGTCCCGACTGGAATAGGGCTTCAGGAGATTTTCACACATCTGGAAGGCCTCATCCCCAACCATAACAAATGGCAGCGGTGGGCCTTGAGTGTTGGGGAGAGGCTGTGGAGGGGGGGAATTAAAATTTTTACCATACACACGCCGGCCCATATCCGAGCTCTTGAAAGTCTGGGAATCGTTGCCACGGCCTAAAGCTCCAATGTCCACGGCGATGAAGCGACGTCCGCATCAGCTATTGCCATGAGCACTACAGAAAAATATTTTTTGTAGTTGAAAAACTCTGATCCGGTTCTGGCAGGTTTGATAATGCGGATGTGCTTTCCATCCACCGCTCCTAAACAGTTGGGGAAATCACACACATTCCAGAATTTGTCAGCAATTTCACGCCACATGTCCGTGGTGGGTAGTGGTATAAACTCCTCACGGAGTACATTCCATAATGCCCGACAGGTGTCCACAACTATTCCGGACAGGGTGGATATTCCAAGCCGGTATTGGAAGTGGAGGGAAGATAAGCTCTCCCCTGTGGCAAGAAATCTAGAAGAAAAACACAAACAAAAAACAACATTACAATCTACTCTTTTTATGGTGTGGTTAAAAATTTTTTTTTTTTTTAAAAAAGAGGAAAATACCCCCCCCCCAAAAAAAATAAATAAAGGCAGGATAAAAAATTTGGACTGTCATTGGTTTAGATTTTGAACGCACCTTAATGTCACCAGCAGACGTTCCTCGGGTGGAATCGCTCTACGGAGCTGGGTGTCCTGTCGCCGTATGGCTCCTTGGACACGAGACAGCAAATCCCAGAACGATTCTTGCGACATTCTCGTGTACTCCTGGAATTTCTCCGGGTTGGCATTCAGCTCGGCATAGAGCGTGTGGTAGGCTCCACGGCTCTCACGCAATTCAATAATGGGGTGCCTCCAAAAACGCCTACGTTGTCTCTTTCTCCATCTTTCGCGGTTTCGGTCTTGCTCCCAAGCAAAAGCACAGGCAAGAAACATCTTGAAGCTGAAATCCAGGTTGAAATAAAAGCTCTCCATGCTAAAATCCCTCATGACATAGGATACAGTAGCAAGCTGTTAAAATTTAAGTAGCCGTAGGGTCTAAATATAGAGAGCCCATCATACACGCCCTCTGTAGTCCCATTGGTGGTGTCTGGTTATCTTGTTTTTGCTATTGTGAAATTTCTCTTCTTGCGCAAAAAAACGCAAACGCATGCAAAAAACGCATGTAAACGCGGTCAAACGCTGCGTTTTTTAAAACGCATGTAAAAACGCATGCATCTAAAAAACGCAGTGTTTGCATGCGTTTTTTCAACACCTGCGTTTTTTTAAAAAACGCTGCAGATCAAAACACAAGTGTGAAACCAGCCTAACCTCCTCGGCAGTTACCCAGACCAAGTCGTTTCTCGAGACCTTGGAATCCGGGGAACAGGAGGGCCAGTCCTTTATTTAATGACCCGGCTCTCCACAATAGTAGCAGAGTTTTTTCTCTGTGGCATCTCCTCTCCTTCTCCTTCACAGAGACACCCCCCACCTCCATGAGTTCAAACGATGGTGAAGGCACTGGTTTCACTGGCAACACTGGAGGAGCATCTCATTGTGTGACACCCCAGGTTCCTGGTTGTCACAGTGGCATTGCTTTCCTCATGGGGAGAGTGATGTCACGCTTGGAAGCGAGGAAGGATCTCTCTTATCAGGTAAACATCACAGAGAAAAAAGCAGAGATGATTACCTGCTGAAGCCTCCAAACAAATGCACTAGCAGGGCGCATCGGACCCGATTACTGATGGCAAAGACACAGGTGCAAAAAATACCAATGAAACAACCACTTTCAATCCAATGTTGGCTGTTTGGCATTAGTGCACAAAAAGATAAGAGATAATCGTCTGTATGTGGCATTGTTCACACAGGCAATGCAGAGCATCTGGTTTACAGCCTATTACTAACGCACATACAGGCGGGCCGCCCAGTGCTACAAAATGCATGCTGTGTGAATAGAGGCCTACAGTTTACAGAGCCATCTTGGTCCGACTGCGCCCTGCAAGATAAAGTGGAAAAAAAACCATATCAATGTATGTAAGGTATTTGTTTATATTGGGGCCTCAATACGTAAGCTGGCAACCCACATCAAGGGTCCTTACATTTTGCCAGTCCTAACGCTAAACATTGAGCGAAAGCTCACAGACACAAAAAGAGAACTTAAAAATCCTACAGAAAATTGAAAAAAATCACAGAGAAAAAAGCAGAGATAATTACCTGCTGAAGCCTCCAAACAAATGCACTAGCAGGGCGCATCGGACCCGATTAATGATGGCAAAGACATAGGTGCAAAAAATACCGATGAAACCGGGTTCGATGCGCCCTGCTAGTGCATTGTTTGGAGGCTTCAGCAAGTAATCATCTCTGCTTTTTTCTCTGTGATTTTTTTCAATTTTCTGGAGGATTTTTAAGTCCTCTTTTTGTGTCTGTGTTCTTATCAGGTAAACACAAACATACAACATGTTCATACTCCAGGCCAGAAAGGGGAGCTCTGATCCAGTTTGTGGGTGGCTCCCCTATATATATTCTGGTCTGGAGGGAAAGTGAGTTCAGTCAGGGAGTGCCAGACAGCAGACTGGAGCAGTCTGAGGCAGAACATATGAGAGAGGGGCCGTGCAGCCTTGAGGGTGCTGCAGCTCCTGAAAGGAAAGAGAGAGAACAGAACACTGAACAAGCTGTAGAGAGTGTGGAGGGGAAGAGAAGCACAGGAGAGTGAAGAACTGGGGAGTTAGCTGCGACTGGGCTACCTCCCTATTGAGCGCAGACACCGGTAGCCGGAAGACCGGGGTTGTCGTACTCCAAGTGGCCCAGCAGTAACCGGCAGGACAGCTGGATTTTATGTCACCTGTCCGCCCTTACACCTGAGGACACAGTGTATGGTGGCTGGGTCGTGATAGAGACCCTGTAAAAAGGCTCAAGCTACCTAGTGTCCTACCAACCTGGAGGACAGAGAGAACATGTGAGGACCTTGTGATAGGCTTAAGGCAGCAAGGGACTACACCACATTGCTAGAAGGAAGGCTTCTAACCCCACCTGGTAAGGGGGACTCCCAACTCGCTTCCAAGCCGGCCGGACCATACCTGCACCTGTTATCCGGTACCCTGGACTGTGGCTGCCTAAATCCTTCAGTAAACCAGGTAAAGAGACATATAGTTACATAGTTACATAGTTATTAAGGTTGAAGGAAGACTTTAAGTCCATCTAGTCCAACCCATAGCCTAACCTAACATGCCCTAACATGTTGATCCAGAGGAAGGCAAAAAAAAAACATGTGGCAAAGAGTAAGCTCCACATTGGGGAAAAAAAATTCCTTCCCGACTCCACATACGGCAATCAGACTAGTTCCCTGGATCAACGCCCTATCAAGGAATCTAGTGTATATACCCTGTAACATTATACTTTTCCAGAAAGGCATCCAGTCCCCTCTTAAATTTAAGTAATGAATCACTCATTACAACATCATACGGCAGAGAGTTCCATAGTCTCACTGCTCTTACAGTAAAGAATCCGCGTCTGTTATTATGCTTAAACCTTCTTTCCTCCAGACATAGAGGATGCCCCCTTGTCCCTGTCTCAGGTCTATGATTAAAAAGATCATCAGAAAGGTCTTTGTACTGTCCCCTCATATATTTATACATTAACATAAGATCACCCCTTAGTCTTCGTTTTTCCAAGTGTAATAACCTATCTTGGTATTGCAGACCCCCCAGTCCTCTAATAACCTTGGTCGCTCTTCTCTGCACCCGCTCCAGTTCAGCTATGTCTTTCTTATACACCGGAGACCAGAACTGTGCACAGTATTCTAAGTGTGGTCGCACTAGTGACTTGTATAGAGGTAAAATTATGTTCTCCTCATGAGCATCTATGCCTCTTTTACTGCATCCCATTATTTTATTTGCCTTTGTAGCAGCTGCCTGACACTGGCCACTGAATATGTGTTTGTCATCCACCCATACACCCGGACTTTTTCATTGACGGTTGTGCCCAGAGTTTTAGAATTAAGTACATAGTTATACATCTTATTACTTCTACCCAAGTGCATGACCTTACATTTATCCCCATTAAAGCTCATTTGCCATTTATCAGCCCAAGCTTCTAGTTTACATAAATCATCCTGTAATATAAAATTGTCCTCCCCTGTATTGATTACCCTGCAGAGTTTAGTGTTATCTGCAAATATTGAAATTCTACTCTGAATGCCCCCTACAAAGTCATTAATAAATATGTTGAAAAGAAGAGGGCCCAATACTGACCCCTGTGGTACCCCACTACTAACCGCGACCCAGTCCGAGTGTGCTCCATTAATAACCACCCTTTGTTTCCTATCCCTGAGCCAGCTCTCAACCCACTTACACATATTTTCCCCTATCCCCATTATTCTCATTTTATGTATCAACCTTTTGTGTGGCACCGTATCAAAAGCTTTTGAAAAGTCCATATACACTGCATCTACTGGGCTCCCTTGGTCCAGTCCGGAACTTACCTCTTCATAGAAGCTGATCAAATTAGTCTGACATGAACGGTCCCTAGTAAACCCGTGCAGATACTGGGTCATGAGGTTATTCCTCTTCAGATACTCCAGTATAGCATCCCTTAGAATGCCCTCCAGGATTTTACCCACAGTAGAGGTTAAGCTTACTGGCCTATAATTACCGAGTTCAGTCTTTGTCCCCTTTTCGAATATTGGCCCCACATTTGCTATACGCCAGTCCTGTGGTACAGACCCTGTTATTATGGACTCTTTAAAGATTACAAATAACGGTCTATCAATGACTGTACTTAGTTCCTGCAGTACTCGGGGGTGGATCCCATCCGGGCCCGGAGATTTGTCAATTTTAGTGATTTTTAGACGCCGCTGTACTTCCTGCTGGGTTAAGCAGGTGACACTTAATGGGGAATTTCTGTTATCACTGATCACATTGTCCGCCATGGGATTTTCTTGTGTAAATACTGATGAAAAAAAGTCATTTAGCATATTGGCTTTTTCCTCATCCTCATCCACCACTTCACCCAGACTATTTTTAAGGGAGTCAACACTGTCATTTTTTAGTTTCTTACTATTTATGTAGAATATTTTGGGATTATTTTTGCTCTCTCTGGCAATGAGTCTCTCTGTCTCAATCTTTGCTGCCTTGATTTGCTTTTTACAGAATTTATGTAATTTTCTGTATTTATTTAATGCCTCCTCACTACCTACTTCCTTTAATTCTCTAAATGCTTTCTTTTTGTCACTTATTACGCCCCTTACAGCTTTATTTAGCCATATTGGTTTCCTCCTATTTCTAGTACGTTTATTCCCATACGGTATATACTGTGCACAGGTCCTATCCAGGATGCTAATAAACGTCTCCCATTTTCTTTGTGTATTTTTGTGTCTCAGGATATCGTCCCAGTTAATTGCACCAAGATCCTCTCTCATCCGTTGGAAATTTGCCCTCCTGAAGTTTAGTGTCCTTGTCACCCCTCTACTACACATCTTATTAAAGGAGACCTGAAAACTTATTATTTTGTGATCACTATTCCCCAAGTGACCCCCAACCCTTATATTTGCTATGCGGTCTAGCCTGTTGGTTAATATTAGGTCTAGCAGTGCCCCCCTCCTTGTTGGGTTCTAAACCAGTTGTCAGAGGTAATTGTCTCTCATAGTTGTCAGACACCGATCACCTTTGCTGGAATTGCAGGTTTCTGTTCCCCAATCTGTTTCAGGGTAAATGAAGTCCCCCATAATAATGACTTCTCCTTGAGTCGCAGCTTCATCTATTTGCTTTACGAGGTTATTCTCTGTTGCTTCCATTATTTTTGGAGATTTATAACAAACCCCTATCAGTAATTTATTATTTTTTCCCCCTCCTCTTATGTCCACCCACAGGGACTCTACATTTTCATTAAATTCACCTATATTATCATGCCGGATGGGTTTTAAGGACGATTTTACATACAGACTACAAACCTGTGTCCTCCGTTTCTTGCCATCTTCATCTAAACACACCGGGAGCCCTGTGGATCCAGCTTCACCTGTGGGAAGGGTTATTCAAAACCCTTTAAGTACTTTCCTTTTAAGTACTGGACCCGGTACTGAGTACCCCACAGCCCTGGCAGACGTTCCATTTTGGCGTCATGAACAGGATGGGCCGACCCAGTAAATTGGGTCATGTGCGCCTAAGAGACTGTGTTGTGTTGAGAAACCATTGAACTCTAAATTGCTGCCAAACCGCCACCATTACAGCACCATGTGCCATGCAGGAAGAGAAGGGCGTGTTATCGTGGGCGGCACCTGGAGGAATTGCGCAAGAGCTATGGCTGCTCCTCATCAGTGCTACTATGTTCGAGAAGTATGCCCATCAACTAGAGAAGTCCACCTCCTGGTTTGGGATGGCAGGAAGAAAAAAAAGAACTGCCCACAAAGACAGGCGTGGTGGAATGAAACCGCGGGAAACGGACCGAGGAGGAAGTACCGGAAAGCAACATGGCGGAGGGAAGTGAGCGAGCACCGAGATGTGGGGTGGAGCAGGAGGACTCCCCCAGCCAGGACCTGTAAGAACCGGACCCATCACCGAAGCTGGATCTGGACCTCCTGTGGAGAGAAGTGGAAGAACTCCCCAACAGCTTGTGCGGATGCAGCTGGAGGCTGTGGCTTGGTGGAAGGAGGCCTGCCTCGGGAACCTTACCAGATGACCGTCAGCAACCTTATCCAGTCTGGAGCGGGAAAGAAGATCCGGCGCTCCGGAAGAGAAGGAAAGGTGTACGAACCTGACCCCAGCGGCGGAAGGCCCAAGTCACCACCACAGCTGTACACCCCCGACCAGAGTTTTGTGTCCCTCGGTGAAATGTCACCATATGCCAAGGGTTCCCCGGCCTCAAGTCCCGCAGCAACCCCTGTGCTAGATGACCCCCTGGTGGGCCCCTTGCTAGCCCTACCGATTCCAAGGGCTGGAGAAGTACGCCATTGGCTGTAGGAGGGGTCACATCCAGGGTTATAGATATCATGAGGAGGGGTCACATCCAGGGTTATAGATATCATGAGGAGGGGTCACATCCAGGGTTATAGATATCATGAGGAGGGGTCACATCCAGGGTTATAGATATCATGAGGAGGGGTCACATCCAGGGTTATAGATATCATGAGGAGGGGTCACATCCAGGGTTATAGATATCATGAGGAGGGGTCACATCCAGGGTTATAGATATCATGAGGAGGGGTCACATCCAGGGTTATAGATATCATGAGGAGGGGTCACATCCAGGGTTATAGATATCATGAGGAGGGGTCACATCCAGGGTTATAGATATCATGAGGAGGGGTCACATCCAGGGTTATAGATATCATGAGGAGGGGTCACATCCAGGGTTATAGATATCATGAGGAGGGGGTCACATCCAGGGTTATAGATATCATGAGGAGGGGTCACATCCAGGGTTATAGATATCATGAGGAGGGGTCACATCCAGGGTTATATCACATCCAGGGTTATAGATATCATGAGGAGGGGTCACATCCATGGTCTGTACATGAGGAGGGGTCACATCCAGGGTTATAGATATCATGAGGAGGGGTCACATCCAGGGTTATAGATATCATGAGGAGGGGTCACATCCAGGGTTATAGATATCATGAGGAGGGGTCACATCCAGGGTTATAGATATCATGAGGAGGGGTCACATCCATGGTCTGTACATGAGGAGGGGTCACATCCAGGGTTATAGATATCATGAGGAGGGGTCACATCCAGGGTTATAGATATCATGAGAAGGGGTCACATCCAGGGTTATAGATATCATGAGGAGGGGTCACATCCAGGGTTATAGATATCATGAGGAGGGGTCACATCCAGGGTTATAGATATCATGAGGAGGGGTCACATCCATGGTCTGTACATGAGGAGGGGTCACATCCAGGGTTATAGATATCATGAGGAGGGGTCACATCCAGGGTTATAGATATCATGAGGAGGGGTCACATCCAGGGTTATAGATATCATGAGAAGGGGTCACATCCAGGGTTATAGATATCATGAGGAGGGGTCACATCCAGGGTTATAGATATCATGAGGAGGGGTCACATCCAGGGTTATAGATATCATGAGGAGGGGTCACATCCAGGGTTATAGATATCATGAGGAGGGGTCACATCCAGGGTTATAGATATCATGAGGAGGGGTCACATCCAGGGTTATAGATATCACTAGACTGTGGCCCGATTCTAACGCATCGGGTATTCTAGAATATGCATGTCCCTGTAGTATATGGACAATGATGATTCCAGAATTCGCGGCAGACTGTGCCCGTCGCTGATTGGTCGAGGCAACCTTTATGACATCATCGTCGCCATGGCAACCATTATGACATCTACATCGATACTGTGCCCATCGCTGATTGGTCGAGGCGAATTCGCGGCAGACTGTGCCCGTCGCTGATTGGTCGAGGCAACCTTTATGACATCATCGTCGCCATGCTGTGCCAATCAGCGACGGGCACAGTATCGACGTAGATGTCATAATGGTTGCCATGGCGACGATGATCTCATAAAGGTTGCCTCGACCAATCAGCGACGGGCACAGTCTGCCACGAATTCTGGAATCATCATGGTCCATATACTACGGGGACATGCATATTCTAGAATACCCGATGCGTTAGAATCGGGCCACAATCTAGCGACGGGCACAGCATGGCGACGATGATGTCATAAAGGTTGCCTCGACCAATCAGCGACGGGCACAGTCTGCCGCGAATTCGCCTCGACCAATCAGCGATGGGCACAGTATCGATGTAGATGTCATAATGGTTGCCATGGCGACGATGATGTCATAAAGGTTGCCTCGACCAATCAGCGACGGGCACAGTCTGCCGCGAATTCTGGAATCATCATTGTCCATATACTACAGGGACATGCATATTCTAGAATACCCGATGCGTTAGAATCGGGCCACAGTCTAGTGATATCTATAACCCTGGATGTGACCCCTCCTCATGATATCTATAACCCTGGATGTGACCCCTCCTCATGATATCTATAACCCTGGATGTGACCCCTCCTCATGATATCTATAACCCTGGATGTGACCCCTCCTCATGATTTCTATAACCCTGGATGTGACCCCTCCTCATGATATCTATAACCCTGGATGTGACCCCTTCTCATGATATCTATAACCCTGGATGTGACCCCTCCTCATGATATCTATAACCCTGGATGTGACCCCTCCTCATGATATCTATAACCCTGGATGTGACCCCTCCTCATGTACAGACCATGGATGTGACCCCTCCTCATGATATCTATAACCCTGGATGTGACCCCTCCTCATGATATCTATAACCCTGGATGTGACCCCTCCTCATGATATCTATAACCCTGGATGTGACCCCTCCTCATGATATCTATAACCCTGGATGTGACCCCTCCTCATGATATCTATAACCCTGGATGTGACCCCTCCTCATGATATCTATAACCCTGGATGTGACCCCTCCTCATGATATCTATAACCCTGGATGTGACCCCTTCTCATGATATCTATAACCCTGGATGTGACCCCTCCTCATGATATCTATAACCCTGGATGTGACCCCTCCTCATGATATCTATAACCCTGGATGTGACCCCTCCTCATGTACAGACCATGGATGTGACCCCTCCTCATGATATCTATAACCCTGGATGTGACCCCTCCTCATGATATCTATAACCCTGGATGTGACCCCTCCTCATGATATCTATAACCCTGGATGTGACCCCTTCTCATGATATCTATAACCCTGGATGTGACCCCTCCTCATGATATCTATAACCCTGGATGTGACCCCTCCTCATGTACAGACCATGGATGTGACCCCTCCTCATGATATCTATAACCCTGGATGTGACCCCTTCTCATGATATCTATAACCCTGGATGTGACCCCTCCTCATGATATCTATAACCCTGGATGTGACCCCTCCTCATGATATCTATAACCCTGGATGTGACCCCTCCTCATGATATCTATAACCCTGGATGTGACCCCTCCTCATGATATCTATAACCCTGGATGTGACCCCTCCTCATGATATCTATAACCCTGGATGTGACCCCTCCTCATGATATCTATAACCCTGGATGTGACCCCTCCTCATGATATCTATAACCCTGGATGTGACCCCTCCTCATGATATCTATAACCCTGGATGTGACCCCTCCTCATGATATCTATAACCCTGGATGTGACCCCTCCTCATGATATCTATAACCCTGGATGTGACCCCTCCTCATGATATCTATAACCCTGGATGTGATATAACCCTGGATGTGACCCCTCCTCATGATATCTATAACCCTGGATGTGACCCCTCCTCATGATATCTATAACCCTGGATGTGACCCCTCCTCATGATATCTATAACCCTGGATGTGACCCCTCCTCATGATATCTATAACCCTGGATGTGACCCCTCCTCATGATATCTATAACCCTGGATGTGACCCCTCCTCATGATATCTATAACCCTGGATGTGACCCCTCCTCATGATATCTATAACCCTGGATGTGACCCCTCCTCATGATATCTATAACCCTGGATGTGACCCCTCCTCATGATATCTATAACCCTGGATGTGACCCCTCCTCATGATATCTATAACCCTGGATGTGACCCCTCCTCATCTATATATATAATTGTCTAAGGGTTTTTCCGTCTGTCTGTCTGTCTGTCTGTCTGTCTGTCTGTCTGTCTGTCCTGGAAATCCCGCGTCTCTGATTGGTCGAGGCCGCCAGGCCTCAACCAATCAGCGACGGGCACAGTATCGACGTAGATGTCATAATGGTTGCCATGGCGACGATGATCTCATAAAGGTTGCCTCGACCAATCAGCGACGGGCACAGTCTGCCACGAATTCTGGAATCATCATGGTCCATATACTACGGGGACATGCATATTCTAGAATACCCGATGCGTTAGAATCGGGCCACAATCTAGCGACGGGCACAGCATGGCGACGATGATGTCATAAAGGTTGCCTCGACCAATCAGCGACGGGCACAGTCTGCCGCGAATTCGCCTCGACCAATCAGCGATGGGCACAGTATCGATGTAGATGTCATAATGGTTGCCATGGCGACGATGATGTCATAAAGGTTGCCTCGACCAATCAGCGACGGGCACAGTCTGCCGCGAATTCTGGAATCATCATTGTCCATATACTACAGGGACATGCATATTCTAGAATACCCGATGCGTTAGAATCGGGCCACAGTCTAGTGATATCTATAACCCTGGATGTGACCCCTCCTCATGATATCTATAACCCTGGATGTGACCCCTCCTCATGATATCTATAACCCTGGATGTGACCCCTCCTCATGATATCTATAACCCTGGATGTGACCCCTCCTCATGATATCTATAACCCTGGATGTGACCCCTCCTCATGATATCTATAACCCTGGATGTGACCCCTCCTCATGATATCTATAACCCTGGATGTGACCCCTCCTCATGATATCTATAACCCTGGATGTGACCCCTCCTCATGATATCTATAACCCTGGATGTGACCCCTCCTCATGATATCTATAACCCTGGATGTGACCCCTCCTCATGATATCTATAACCCTGGATGTGACCCCTCCTCATGATATCTATAACCCTGGATGTGACCCCTCCTCATGATATCTATAACCCTGGATGTGACCCCTCCTCATGATATCTATAACCCTGGATGTGACCCCTCCTCATGATATCTATAACCCTGGATGTGACCCCTCCTCATGATATCTATAACCCTGGATGTGACCCCTCCTCATGATATCTATAACCCTGGATGTGACCCCTCCTCATGTACAGACCATGGATGTGACCCCTCCTCATGATATCTATAACCCTGGATGTGACCCCTCCTCATGATATCTATAACCCTGGATGTGACCCCTCCTCATGATATCTATAACCCTGGATGTGACCCCTCCTCATGATATCTATAACCCTGGATGTGACCCCTCCTCATGATATCTATAACCCTGGATGTGACCCCTCCTCATGTACAGACCATGGATGTGACCCCTCCTCATGATATCTATAACCCTGGATGTGACCCCTCCTCATGATATCTATAACCCTGGATGTGACCCCTCCTCATGATATCTATAACCCTGGATGTGACCCCTCCTCATGATATCTATAACCCTGGATGTGACCCCTCCTCATGATATCTATAACCCTGGATGTGACCCCTCCTCATGATATCTATAACCCTGGATGTGACCCCTCCTCATGATATCTATAACCCTGGATGTGACCCCTCCTCATGATATCTATAACCCTGGATGTGACCCCTCCTCATGATATCTATAACCCTGGATGTGACCCCTCCTCATGATATCTATAACCCTGGATGTGACCCCTCCTCATGATATCTATAACCCTGGATGTGACCCCTCCTCATGTACAGACCATGGATGTGACCCCTCCTCATGATATCTATAACCCTGGATGTGACCCCTCCTCATGATATCTATAACCCTGGATGTGACCCCTCCTCATGATATCTATAACCCTGGATGTGACCCCTCCTCATGATATCTATAACCCTGGATGTGACCCCTCCTCATGATATCTATAACCCTGGATGTGACCCCTCCTCATGATATCTATAACCCTGGATGTGACCCCTCCTCATGATATCTATAACCCTGGATGTGACCCCTCCTCATGATATCTATAACCCTGGATGTGACCCCTCCTCATGATATCTATAACCCTGGATGTGACCCCTCCTCATGATATCTATAACCCTGGATGTGACCCCTCCTCATGTACAGACCATGGATGTGACCCCTCCTCATGATATCTATAACCCTGGATGTGACCCCTCCTCATGATATCTATAACCCTGGATGTGACCCCTCCTCATGATATCTATAACCCTGGATGTGACCCCTCCTCATGATATCTATAACCCTGGATGTGACCCCTCCTCATGATATCTATAACCCTGGATGTGACCCCTCCTCATGATATCTATAACCCTGGATGTGACCCCTCCTCATGATATCTATAACCCTGGATGTGACCCCTCCTCATGATATCTATAACCCTGGATGTGACCCCTCCTCATGATATCTATAACCCTGGATGTGACCCCTCCTCATGATATCTATAACCCTGGATGTGACCCCTCCTCATGATATCTATAACCCTGGATGTGACCCCTTCTCATGATATCTATAACCCTGGATGTGACCCCTTCTCATGATATCTATAACCCTGGATGTGACCCCTTCTCATGATATCTATAACCCTGGATGTGACCCCTCCTCATGATATCTATAACCCTGGATGTGACCCCTTCTCATGATATCTATAACCCTGGATGTGACCCCTTCTCATGATATCTATAACCCTGGATGTGACCCCTTCTCATGATATCTATAACCCTGGATGTGACCCCTCCTCATGATATCTATAACCCTGGATGTGACCCCTTCTCATGATATCTATAACCCTGGATGTGACCCCTTCTCATGATATCTATAACCCTGGATGTGACCCCTCCTCATGATATCTATAACCCTGGATGTGACCCCTTCTCATGATATCTATAACCCTGGATGTGACCCCTTCTCATGATATCTATAACCCTGGATGTGACCCCTTCTCATGATATCTATAACCCTGGATGTGACCCCTTCTCATGATATCTATAACCCTGGATGTGACCCCTTCTCATGATATCTATAACCCTGGATGTGACCCCTCCTCATGATATCTATAACCCTGGATGTGACCCCTCCTCATGATATCTATAACCCTGGATGTGACCCCTCCTCATGATATCTATAACCCTGGATGTGACCCCTCCTCATGATATCTATAACCCTGGATGTGACCCCTCCTCATGATATCTATAACCCTGGATGTGACCCCTCCTCATGATATCTATAACCCTGGATGTGACCCCTCCTCATGATATCTATAACCCTGGATGTGACCCCTCCTCATGATATCTATAACCCTGGATGTGACCCCTCCTCATGATATCTATAACCCTGGATGTGACCCCTCCTCATGATATCTATAACCCTGGATGTGACCCCTCCTCATGTACAGACCATGGATGTGACCCCTCCTCATGATATCTATAACCCTGGATGTGACCCCTCCTCATGATATCTATAACCCTGGATGTGACCCCTCCTCATGATATCTATTACCCTGGATGTGACCCCTTCTCATGATATCTATAACCCTGGATGTGACCCCTCCTCATGATATCTATAACCCTGGATGTGACCCCTCCTCATGATATCTATAACCCTGGATGTGACCCCTCCTCATGATATCTATAACCCTGGATGTGACCCCTCCTCATGATATCTATAACCCTGGATGTGACCCCTCCTCATGATATCTATAACCCTGGATGTGACCCCTCCTCATGTACAGACCATGGATGTGACCCCTCCTCATGATATCTATAACCCTGGATGTGACCCCTCCTCATGATATCTATAACCCTGGATGTGATATAACCCTGGATGTGACCCCTCCTCATGATATCTATAACCCTGGATGTGACCCCTCCTCATGATATCTATAACCCTGGATGTGACCCCTCCTCATGATATCTATAACCCTGGATGTGACCCCTCCTCATGATATCTATAACCCTGGATGTGACCCCTCCTCATGATATCTATAACCCTGGATGTGACCCCTCCTCATGATATCTATAACCCTGGATGTGACCCCTCCTCATGATATCTATAACCCTGGATGTGACCCCTCCTCATGATATCTATAACCCTGGATGTGACCCCTCCTCATGATATCTATAACCCTGGATGTGACCCCTCCTCATGATATCTATAACCCTGGATGTGACCCCTCCTCATGATATCTATAACCCTGGATGTGACCCCTCCTCATGTACAGACCATGGATGTGACCCCTCCTCATGATATCTATAACCCTGGATGTGACCCCTCCTCATGATATCTATAACCCTGGATGTGACCCCTCCTCATGATATCTATAACCCTGGATGTGACCCCTCCTCATGATATCTATAACCCTGGATGTGACCCCTCCTCATCTATATATATAATTGTCTAAGGGTTTTTCCGTCTGTCTGTCTGTCTGTCTGTCTGTCTGTCTGTCTGTCTGTCCTGGAAATCCCGCGTCTCTGATTGGTCGAGGCCGCCAGGCCTCAACCAATCAGCGACGGGCACAGTATCGACGTAGATGTCATAATGGTTGCCATGGCGACGATGATCTCATAAAGGTTGCCTCGACCAATCAGCGACGGGCACAGTCTGCCACGAATTCTGGAATCATCATGGTCCATATACTACGGGGACATGCATATTCTAGAATACCCGATGCGTTAGAATCGGGCCACAATCTAGCGACGGGCACAGCATGGCGACGATGATGTCATAAAGGTTGCCTCGACCAATCAGCGACGGGCACAGTCTGCCGCGAATTCGCCTCGACCAATCAGCGATGGGCACAGTATCGATGTAGATGTCATAATGGTTGCCATGGCGACGATGATGTCATAAAGGTTGCCTCGACCAATCAGCGACGGGCACAGTCTGCCGCGAATTCTGGAATCATCATTGTCCATATACTACAGGGACATGCATATTCTAGAATACCCGATGCGTTAGAATCGGGCCACAGTCTAGTGATATCTATAACCCTGGATGTGACCCCTCCTCATGATATCTATAACCCTGGATGTGACCCCTCCTCATGATATCTATAACCCTGGATGTGACCCCTCCTCATGATATCTATAACCCTGGATGTGACCCCTCCTCATGATATCTATAACCCTGGATGTGACCCCTCCTCATGATATCTATAACCCTGGATGTGACCCCTCCTCATGATATCTATAACCCTGGATGTGACCCCTCCTCATGATATCTATAACCCTGGATGTGACCCCTCCTCATGATATCTATAACCCTGGATGTGACCCCTCCTCATGATATCTATAACCCTGGATGTGACCCCTCCTCATGATATCTATAACCCTGGATGTGACCCCTCCTCATGATATCTATAACCCTGGATGTGACCCCTCCTCATGATATCTATAACCCTGGATGTGACCCCTCCTCATGATATCTATAACCCTGGATGTGACCCCTCCTCATGATATCTATAACCCTGGATGTGACCCCTTCTCATGATATCTATAACCCTGGATGTGACCCCTCCTCATGATATCTATAACCCTGGATGTGACCCCTCCTCATGTACAGACCATGGATGTGACCCCTCCTCATGATATCTATAACCCTGGATGTGACCCCTCCTCATGATATCTATAACCCTGGATGTGACCCCTCCTCATGATATCTATAACCCTGGATGTGACCCCTCCTCATGTACAGACCATGGATGTGACCCCTCCTCATGATATCTATAACCCTGGATGTGACCCCTCCTCATGATATCTATAACCCTGGATGTGACCCCTCCTCATGATATCTATAACCCTGGATGTGACCCCTCCTCATGATATCTATAACCCTGGATGTGACCCCTCCTCATGATATCTATAACCCTGGATGTGACCCCTCCTCATGATATCTATAACCCTGGATGTGACCCCTCCTCATGATATCTATAACCCTGGATGTGACCCCTCCTCATGATATCTATAACCCTGGATGTGACCCCTCCTCATGATATCTATAACCCTGGATGTGACCCCTCCTCATGATATCTATAACCCTGGATGTGACCCCTCCTCATGATATCTATAACCCTGGATGTGACCCCTCCTCATGTACAGACCATGGATGTGACCCCTCCTCATGATATCTATAACCCTGGATGTGACCCCTCCTCATGATATCTATAACCCTGGATGTGACCCCTCCTCATGATATCTATAACCCTGGATGTGACCCCTCCTCATGATATCTATAACCCTGGATGTGACCCCTCCTCATGATATCTATAACCCTGGATGTGACCCCTCCTCATGATATCTATAACCCTGGATGTGACCCCTCCTCATGATATCTATAACCCTGGATGTGACCCCTCCTCATGATATCTATAACCCTGGATGTGACCCCTCCTCATGATATCTATAACCCTGGATGTGACCCCTCCTCATGATATCTATAACCCTGGATGTGACCCCTCCTCATGTACAGACCATGGATGTGACCCCTCCTCATGATATCTATAACCCTGGATGTGACCCCTCCTCATGATATCTATAACCCTGGATGTGACCCCTCCTCATGATATCTATAACCCTGGATGTGACCCCTCCTCATGATATCTATAACCCTGGATGTGACCCCTCCTCATGATATCTATAACCCTGGATGTGACCCCTCCTCATGATATCTATAACCCTGGATGTGACCCCTCCTCATGATATCTATAACCCTGGATGTGACCCCTCCTCATGATATCTATAACCCTGGATGTGACCCCTCCTCATGATATCTATAACCCTGGATGTGACCCCTCCTCATGATATCTATAACCCTGGATGTGACCCCTCCTCATGATATCTATAACCCTGGATGTGACCCCTTCTCATGATATCTATAACCCTGGATGTGACCCCTTCTCATGATATCTATAACCCTGGATGTGACCCCTTCTCATGATATCTATAACCCTGGATGTGACCCCTCCTCATGATATCTATAACCCTGGATGTGACCCCTTCTCATGATATCTATAACCCTGGATGTGACCCCTTCTCATGATATCTATAACCCTGGATGTGACCCCTTCTCATGATATCTATAACCCTGGATGTGACCCCTCCTCATGATATCTATAACCCTGGATGTGACCCCTTCTCATGATATCTATAACCCTGGATGTGACCCCTTCTCATGATATCTATAACCCTGGATGTGACCCCTCCTCATGATATCTATAACCCTGGATGTGACCCCTTCTCATGATATCTATAACCCTGGATGTGACCCCTTCTCATGATATCTATAACCCTGGATGTGACCCCTTCTCATGATATCTATAACCCTGGATGTGACCCCTTCTCATGATATCTATAACCCTGGATGTGACCCCTTCTCATGATATCTATAACCCTGGATGTGACCCCTCCTCATGATATCTATAACCCTGGATGTGACCCCTCCTCATGATATCTATAACCCTGGATGTGACCCCTCCTCATGATATCTATAACCCTGGATGTGACCCCTCCTCATGATATCTATAACCCTGGATGTGACCCCTCCTCATGATATCTATAACCCTGGATGTGACCCCTCCTCATGATATCTATAACCCTGGATGTGACCCCTCCTCATGATATCTATAACCCTGGATGTGACCCCTCCTCATGATATCTATAACCCTGGATGTGACCCCTCCTCATGATATCTATAACCCTGGATGTGACCCCTCCTCATGATATCTATAACCCTGGATGTGACCCCTCCTCATGTACAGACCATGGATGTGACCCCTCCTCATGATATCTATAACCCTGGATGTGACCCCTCCTCATGATATCTATAACCCTGGATGTGACCCCTCCTCATGATATCTATTACCCTGGATGTGACCCCTTCTCATGATATCTATAACCCTGGATGTGACCCCTCCTCATGATATCTATAACCCTGGATGTGACCCCTCCTCATGATATCTATAACCCTGGATGTGACCCCTCCTCATGATATCTATAACCCTGGATGTGACCCCTCCTCATGATATCTATAACCCTGGATGTGACCCCTCCTCATGATATCTATAACCCTGGATGTGACCCCTCCTCATGTACAGACCATGGATGTGACCCCTCCTCATGATATCTATAACCCTGGATGTGACCCCTCCTCATGATATCTATAACCCTGGATGTGATATAACCCTGGATGTGACCCCTCCTCATGATATCTATAACCCTGGATGTGACCCCTCCTCATGATATCTATAACCCTGGATGTGACCCCTCCTCATGATATCTATAACCCTGGATGTGACCCCTCCTCATGATATCTATAACCCTGGATGTGACCCCTCCTCATGTACAGACCATGGATGTGACCCCTCCTCATGATATCTATAACCCTGGATGTGACCCCTCCTCATGATATCTATAACCCTGGATGTGACCCCTCCTCATGATATCTATAACCCTGGATGTGACCCCTCCTCATGATATCTATAACCCTGGATGTGACCCCTCCTCATCTATATATATAATTGTCTAAGGGTTTTTCCGTCTGTCTGTCTGTCTGTCTGTCTGTCTGTCTGTCTGTCTGTCCTGGAAATCCCGCGTCTCTGATTGGTCGAGGCCGCCAGGCCTCAACCAATCAGCGACGGGCACAGTATCGACGTAGATGTCATAATGGTTGCCATGGCGACGATGATGTCATAAAGGTTGCCTCGACCAATCAGCGACGGGCACAGTCTGCCACGAATTCTGGAATCATCATGGTCCATATACTACGGGGACATGCATATTCTAGAATACCCGATGCGTTAGAATCGGGCCACAATCTAGCGACGGGCACAGCATGGCGACGATGATGTCATAAAGGTTGCCTCGACCAATCAGCGACGGGCACAGTCTGCCGCGAATTCGCCTCGACCAATCAGCGATGGGCACAGTATCGATGTAGATGTCATAATGGTTGCCATGGCGACGATGATGTCATAAAGGTTGCCTCGACCAATCAGCGACGGGCACAGTCTGCCGCGAATTCTGGAATCATCATTGTCCATATACTACAGGGACATGCATATTCTAGAATACCCGATGCGTTAGAATCGGGCCACAGTCTAGTGATATCTATAACCCTGGATGTGACCCCTCCTCATGATATCTATAACCCTGGATGTGACCCCTCCTCATGATATCTATAACCCTGGATGTGACCCCTCCTCATGATATCTATAACCCTGGATGTGACCCCTCCTCATGATATCTATAACCCTGGATGTGACCCCTCCTCATGATATCTATTACCCTGGATGTGATCCCTCCTCATGATATCTATAACCCTGGATGTGACCCCTCCTCATGATATCTATAACCCTGGATGTGACCCCTCCTCATGATATCTATAACCCTGGATGTGACCCCTCCTCATGATATCTATAACCCTGGATGTGACCCCTCCTCATGATATCTATAACCCTGGATGTGACCCCTCCTCATGATATCTATAACCCTGGATGTGACCCCTCCTCATGATATCTATAACCCTGGATGTGACCCCTCCTCATGATATCTATAACCCTGGATGTGACCCCTCCTCATGATATCTATAACCCTGGATGTGACCCCTTCTCATGATATCTATAACCCTGGATGTGACCCCTCCTCATGATATCTATAACCCTGGATGTGACCCCTCCTCATGTACAGACCATGGATGTGACCCCTCCTCATGATATCTATAACCCTGGATGTGACCCCTCCTCATGATATCTATAACCCTGGATGTGACCCCTCCTCATGATATCTATAACCCTGGATGTGACCCCTCCTCATGATATCTATAACCCTGGATGTGACCCCTCCTCATGATATCTATAACCCTGGATGTGACCCCTCCTCATGTACAGACCATGGATGTGACCCCTCCTCATGATATCTATAACCCTGGATGTGACCCCTCCTCATGATATCTATAACCCTGGATGTGACCCCTCCTCATGATATCTATAACCCTGGATGTGACCCCTCCTCATGATATCTATAACCCTGGATGTGACCCCTCCTCATGATATCTATAACCCTGGATGTGACCCCTCCTCATGATATCTATAACCCTGGATGTGACCCCTCCTCATGATATCTATAACCCTGGATGTGACCCCTCCTCATGATATCTATAACCCTGGATGTGACCCCTCCTCATGATATCTATAACCCTGGATGTGACCCCTCCTCATGATATCTATAACCCTGGATGTGACCCCTCCTCATGATATCTATAACCCTGGATGTGACCCCTCCTCATGATATCTATAACCCTGGATGTGACCCCTCCTCATGATATCTATAACCCTGGATGTGACCCCTCCTCATGATATCTATAACCCTGGATGTGACCCCTCCTCATGATATCTATAACCCTGGATGTGACCCCTCCTCATGATATCTATAACCCTGGATGTGACCCCTCCTCATGATATCTATAACCCTGGATGTGACCCCTCCTCATGATATCTATAACCCTGGATGTGACCCCTCCTCATGTACAGACCATGGATGTGACCCCTCCTCATGATATCTATAACCCTGGATGTGACCCCTCCTCATGATATCTATAACCCTGGATGTGACCCCTCCTCATGATATCTATAACCCTGGATGTGACCCCTCCTCATGATATCTATAACCCTGGATGTGACCCCTCCTCATGATATCTATAACCCTGGATGTGACCCCTCCTCATGATATCTATAACCCTGGATGTGACCCCTCCTCATGATATCTATAACCCTGGATGTGACCCCTCCTCATGATATCTATAACCCTGGATGTGACCCCTCCTCATGATATCTATAACCCTGGATGTGACCCCTCCTCATGATATCTATAACCCTGGATGTGACCCCTCCTCATGATATCTATAACCCTGGATGTGACCCCTTCTCATGATATCTATAACCCTGGATGTGACCCCTCCTCATGATATCTATAACCCTGGATGTGACCCCTTCTCATGATATCTATAACCCTGGATGTGACCCCTTCTCATGATATCTATAACCCTGGATGTGACCCCTCCTCATGATATCTATAACCCTGGATGTGACCCCTTCTCATGATATCTATAACCCTGGATGTGACCCCTTCTCATGATATCTATAACCCTGGATGTGACCCCTTCTCATGATATCTATAACCCTGGATGTGACCCCTCCTCATGATATCTATAACCCTGGATGTGACCCCTTCTCATGATATCTATAACCCTGGATGTGACCCCTTCTCATGATATCTATAACCCTGGATGTGACCCCTCCTCATGATATCTATAACCCTGGATGTGACCCTTTCTCATGATATCTATAACCCTGGATGTGACCCCTTCTCATGATATCTATAACCCTGGATGTGACCCCTTCTCATGATATCTATAACCCTGGATGTGACCCCTTCTCATGATATCTATAACCCTGGATGTGACCCCTTCTCATGATATCTATAACCCTGGATGTGACCCCTCCTCATGATATCTATAACCCTGGATGTGACCCCTCCTCATGATATCTATAACCCTGGATGTGACCCCTCCTCATGATATCTATAACCCTGGATGTGACCCCTCCTCATGATATCTATAACCCTGGATGTGACCCCTCCTCATGATATCTATAACCCTGGATGTGACCCCTCCTCATGATATCTATAACCCTGGATGTGACCCCTCCTCATGATATCTATAACCCTGGATGTGACCCCTCCTCATGATATCTATAACCCTGGATGTGACCCCTCCTCATGATATCTATAACCCTGGATGTGACCCCTCCTCATGATATCTATAACCCTGGATGTGACCCCTTCTCATGTACAGACCATGGAATTAATGGTGCTAAATAAATAAATAATAATAATAATAATAACCAACTGGCCTCAATAGTGAGGTGGAGCTGTTCGCATTCACTTAATAGATTCCTTCCTCCTTTGTCTCCTGAAGGACCATCCCTGACGAAGGAGACCGCCGTGTTCTCCGAAACGCCTAGGAATTGGTCCTCATTCCGCCCTTGCCGGTCCCGTGACTGCCCACGTCACGCAAGGTCCTGCTGGTTCACTTCATCACCGTGGACTTCAACCACAAGCCTTCACACGCTCGCACGCCGGCCGGGACCGCGCTCCTGAAAGCATTGCTTCCTTTCTGTGGCTGCTATTCTCTTCAGAGAAGTATTCTACATCATAGAGGAAACCCTAACATTACGTACTATAGTATATAGTATATCCACAGCTGCTCCCAGCCTCCTCCGTGTGGGGCATCAATCACTCCTAGGCTTTGGAGCTTTTCTCACGTTTATTCTATGTGGCTTTTAATATCACCGCTCGATTGACTGAACTTAGTCATTTATGGTTTTTATGATAAATTTGTTATGTTCTTCTACAAGGTATTTTTGCGCAAACTATATAGTATATTAAGTTGTTTTTACTGACAATTTTGTGGTGTTGTCCGTTGTTTTGCGGCAAATACCTTTGTACAGATCCACTTTGCGCCATTCTATTTTTACTATTACATCTTAGAATTAGTTGGTTTCTGACTTTGTACAAGATGGCTGCTAGAGCCAACAGGGCTGTTCAGTAATATCATGACTGACCATTCTCTTACAGGGGATATTATTACAGGAAGGGACTAGGAAGGGGACATTATTACAGGAAGGGACTAGGAAGGGGGAATTATTACAGGAAGGGACTAGGAAGGGGGAATTATTACAGGAAGGGACTAGGAAGGGGGCATTATTACAGGAAGGGACTAGGAAGGGGGAATTACTACAGGAAGGGACTAGGAAGGGGGCATTATTACAGGAAGGGACTATGAAGGGGGCATTATTACAGGAAGGGACTAGGAAGGGGGCATTACTACAGGAAGGGACTAGGAAGGGGGCATTACTACAGGAAGGGACTAGGAAGGGGGCATTACTACAGGAAGGGACTAGGAAGGGGGCATTATTACAGGAAGGGACTAGGAAGGGGGCATTACTACAGGAAGGGACTAGGAAGGGGGAATTACTACAGGAAGGGACTAGGAAAGGGGCATTATTACAGGAAGGGACTAGGAAGATGGGAATTACTACAGGAAGGGACTAGGAAGATGGGCATTATTACAGGAAGGGACTAGGAAGGGGGAATTACTACAGGAAGGGACTAGGAAGGGGGAATTACTACAGGAAGGGACTAGGAAGGGGGAATTACTACAGGAAGGGACTAGGAAGGGGGCATTATTACAGGAAGGGACTAGGAAGGGGGAATTACTACAGGAAGGGACTAGGAAGGGGGAATTACTACAGGAAGGGACTAGGAAGGGGGCATTATTACAGGAAGGGACTAGGAAGGGGGCATTATTACAGGAAGGGACTAGGAAGGGGGAATTACTACAGGAAGGGACTAGGAAGGGGGAATTACTACAGGAAGGGACTAGGAAGGGGGCATTATTACAGGAAGGGACTAGGAAGGGGGCATTACTACAGGAAGGGAATAGGAAGGGGGCATTATTACAGGAAGGGACTAGGAAGGGGGCATTATTACAGGAAGGGACTAGGAAGGGGGAATTACTACAGGAAGGGACTAGGAAGGGGGAATTACTACAGGAAGGAACTAGGAAGGGGGCATTATTACAGGAAGGGACTAGGAAGGGGGCATTATTACAGGAAGGGACTAGGAAGGGGGAATTACTACAGGAAGTGACTAGGAAGGGGGAATTACTACAGGAAGGGACTAGGAAGGGGGCATTATTACAGGAAGGGACTAGGAAGGGGGAATTACTACAGGAAGGGACTAGGAAGGGGGAATTACTACAGGAAGGGACTAGGAAGGGGGCATTATTACAGGAAGGGACTAGGAAGGGGGCATTATTACAGGAAGGGACTAGGAAGGGGGAATTACTACAGGAAGGGACTAGGAAGGGGGAATTACTACAGGAAGGGACTAGGAAGGGGGCATTATTACAGGAAGGGACTAGGAAGGGGGCATTACTACAGGAAGGGAATAGGAAGGGGGCATTATTACAGGAAGGGACTAGGAAGGGGGCATTATTACAGGAAGGGACTAGGAAGGGGGAATTACTACAGGAAGGGACTAGGAAGGGGGAATTACTACAGGAAGGGACTAGGAAGGGGGCATTATTACAGGAAGGGACTAGGAAGGGGGCATTATTACAGGAAGGGACTAGGAAGGGGGCATTATTACAGGAAGGGACTAGGAAGGGGGCATTATTACAGGAAGGGACTAGGAAGGGGGCATTATTACAGGAAGGGACTAGGAAGGGGGAATTACTACAGGAAGGGACTAGGAAGGGGGCATTATTACAGGAAGGGACTAGGAAGGGGGCATTATTACAGGAAGGTACTAGGAAGGGGGCATTACTACAGGAAGGGACTAGGAAGGGGGCATTATTACAGGAAGGGACTAGGAAGGGGGAATTACTACAGGAAGGGACTAGGAAGGGGGCATTATTACAGGAAGGGACTAGGAAGGGGGCATTATTACAGGAAGGGACTAGGAAGGGGGAATTACTACAGGAAGGGACTAGCAAGGGGGCATTATTACAGGAAGGTACTAGGAAGGGGGCATTACTACAGGAAGGGACTAGGAAGGGGGCATTACTACAGGAAGGGACTAGGAAGGGGGAATTACTACAGGAAGGGACTAGGAAGGGGGAATTACTACAGGAAGGGACTAGGAAGGGGGAATTACTACAGGAAGGGACTAGGAAGGGGGCATTATTACAGGAAGGGACTAGGAAGGGGGCATTATTACAGGAAGGGACTAGGAAGGGGGCATTATTACAGGAAGGGACTAGGAAGGGGGAATTACTACAGGAAGGGACTAGGAAGATGGGAATTACTACAGGAAGGGACTAGGAAGGGGGCATTATTACAGGAAGGGACTAGGAAGGGGGCATTATTACAGGAAGGGACTAGGAAGGGGGAATTACTACAGGAAGGGACTAGGAAGGGGGAATTACTACAGGAAGGGACTAGGAAGGGGGCATTATTACAGGAAGGGACTAGGAAGGGGGCATTATTACAGGAAGGGACTAGGAAGGGGGAATTACTACAGGAAGGGACTAGGAAGGGGGAATTACTACAGGAAGGGACTAGGAAGGGGGAATTACTACAGGAAGGGACTAGGAAGGGGGCATTATTACAGGAAGGGACTAGGAAGGGGGCATTATTACAGGAAGGGACTAGGAAGGGGGCATTACTACAGGAAGGGACTAGGAAGGGGGCATTATTACAGGAAGGGACTAGGAAGGGGGAATTACTACAGGAAGGGACTAGGAAGGGGGAATTACTACAGGAAGGGACTAGGAAGGGTGCATTATTACAGGAAGGGACTAGGAAGGGGGCATTATTACAGGAAGGGACTAGGAAGGGGGCATTATTACAGGAAGGGACTAGGAAGGGGGAATTACTACAGGAAGGGACTAGGAAGATGGGAATTACTACAGGAAGGGACTAGGAAGGGGGCATTATTACAGGAAGGGACTAGGAAGGGGGCATTATTACAGGAAGGGACTAGGAAGGGGGAATTACTACAGGAAGGGACTAGGAAGATGGGAATTACTACAGGAAGGGACTAGGAAGGGGGCATTATTACAGGAAGGGACTAGGAAGGGGGCATTATTACAGGAAGGGACTAGGAAGGGGGAATTACTACAGGAAGGGACTAGGAAGGGGGAATTACTACAGGAAGGGACTAGGAAGGGGGAATTACTACAGGAAGGGACTAGGAAGGGGGCATTATTACAGGAAGGGACTAGGAAGGGGGCATTATTACAGGAAGGGACTAGGAAGGGGGAATTACTACAGGAAGGGACTAGCAAGGGGGCATTATTACAGGAAGGTACTAGGAAGGGGGCATTACTACAGGAAGGGACTAGGAAGGGGGCATTACTACAGGAAGGGACTAGGAAGGGGGAATTACTACAGGAAGGGACTAGGAAGGGGGAATTACTACAGGAAGGGACTAGGAAGGGGGAATTACTACAGGAAGGGACTAGGAAGGGGGCATTATTACAGGAAGGGACTAGGAAGGGGGCATTATTACAGGAAGGGACTAGGAAGGGGGCATTATTACAGGAAGGGACTAGGAAGGGGGAATTACTACAGGAAGGGACTAGGAAGATGGGAATTACTACAGGAAGGGACTAGGAAGGGGGCATTATTACAGGAAGGGACTAGGAAGGGGGCATTATTACAGGAAGGGACTAGGAAGGGGGAATTACTACAGGAAGGGACTAGGAAGGGGGAATTACTACAGGAAGGGACTAGGAAGGGGGCATTATTACAGGAAGGGACTAGGAAGGGGGCATTATTACAGGAAGGGACTAGGAAGGGGGAATTACTACAGGAAGGGACTAGGAAGGGGGAATTACTACAGGAAGGGACTAGGAAGGGGGAATTACTACAGGAAGGGACTAGGAAGGGGGCATTATTACAGGAAGGGACTAGGAAGGGGGCATTATTACAGGAAGGGACTAGGAAGGGGGCATTACTACAGGAAGGGACTAGGAAGGGGGCATTATTACAGGAAGGGACTAGGAAGGGGGAATTACTACAGGAAGGGACTAGGAAGGGGGAATTACTACAGGAAGGGACTAGGAAGGGTGCATTATTACAGGAAGGGACTAGGAAGGGGGCATTATTACAGGAAGGGACTAGGAAGGGGGCATTATTACAGGAAGGGACTAGGAAGGGGGAATTACTACAGGAAGGGACTAGGAAGATGGGAATTACTACAGGAAGGGACTAGGAAGGGGGCATTATTACAGGAAGGGACTAGGAAGGGGGCATTATTACAGGAAGGGACTAGGAAGGGGGAATTACTACAGGAAGGGACTAGGAAGATGGGAATTACTACAGGAAGGGACTAGGAAGGGGGCATTATTACAGGAAGGGACTAGGAAGGGGGCATTATTACAGGAAGGGACTAGGAAGGGGGAATTACTACAGGAAGGGACTAGGAAGGGGGAATTACTACAGGAAGGGACTAGGAAGGGGAAATTACTACAGGAAGGGACTAGGAAGGGGGAATTACTACAGGAAGGGACTAGGAAGGGGGCATTACTACAGGAAGGGACTAGGAAGGGGGCATTATTACAGGAAGGGACTAGGAAGGGGGCATTATTACAGGAAGGGACTAGGAAGGGGGAATTACTACAGGAAGGGACTAGGAAGATGGGAATTACTACAGGAAGGGACTAGGAAGGGGGCATTATTACAGGAAGGGACTAGGAAGGGGGCATTATTACAGGAAGGGACTAGGAAGGGGGAATTACTACAGGAAGGGACTAGGAAGGGGGAATTACTACAGGAAGGGACTAGGAAGGGGGCATTATTACAGGAAGGGACTAGGAAGGGGGCATTATTACAGGAAGGGACTAGGAAGGGGGCATTATTACAGGAAGGGACTAGGAAGGGGGAATTACTACAGGAAGGGACTAGGAAGATGGGAATTACTACAGGAAGGGACTAGGAAGGGGACATTATTACAGGAAGGGACTAGGAAGGGGGCATTATTACAGGAAGGGACTAGGAAGGGGGAATTACTACAGGAAGGGACTAGGAAGATGGGAATTACTACAGGAAGGGACTAGGAAGGGGGCATTATTACAGGAAGGGACTAGGAAGGGGGCATTATTACAGGAAGGGACTAGGAAGGGGGAATTACTACAGGAAGGGACTAGGAAGGGGGAATTACTACAGGAAGGGACTAGGAAGGGGGCATTATTACAGGAAGGGACTAGGAAGGGGGCATTACTACAGGAAGGGACTAGGAAGGGGGCATTACTACAGGAAGGGACTAGGAAGGGGGCATTATTACAGGAAGGGACTAGGAAGGGGGCATTATTACAGGAAGGGACTAGGAAGGGGGAATTACTACAGGAAGGGACTAGGAAGGGGGCATTACTACAGGAAGGGACTAGGAAGGGGGCATTATTACAGGAAGGAACTAGGAAGGGGGAATTACTACAGGAAGGGACTAGGAAGGGGGAATTACTACAGGAAGGGACTAGGAAGGGGGCATTATTACAGGAAGGGACTAGGAAGGGGGCATTATTACAGGAAGGGACTAGGAAGGGGGCATTATTACAGGAAGGGACTAGGAAGGGGGAATTACTACAGGAAGGGACTAGGAAGATGGGAATTACTACAGGAAGGGACTAGGAAGGGGGCATTATTGCAGGAAGGGACTAGGAAGGGGGCATTATTACAGGAAGGGACTAGGAAGGGGGAATTACTACAGGAAGGGACTAGGAAGATGGGAATTACTACAGGAAGGGACTAGGAAGGGGGCATTATTACAGGAAGGGACTAGGAAGGGGGCATTATTACAGGAAGGGACTAGGAAGGGGGAATTACTACAGGAAGGGACTAGGAAGGGGGAATTACTACAGGAAGGGACTAGGAAGGGGGCATTATTACAGGAAGGGACTAGGAAGGGGGCATTACTACAGGAAGGGACTAGGAAGGGGGCATTACTACAGGAAGGGACTAGGAAGGGGGCATTATTACAGGAAGGGACTAGGAAGGGGGCATTATTACAGGAAGGGACTAGGAAGGGGGAATTACTACAGGAAGGGACTAGGAAGGGGGAATTACTACAGGAAGGGACTAGGAAGGGGGCATTATTACAGGAAGGGACTAGGAAGGGGGCATTATTACAGGAAGGGACTAGGAAGGGGGCATTATTACAGGAAGGGACTAGGAAGGGGGAATTACTACAGGAAGGGACTAGGAAGATGGGAATTACTACAGGAAGGGACTAGGAAGGGGGCATTATTACAGGAAGGGACTAGGAAGGGGGCATTATTACAGGAAGGGACTAGGAAGGGGGAATTACTACAGGAAGGGACTAGGAAGATGGGAATTACTACAGGAAGGGACTAGGAAGGGGGCATTATTACAGGAAGGGACTAGGAAGGGGGCATTATTACAGGAAGGGACTAGGAAGGGGGAATTACTACAGGAAGGGACTAGGAAGGGGGAATTACTACAGGAAGGGACTAGGAAGGGGGCATTATTACAGGAAGGGACTAGGAAGGGGGCATTACTACAGGAAGGGACTAGGAAGGGGGCATTACTACAGGAAGGGACTAGGAAGGGGGCATTATTACAGGAAGGGACTAGGAAGGGGGCATTATTACAGGAAGGGACTAGGAAGGGGGAATTACTACAGGAAGGGACTAGGAAGGGGGAATTACTACAGGAAGGGACTAGGAAGGGGGCATTATTACAGGAAGGGACTAGGAAGGGGGCATTATTACAGGAAGGGACTAGGAAGGGGGCATTATTACAGGAAGGGACTAGGAAGGGGGAATTACTACAGGAAGGGACTAGGAAGGGGGAATTACTACAGGAAGGGACTAGGAAGGGGGCATTATTACAGGAAGGGACTAGGAAGGGGGCATTACTACAGGAAGGGACTAGGAAGGGGGCATTATTACAGGAAGGGACTAGGAAGGGGGCATTATTACAGGAAGGGACTAGGAAGGGGGCATTATTACAGGAAGGGACTAGGAAGGGGGAATTACTACAGGAAGGGACTAGGAAGGGGGAATTACTACAGGAAGGGACTAGGAAGGGGGCATTATTACAGGAAGGGACTAGGAAGGGGGCATTATTACAGGAAGGGACTAGGAAGGGGGCATTACTACAGGAAGGGACTAGGAAGGGGGCATTATTACAGGAAGGGACTAGGAAAGGGGCATTATTACAGGAAGGGACTAGGAAGGGGGAATTACTACAGGAAGGGACTAGGAAGGGGGAATTACTACAGGAAGGGACTAGGAAGGGGGCATTATTACAGGAAGGGACTAGGAAGGGGGCATTATTACAGGAAGGGACTAGGAAGGGGGAATTACTACAGGAAGGGACTAGGAAGGGGGAATTACTACAGGAAGGGACTAGGAAGGGGGCATTATTACAGGAAGGGACTAGGAAGGGGGCATTATTACAGGAAGGGACTAGGAAGGGGGCATTACTACAGGAAGGGACTAGGAAGGGGGCATTATTACAGGAAGGGACTAGGAAGGGGGCATTATTACAGGAAGGGACTAGGAAGGGGGAATTACTACAGGAAGGGACTAGGAAGGGGGAATTACTACAGGAAGGGACTAGGAAGGGGGCATTATTACAGGAAGGGACTAGGAAGGGGGCATTATTACAGGAAGGGACTAGGAAGGGGGCATTACTACAGGAAGGGACTAGGAAGGGGGCATTACTACAGGAAGGGACTGTGAAGACACGGGAGTATTGGGTGCTCTCGTTCCCTGGCCCGGCTGTCTTTAGGCAGACTGCATGGATCAGGGCTGATAGCACTGAACGCCCGCTCTCTCCCCATGGGCAGAATATTTCCCAGACAGCACAGGGTGAGGTTTGAACAGTGTGCCAATACTTTATTGATTCACCAATTTTCACCAATCATCTTAATTGTCTGCTGTCCAATCTGATCACAATGGGGCGCGTGCACGTACAATGACCACACTGAACACCTGCTGATATAGCCAGTCTCTCTTTATTTAATAGGGCCAAGCTGGCATCATTGCCTGTTATGATTATATTATCCGCTTTATTATTATTAACAGAAGGTGGAGGAAAGCCCCTAACAATCTTATGATCACTAAACATAGCAGATTCCAGAGCCATTTTGCATATGTTCATTGTTTATTTGCATACTTAACCCCGACAGACAATAACACGTAGAACAGTCCCAGCAAATACCCAAGATGATGCAAATTAAAGGGTCTCACCCTTCCGCTGACCGCACTTATCTAACCATCCCTGTTTTGCCCATACAAAATTTTCTACAAAATCATGCTTTTACTACTAAATCTACTAAAACCCTGGAAAGGTGGGGACCCACTTGAAACCCCTAACTGGTTGGGTCAGCGAGAAGCTAACATTTTGATTGCCAAAGTGGCAGGAACTTTGCGCCTTCCAAAAGTCAACATGGCCAAAAATCAACACCTAAAAATAAGGGCATGTTCTTTAAGGTACTAGGTCACCCTCGTGTCATCAAGCAAGAGCCTCAAGTTTGGGTCAATTAAAAGCCCTGTAGGCTCTGTGTGCTGGCAGATCATGCCCAGCCCCCAGGTTTGTGTAAGGGTAAGGGGGTGTGTAGCAAAGCCAGGGCGGCTAGGGTTAAATTCTAGCTCCACAGGATCTGAGTAGATCACCTGGCTGGCTCTGCATATCACCGTGCCAGGTGCTCACCATAGTCAGTCAGCTGGTGGGACGCTGACCAGAGGGGATGTGTGTTGGAGCTAAAGAGAGACAGGCCAGAATATCTCTCTGAAAAGTTTGCATCGGCTGTGTGCACCAACCTGCAAGTATCACCGGTTGTTGTGGACTACAGCAGTCTTGTCTGATTGCACTCGCTCAGGGCTGGCATTCTGGGTTTACGGCATTCTGGGTTTACGGCATTCTGGGTTTACGGCATTCTGGGTTTATGGCATTCTGGGTTTATGGCATTCTGGGTTTATGGCATTCTGGGTTTATGGCATTCTGGGTTTACGGCATTCTGGGTTTATGGCATTCTGGGTTTACGGCATTCTGGGTTTACGGCATTCTGTGTTTACGCCATTCTGGGTTTACGGCATTCTGGGTTTATGGCATTCTGGGTTTACGGCATTCTGGGTTTACGGCATTCTGGGTTTATGGCATTCTGGGTTTATGGCATTCTGGGTTTATGGCATTCTGGGTTTATGGCATTCTGGGTTTATGGCATTCTGGGTTTACGGCATTCTGGGTTTATGGCATTCTGGGTTTACGGCATTCTGGGTTTACGGCATTCTGTGTTTACGCCATTCTGGGTTTACGGCATTCTGGGTTTATGGCATTCTGGGTTTACGGCATTCTGGGTTTACGGCATTCTGGGTTTACGGCATTCTGTGTTTACGCCATTCTGGGTTTATGGCATTCTGGGTTTATGGCATTCTGGGTTTATGGCATTCTGGGTTTACGGCATTCTGGGTTTACGGCATTCTGGGTTTATGGCATTCTGGGTTTACGGCATTCTGGGTTTATGGCATTCTGGGTTTACGGCATTCTGGGTTTACGGCATTCTGGGTTTATGGCATTCTGGGTTTACGGCATTCTGTGTTTACGCCATTCTGGGTTTATGCATTCTGGGTTTACGGCATTCTGGGTTTATGGCATTCTGGGTTTATGGCATTCTGGGTTTATGGCATTCTGGGTTTATGGCATTCTGGGTTTATGGCATTCTGGGTTTACGGCATTCTGGGTTTATGGCATTCTGGGTTTATGGCATTCTGGGTTTACGGCATTCTGGGTTTATGGCATTCTGGGTTTACGGCATTCTGGGTTTATGGCATTCTGGGTTTATGGCATTCTGGGTTTATGGCATTCTGGGTTTACGGCATTCTGGGTTTATGGCATTCTGGGTTTATGGCATTCTGGGTTTACGGCATTCTGGGTTTATGGCATTCTGGGTTTACGGCATTCTGGGTTTACGGCATTCTGGGTTTATGGCATTCTGGGTTTACGGCATTCTGGGTTTATGGCATTCTGGGTTTATGGCATTCTGGGTTTACGGCATTCTGTGTTTATGGCATTCTGTGTTTACGCCATTCTGGGTTTATGGCATTCTGTGTTTATGGCATTCTGGGTTTATGGCATTCTGGGTTTACGGCATTCTGGGTTTATGGCATTCTGGGTTTATGGCATTCTGGGTTTACGGCATTCTGGGTTTACGGCATTCTGGGTTTACGGCATTCTGGGTTTACGGCATTCTGGGTTTACGGCATTCTGGGTTTACGGCATTCTGGGTTTATGGCATTCTGGGTTTATGGCATTCTGGGTTTATGGCATTCTGGGTTTACGGCATTCTGGGTTTACGGCATTCTGGGTTTACGGCATTCTGGGTTTATGGCATTCTGGGTTTATGGCATTCTGGGTTTACGGCATTCTGGGTTTATGGCATTCTGGGTTTATGGCATTCTGGGTTTACGGCATTCTGGGTTTACGGCATTCTGGGTTTATGGCATTCTGGGTTTATGGCATTCTGGGTTTATGGCATTCTGGGTTTATGGCATTCTGGGTTTATGGCATTCTGGGTTTATGGCATTCTGGGTTTATGGCATTCTGGGTTTACGGCATTCTGGGTTTATGGCATTCTGGGTTTATGGCATTCTGGGTTTACGGCATTCTGGGTTTATGGCATTCTGGGTTTACGGCATTCTGGGTTTACGGCATTCTGGGTTTATGGCATTCTGGGTTTACGGCATTCTGGGTTTATGGCATTCTGGGTTTACGGCATTCTGGGTTTACGGCATTCTGGGTTTACGGCATTCTGGGTTTACGGCATTCTGGGTTTACGGCATTCTGGGTTTATGGCATTCTGGGTTTATGGCATTCTGGGTTTATGGCATTCTGGGTTTACGGCCACCAGTGATAAACGTCACACTGTTTTGATACAAGAATCCAGTGCCTGTGTGAACCCTGCCTAATGCCTTCCTGAGAATGTGAATCCCTACAGCAGGTAATTTTTCAGATTCCGACACAGAAAATACATCAAGAAAATCATTAAATATATTGGGCAAATTACTTGGTGCAGCTTTAGACACATCTATATATATATATAATTGTCTAAGGGTCACTTCCGTCTTTCTGTCTGTCCGTCTTTCTGTCGGCAACTTCCGTCACGGAAATCCCGCGTCGCTGATTGGTCTCTCCAGCTGCCTGTCATGGCTGCCGCGACCAATCAGTGACGGGCACAGTCCGATTAGTCCCTCCCTACTCCCCTGCAGTCAGTGCCCGGCACCCGCTCCATACACCCCTCCGGTCACCGCTCACACAGGGTTAATGCCAGCGGTAACGGACCGTGTTATGCTACGGGTAACGCACTCCGTTACCGCTGCTATTAACCCTGTGTGTCCCCAACGTTTTACTATTGATGCTGACTATGCAGCACCAATAGTAAAAAATCTAATGTTAAAAATAATAATAAAAAAAAAACCTGCTATTCTCACCCTCCGTAGTCCGAGGATGCGCTCGCGCCTTCCGCCAGCTTCCGGTCCCAGAGATGCATTGCGAAATTACCCAGAAGACTTAACGGTCATCGCCAGCGCGCCGTTGGATCCCAGGAGGTGAGTATGTAACTATTTTTTATTTTAATTCTTTTTTTTAACAGGGATATGGTGCCCACACTGCTATATATTGCGTGGCCTGTGTTATATACTACATGGCTGCTATATACTACGTGGGCAGTGTTAGATACTGCGTGGGCTGCGTTATATACTACATGGGTTGTACTATGTACTACATGGCTGCTATATACTATGTGGGCAGTGCTATATACTACATGGCTGCTATATACTATGTGGGCAGTGCTATATACTACATGGCTGCTATATACTACGTGGGCAGTGTTACATACTATGTGGCCTGTGTTTTGTACTGCGTGGGCTGTGTTATATACTACATGGCTGCTATATACTGCGTGGCCTGTGTTATATAGTACATTGGCTGTGTTATATACTGTTTGGGCTGTGTTATATACTGCGTGGCCACTGTTATATATTGCGTGGCCTGTATTAACGCATCGGGTATTCTACAATATATATGTATATAGCAGCCACATACTATATAGCACAGGCCACGTACTATTTGTCTGCTATATACTACATGGCTCCTATATACTATGAGGCCTGTGCTATATACTATGTGGCTGCTATATACATACATACATACATATTCTAGAATACCCGATGCATTAGAATCGGGCCACCATCTAGTTCACAGATACAGACTTCCATTTCTCCTGAGGGTATGTGCACACGTCCGGACTTCTTGCAGAAATTTCCTGAAGAAAACCGGAAATTTTCTGCAAGAAATCCGCATTTTTTTTGCGGTTTTTTCCTGTTTTTTTTCAGCATTTTGCAAGCGTAATTAGCTTGCAGAATGCTAAAGTTTTTCAAGCGATCTGTAGCATCGCTTGGAAAACAGACTGACAGGTTGGTCACACAAACATAGCGTTTGACAAGTGTGACCAACTTTTTACTACAGATGCTGCTTATGCAGCATCTATAGTAAAAGATAGAATGTTTAAAAATAAAAAAAAAATAAAAAAATGCTTATACTCACCTGCAGACAGCCGATATCCTCAGCGGCGTCCGTTCCTATAGATGGTGTGGTTCAGGACCTGCGATGACGTCGCTGTCTTGTGATTGGTCGCGAGACCGGTCATGTGACCGCGACGTCATCGAAGGTCCTGAACCACACCATCTATAGGAACGGACGCCGCTGAGGATATCGGCTGTCTGCAGGTGAGTATAAGCATTTTTTGCTGTACTATATACAGTGCTCATGAGAATAATATCTCTAATGATCATTGGATTACCTGTACCCTTACACTATAACTATATACAGAGCTTATATATAAAATCTAACTGGAACAGGCTGCCACAAGAGGTGGAGAGTTCTTGAATGGAAGTCTTCAGAGGTTGGACAGACATCTGTCGGAGATGGTTTAGTGAATTCTGCATTGAGAAGGAGGTTGGACACAATGACCATTGAGGTCCCTTCCAACTCTAACATATAGGTATGTATATATACTATATACAGAGCTCCTGTTTATAATGTCATTGGTGATCACTGCTTTACCTGTAAACAGACACAATACACTGAGCTCCTCTTTATAATGTCACTGGTGATCACTGTATTACCTGTACACTGACAATATATACAGAGCTCCTGTGTATAATGTCACTGGTGATCACTGTATTACCTGTACACAGATACTATATACAGAGCTCCTGTGTATAATGTCACTGGTGATCACTGTATTACCTGTAAACTGTATACTATATACAGAGCTCCTGTTTATAATGTCACTGGTGATCACTGTATTACCTGTACATGGATACTATATACAGAGCTCCTGTGTATAATGTCACTGGTGATCACTGTATTACCTGTAAACTGTATACTATATACAGAGCTCCTGTTTATAATGTCACTGGTGATCACTGTATTACCTGTACACGGACACTATATACAGAGTTCTTGTGTATAATGTATCTGGTGATCACTGTATTACCTATACACTGACACTATGTACAGATCTCCTGTGTATAATGTCACCGATGATTACTCTATTACCTGTACACTATACACTATATACAGAGCTCCTGTGTATAATGTCACTGGTGATCACTGTATTTCCTATACACTGACACTATATACACAGAGCGTATAATGTCACTGGTGATCATTATTGTATTATATGTACACTATATACAGAGCTCCTGTGTATAGTGTCACTGGTGATCCCTATATTATCTGTACACTGACATTATGTACAGAGCTCCGGTGTATAATGTCACCAGTGATCACGCTATTACCTGTACACTGGCACTCTATACATAGCTCCTGTAGTATAGCATCACTGGTGATCAAAGAATTTCCTGTACACTGTCATTATGTACAGAGCTCCTGTGTATAGTGTCACTGGTGATCCCTGTATTACCTGTACACTGACATTATGTACACTATATACAGAGCTCCTGTGTATAATGTCACTGGTGATCACTGTATTACCTGTACACTGACACTATATACAGATCTGTGTATAATATCAATAATATCACTGGCGATCACTGTATTACTGTCAAGGCTCCCGGGTGCAATTACTTCGGAGAGGCTACTCGCTACAGTAAGGGAGCCAAGAGCAGAACAGCGGAGAACTCACCGGGTAACAAGCAGGACCTGAACCATGTGGCCTAGGGGGAGTGGACAGGGGCGGAGCCAGGCACCGAGGTGCAGGGAGACAAACAGCGCCGGAGAATAGTCAAATGAGCTAAGGTCAATATCCAGGGGATAAGCGAGGTACCAGAGGGTGAGACAGGAGGATAGTCAGGTGGAAGCCGGAGGTAGAAAGCCGAGTAAGCGAATGGATAGAAACACAAAGCAGGGAAGCCAAGAGGATCAAACAGATCAGATAAGGCACGGAGAGCAAACAACTCAGTATGCACACGGACAGCAGGGGGTCAGACACACAGCCAGAAGGAACAAACATATAACTGACAGAGAATCCTAGTCTAGCATGGGTATAAATATCCCAAGCATGGATTAAGATCTGATAAGATCGAAACGCGTTGCTCTCACTGCAGCATTTGCAATTATGCAAGGATATGTTTGTATCAAGATTTTAATGGAAAAATAAAGTATCGACATTTTAAGGAGCTGGAACACCCTTTTTTTTTTTTTTTCTTCAGTTATAAATATCCCTCCCAGGTCAAGAAGGAGGCCACAACAATTAAACCTGAGAGGGCAGGGCATTAACCCTATCCAAACCATGACAATTTCCTGTACACTGACACTATATACAGAGCTGTTTATAATGTCACTGGTGATCACTGTATTACCTGTGCACTGTACACCGTTTACAGAGCTCCTGTGTATAATGTCACTCGAGATCACTGTATTTCCCGTTCATTTCCCTTGGATCTTGGTCTTCAGCTCAGTTGTCTCTTCTCATATATCTTGGTCCCTGGCTTAGTTTTATCCTTGCTTGGATCTTGGGCTCTGGCTCAATTGTCTCTTCCCTTGTATTTTGATCCCTGATTCAGTTGCCTTTCCACTTAAATTTTTGTCTCTAGCTCAGTTGACCTTTCCCTTTGATATTGGTCACTGGCTCAGTTGCCTCTTCCTTTACATCTTGATCCGTGGCTCAATTGCATCTTCCCTTGGATTTTGGTCTCTGGCCCAGTTGCTTCTTCTCCTTAATTTTGGTCTCTGGCTCAGTTGCCTCTTCGCTTGGATATTGGTCTCTGGCTCAGCTGCCTCTTCCCATACATCTTGGTCTCTGGCTCAGTTGCCTCTTCGCTTGGATCTTGGTCTCTGGCTCAGTTGCATTTTTGCTTGGATATTGGTCTCTGGCTCAGTTGCATCTTCCCTTACATTTTCGTCTCTGGCTCAGTTGCCTCTTCACTTGAATATTGGTCTCTGGCTCAGTTGCCTCTTCACTTGAATATTGGTCTCTGGTTCAGTTGCCTCTTCACTTGGATTTTTGTCTCTGGCTCAGTTGCATCTTCGCTTGGATATTGGTCTCTGGCTCAGTTCCTTCTTCTCCTGGATCTTGGTTTCCGGCATTCTGGGTTTATGGCATTCTGGGTTTATGGCATTCTGGGTTTACGGCATTCTGGGTTTATGGCATTCTGGGTTTATGGCATTCTGGGTTTACGGCATTCTGGGTTTATGGCATTCTGGGTTTACGGCATTCTGGGTTTATGGCATTCTGTGTTTACGCCATTCTGGGTTTACGGCATTCTGGGTTTATGGCATTCTGTGTTTATGCCATTCTGGGTTTACGGCATTCTGGGTTTACGGCAGTTTGTATATAGTACAAACTGTTCAGTTAATACAGTGGCGCGGGGCAGAGAGGAAGGAGTGACAGCCAACGTGGGAGCAGGTGAGTATTTTCTGAACAGCGGGGGGGCGCACAGGGGGTGGGGGGGCGGCGGACACATAGATCTTTATTTTAAACACTATTATTCATATTTTCTCTGCAGCAAACGCTGCTGCACAGAACATATGAATCGCGGCTTCAGCACCATGTGGGGGGGACAGCGCTTACTGTAGCGTTGTCTCCTGCACGCACACGGACCCCAGACGGAGAATGTCCGTGTGAGGTCCGTGTTTTACACGGACCCATTGACTCTATTGGGTCCGTGTAATCCGTGCGCTCCCACGAACACTGACATGTCTCCGTGTTTGGCACACGGAGACACGGTCCGCAAAAAATCAATGACATCTGAACAGATGCATTGATTTTATGGGTCTACGTGTGTCAGTGTCTCCGGTACGTGAGGAAACTGTCACCTCACGTACCGGAGCCACTGACGTGTGAAACCGGCCTTATAGGTATACCAGTTTCCGATAAGAGTGCAGCATCATCCGTGTGTTCTTGTCTGCATTCACATATCCACCCATCAAGACAGATACCAGACACATGGCAGCGTTCAGGGAGTCAGGGGCTGGGGACGAAGCGAGAGTTACCTACTGCTGGTATCTTAAGGTACCGTCACACTAGGCGATATCGCCAGCGATCCGTGACGTTGCAGCGACCTGGATGGCGATATCGCTGTATTTGACACGCAGCAGCGATCTGGATCCCGCTGTGAAATTGCTGGTCGCTGCTAGAAGGTCTGCACTTTATTTGGTCGCTAGGTCGCCGTGTATCGCCGTGTTTGACAGCAAAAGCAACCATACCAGCGATATTTTACACTGGTAACCAGGGTAAACATCGGGTTACTAAGCGCAGGGCCGCGCTTAGTAACCCGATGTTTACCCTGGTTACCAGCGTAAACGTAAAAAAAACAAACAGCACATACTCACCAGCGCGTCCCCCAGCCTCTGCTTCCTGACACTGACTGAGCGCCGGCCCTAAACTGAAAGTGAAAGCACAGCGGTGACGTCACCGCTGTGCTGTTAGGGCCGGAGCTCAGTCAGTGTCAGGAAGCGGAGGCCGGGGGACGCGCAGGTGAGCATGTACTGTTTGTTTTTTTAACTTTTACGCTGGTAACCAGGGTAAACATCGGGTTACTAAGCGCGACCCTGCGCTTAGCAACCCGATGCTTACCCTGGTTACCCGGGGATCTCGGCATCGTTGGTCGCTGGAGAGCGGTCTGTGTGACAGCTCTCCAGCGACCAAACAGCGACGCTGCAGCGATCGGCATCGCTGTCGCTATCGCTGCAGCGTCGCTTAATGTGACGGTACCTTTACTCACTGCTGATCATTTACTGACTGATTGTTTGCTGACGTGCAGCCATTTGGATCTCCAAACATCCACAGGATACTTTACACAGGTGTTGTAGTTTTGGACGATGGGTGGAGATCAAATTCTGCCCTAGCACCTTCTAATCAGTTAATTGGTTTATTAAATGAAAGAACAACAAAGGGTTGTTTGCAGTTCAGAGACAAAATGCTGAGTAAACCAAAGTGAGCAGCATCCCGGGAAGAGCGGCACCGTTATCTCCACCGGACATGGATTCCTCTCACTGTTTGCTCATCATCTCTAGTCAGAGAGGATGCAGCATCCAGTTAATGACATTTCCAAAATCGCTCGGATTCAGGTAAACACAAGTGTGACTGGAAGATGATCAGAGAGGAGGTTGCGGGGTGGGCACTGCCTGCAGAATGACAATCAACTCCAAGCTAAGACCAAGATTCTCCAGAAAGAATAAAGATTCCAGCCAGAGACCAAGATGTAAGGAAAAATGCAACTTAGGCTACGTTCACATTAGCGTTCTGCGCCGCAGCGTCGCCGCATGCGTCATGTGCCCCTATATTTAAAATGGACATGCGTTGCACTTGCGTTTTGTGACGCATGCGTCACTGTGGTGCATGCGTCAGGGCGCAGAGGACGCAGCAAGTTGCAGTTCTTTCTGCGCCCAAAACCATGCAAAAATGGACGCATGCGTCACAAAATGCTGCGTTGTGCATGCGTTTACATTTGCGTTGTGCGTTGCGTCGCCGACGCTGCGGCGCACAACGCAAATGTGAACGTAGCCTTAGCCAAATGCAAAGATCTAGGGAAAAGGGCAACTGAGCCAGCGACCAATATCCAAGCGAAGCAGTCACTGAGCCAGAGACCAAGATGTAAGGGTATGTGTCCACATTCAGGATTGCTTCAGGCTTTGGTCAGGATTTTATGCAGGTAAAATCCTGACCAAAACTGCACCTGAGGTCACTGGCAGGTCACCTGCGGTGTGCCTGCGTGTTTTGCTCATTGTAGCAACATGCTGCGTTTTGAAAAAACGCACTGCATGTGCGTTTTCGTGGCAAAAACGCATGCGTTTTTTAACGCATAGTGGAGTCGGGATTTCATGAAATCCCCTCCACTATGCTGTAACATCTGGACGCTGCGTTTTTGACGCTGCGGAAAAACGCAGCGTCAAAAACGCAGCGTTTCCTGAACGTGGAAACATACCCTAAGGGAAGATGCAACTGAGCCAGACCAAGATCCAAGCAAAGAGGCAACTGAGCCAGAGACCAAGATGTATGGGAAGAGGCAACTGAGCCAGAGACCAATATCCAAGCAAAGAGGCAACTGAGCCAGAAACCAAGATCCAGGAGAAGAAGGAACTGAGCCAGAGACCAATATCCAAGCGAAGATGCAACTGAGCCAGAGACAAAAATCCAAGTGAAGAGGCAACTGAACCAGAGACCAATATTCAAGTGAAGAGGCAACTGAGCCAGAGACCAATATTCAAGTGAAGAGGCAACTGAGCCAGAGACCAATATCCAAGTGAAGAGGCAACTGAGCCAGAGACCAATATCCAAGTGAAGAGGCAACTGAGCCAGAGACCAAGATCCAAGTGAAGAGGCAACTGAGCCAGAGACCAAGATCCAAGCGAAGAGACAACTGAGCCAGAGACCAAGATGTAAGGGTATGTGTCCACATTCAGGATTGCTTCAGGCTTTGGTCAGGATTTTATGCAGGTAAAATCCTGACCAAAACTGCACCTGAGGTCACTGGCAGGTCACCTGCGGTGTGCCTGCGTGTTTTGCTCATTGTAGCAACATGCTGCGTTTTGAAAAAACGCACTGCATGTGCGTTTTCGTGGCAAAAACGCATGCGTTTTTTAACGCATAGTGGAGTCGGGATTTCATGAAATCCCCTCCACTATGCTGTAACATCTGGACGCTGCGTTTTTGACGCTGCGGAAAAACGCAGCGTCAAAAACGCAGCGTTTCCTGAACGTGGAAACATACCCTAAGGGAAGATGCAACTGAGCCAGACCAAGATCCAAGCAAAGAGGCAACTGAGCCAGAGACCAAGATGTATGGGAAGAGGCAACTGAGCCAGAGACCAATATCCAAGCAAAGAGGCAACTGAGCCAGAAACCAAGATCCAGGAGAAGAAGGAACTGAGCCAGAGACCAATATCCAAGCGAAGATGCAACTGAGCCAGAGACAAAAATCCAAGTGAAGAGGCAACTGAACCAGAGACCAATATTCAAGTGAAGAGGCAACTGAGCCAGAGACCAATATTCAAGTGAAGAGGCAACTGAGCCAGAGACCAATATTCAAGTGAAGAGGCAACTGAGCCAGAGACGAAAATGTAAGGGAAGATGCAACTGAGCCAGAGACCAATATCCAAGCAAAAATGCAACTGAGCCAGAGACCAAGATCCAAGCGAAGAGGCAACTGAGCCAGAGACCAAGATGTATGGGAAGAGGCAGCTGAGCCAGAGACCAATATCCAAGCGAAGAGGCAACTGAGCCAGAGACCAAAATTAAGGAGAAGAAGCAACTGGGCCAGAGACCAAAATCCAAGGGAAGATGCAATTGAGCCACGGATCAAGATGTAAAGGAAGAGGCAACTGAGCCAGTGACCAATATCAAAGGGAAAGGTCAACTGAGCTAGAGACAAAAATTTAAGTGGAAAGGCAACTGAATCAGGGATCAAAATACAAGGGAAGAGACAATTGAGCCAGAGCCCAAGATCCAAGCAAGGATAAAACTAAGCCAGGGACCAAGATATATGAGAAGAGACAACTGAGCTGAAGACCAAGATCCAAGGGAAATGAACGGGAAATACAGTGATCTCGAGTGACATTATACACAGGAGCTCTGTAAACGGTGTACAGTGCACAGGTAATACAGTGATCACCAGTGACATTATAAACAGCTCTGTATATAGTGTCAGTGTACAGGAAATTGTCATGGTTTGGATAGGGTTAATGCCCTGCCCTCTCAGGTTTAATTGTTGTGGCCTCCTTCTTGACCTGGGAGGGATATTTATAACTGAAGAAAAAAAAAAAAAAAGGGTGTTCCAGCTCCTTAAAATGTCGATACTTTATTTTTCCATTAAAATCTTGATACAAACATATCCTTGCATAATTGCAAATGCTGCAGTGAGAGCAACGCGTTTCGATCTTATCAGATCTTAATCCATGCTTGGGATATTTATACCCATGCTAGACTAGGATTCTCTGTCAGTTATATGTTTGTTCCTTCTGGCTGTGTGTCTGACCCCCTGCTGTCCGTGTGCATACTGAGTTGTTTGCTCTCCGTGCCTTATCTGATCTGTTTGATCCTCTTGGCTTCCCTGCTTTGTGTTTCTATCCATTCGCTTACTCGGCTTTCTACCTCCGGCTTCCACCTGACTATCCTCCTGTCTCACCCTCTGGTACCTCGCTTATCCCCTGGATATTGACCTTAGCTCATTTGACTATTCTCCGGCGCTGTTTGTCTCCCTGCACCTCGGTGCCTGGCTCCGCCCCTGTCCACTCCCCCTAGGCCACATGGTTCAGGTCCTGCTTGTTACCCGGTGAGTTCTCCGCTGTTCTGCTCTTGGCTCCCTTACTGTAGCGAGTAGCCTCTCCGAAGTAATTGCACCCGGGAGCCTTGACAGTAATACAGTGATCGCCAGTGATATTATTGATATTATACACAGATCTGTATATAGTGTCAGTGTACAGGTAATACAGTGATCACCAGTGACATTATACACAGGAGCTCTGTATATAGTGTACATAATGTCAGTGTACAGGTAATACAGGGATCACCAGTGACACTATACACAGGAGCTCTGTACATAATGACAGTGTACAGGAAATTCTTTGATCACCAGTGATGCTATACTACAGGAGCTATGTATAGAGTGCCAGTGTACAGGTAATAGCGTGATCACTGGTGACATTATACACCGGAGCTCTGTACATAATGTCAGTGTACAGATAATATAGGGATCACCAGTGACACTATACACAGGAGCTCTGTATATAGTGTACATATAATACAATAATGATCACCAGTGACATTATACGCTCTGTGTATATAGTGTCAGTGTATAGGAAATACAGTGATCACCAGTGACATTATACACAGGAGCTCTGTATATAGTGTATAGTGTACAGGTAATAGAGTAATCATCGGTGACATTATACACAGGAGATCTGTACATAGTGTCAGTGTATAGGTAATACAGTGATCACCAGATACATTATACACAAGAACTCTGTATATAGTGTCCGTGTACAGGTAATACAGTGATCACCAGTGACATTATAAACAGGAGCTCTGTATATAGTATACAGTTTACAGGTAATACAGTGATCACCAGTGACATTATACACAGGAGCTCTGTATATAGTATCCATGTACAGGTAATACAGTGATCACCAGTGACATTATAAACAGGAGCTCTGTATATAGTATACAGTTTACAGGTAATACAGTGATCACCAGTGACATTATACACAGGAGCTCTGTATATAGTATCTGTGTACAGGTAATACAGTGATCACCAGTGACATTATACACAGGAGCTCTGTATATATTGTCAGTGTACAGGTAATACAGTGATCACCAGTGACATTATAAAGAGGAGCTCAGTGTATTGTGTCTGTTTACAGGTAATACAGTGATCACCAATGACATTATAAACAGGAGCTCTGTATATAGTATATATACATACCTATATGTTAGAGTTGGAAGGGACCTCAATGGTCATTGTGTCCAACCTCCTTCTCAATGCAGAATTCACTAAACCATCTCCGACAGATGTCTGTCCAACCTCTGAAGACTTCCATTCAAGAACTCTCCACCTCTTGTGGCAGCCTGTTCCAGTTAGATTTTATATATAAGCTCTGTATATAGTTATAGTGTAAGGGTACAGGTAATCCAATGATCATTAGAGATATTATTCTCATGAGCACTGTATATAGTACAAACTGTTCAGTTAATACAGTGGTCACCAGTGACATTATACACAGGAGCTCTGTATATAGTGTAAAGTATACAGGTAATACAGTGACCATCAGTGACATTATACACAGGAGCTCTGTATATAGTGTATAGTGTACAGGTAATACAGTGATCATCAGTGACATACACAGGAGCTCTGTATATAGTGTATAGTGTACAGGTAATACAGTGATCATCAGTGACATTATACACAGGAGCTCTGTATATATTGTCAGTGTACAGGTAATACAGTGATCACTAGTGACATTATACACAGGAGCTCTGTGTATACTGTCAGCTTACAGATAATATAGTGATCACCAGTGACATTATACACAGGAGCTCTGTATATATTGTATAGTGTACGGATAATACAGTGATCATCAGTGACATTATACACAGGAGCTCTGTATATAGTGTCAGTGTGCAGATAATACAGTGATCACCAGAGACATTATACACAAGAGCTCTGGATATAGTGTATAGTGTACAGGTAATACAGTGATCAGTGACATTATATACAGGAGCTCTGTATATAGTGTCACTGTACATGTAAAACAGTAATTTTAGTGAAATTAAACGCAGGAGCTCTGTATATAGTGTCAGTGTACAGGTAATACAGTGATCACCAGTGACATTATACACAGGAGCTCTGTACATAATGTCAGTGTACAGGTAATAAAGGGATCACCAGTGACACTATACACAGGAGCTCTGTACATAGTATGCAGTGGGTACGGAAAGTACTCAGACCCCTTTAAATTTTTCATTCTTTGTTTTATTGCAGCCATTTGGTAAATTCACAAAAGTTCATTTTTTTCATTAATGTACACTCTGCACCCCATCTTGACTGAAAAAAACAGAAATGTATAAATTTTTGCACATTTATGAAAAAAGACAAACTGAAAGATCACATGGTCATAAGTTTTCAGCCCCTTTGCTCAGTATTGAGGAGAAGCTCTTTTTGGGCTAGTACAGCCATGAGGCCGTCTTGGGAATGATGCAACAAGTTTTGCACGCTTGGATTTGGGGATTCTTTGCCATTCTTCCTTGCAGATCCTATCCAGTTCCGTCCGGTTGGATGGTGGACATTGGTGGACAGCCATTTTGAGGTCTCTCCAGAGATGCTCAATTGGGTTTAGGTCAGGGCTCTGGCTGGGCCAGTCAAGAATGGTCACAGACTTGTTCTGAAGCCACTCCTTTGTTATTTTAGCTGTGTGCTTAGGGTCATTGTCTTGTTGGAAGGTGAACCTTCGGCCAAGTCTGAGGTCCAGAGCACTCTGGAAGAGGTTTTCATCCTGGATATCTCTGTACGTGGCCGCATTCATGTTTCCTTCAATGGCAACCAGTCATCCTGTCCCGGCAGCTGAAAAACACACCATAGCATGATGCTGCCACCACCATGTTTCACTGTTGGGATTGTATTTGGCAGGTGATGAGCAGTGCCTGGTTTAATCTACACATACCGCTTAGAATTATCACCAAAAAGGTCTATCTTTGTCTCGTTAGACCAGAAAATCTTATTTCTCATAGCCCGGGAGTCCTTCATGTGTTTTTAGCAAACTCTATACCGGCTTTCATATGTCTTGCACTGAGGAGAGGCTTCCGTCGGGCCACTCTGCCATTTAGGCCTGACTGGTGGATGGCTGCAGTGATAGTTGACTTTGTGGAACTTTCTCCCATCTCCCTACTGCATCTCTGGAGCTCAGCCACAGTGATCTTGGGGTTCTTCTTTACCTCTCTCACCAAGGCTCTTCTCCCACGATTGCGCAGTTTGGCTGGACGGCCAGGTCTAGGAAGACTTCTGATGGTCCCTGACTTCTTCCATTTAAGGATTATGGAGGCCACAGTGCTCTTACGAACCTTGAGTACTGCAGAAATTCTGGTGTAACCTTGGCCAGATCTGTGCATTGCCACAATTCTGTCTCTGAGCTCCTTGGCCAGTTCCTTTGACCTCATTTGGTCTGACATGCACTGTGAGCTGTGAGCTCTTATACAGACAGGTGTGCGCCTTCCCAAATCAAGTCCTATCAGTTTAATTACACACAGCTGGACTTGTTATGACCTGGTGGTTAAGAGGCCACACCGATATGACCTGGTGGCTAAAACGCAACATGGGACGAGCTCTGAGGAGGTGGTATCTCTACTGACCGCAATCCCTAATCCTAACAACAACACTAGTAATAGCCGTGGGATGTTCCTGACTCTCCCTAGACACCTCTTCACAGCCTAAGAATTAACTACCCCTAAAGAAGGAAATAGAAAGCTATCTTGCCTCAGAGAAAACCCCAAAAGGAAAGATAGCCCCCCACGAATATTGACTGTGAGTGGAGAGGGAAATGACATACACAGAAATGAAATCAGTTTTCAGCAAAGGGGGCCAATACTAAACTTGATAGACAGAGAGAAAAGGATACTGTGCAGTCAGTATTAAAAACTACAAAAATCCACGCAGAGTTTACAAAAATGAACTCCACACCGACTCACGGTGTGGAGGGGCAAATCTGCTTCCCAGAGCTTCCAGCTAGCCTGAATATGACATAGTGACAAGCTGGACAAAAGGAGACATATTCACAAGCAATAATGTCCCAAGCAAATGGATAAACAAGAACTAGCAGAACTTATCTTTTGCTGACAAGGACAGGCCATATGAGAAATCCAAGGAGAGAACCAAATTCAACCTAAGACATTGACAGCTGGCATGAACTAAAGCCCAGAGCAGGTTTAAATAACAAACCCAGGCAAGGCGATCAGTGATGGCAGCTGCTACAGCTACCTAACGGAGCAGCAGTTCCACTCGAAACCACCAGAGGGAGCCTAAGGGCAGAACTCACAAAAATACCATTAGCAACCACAGGAGGGAGCTCCAGAACGGAATTCACAACATGGACTCCAGTAAAGGTGTAGAACCATCTCAAGGAGGATCAAATGGAAATGGATAGCATGTGACTTAAATATGAGTGTCTGAGCAAAAGGTCTGAATACTTATGACCATGTGATATTTCAGTTTTTCTTTTTAAATAAATCTGCAAAAATGTCTGCATTTCTGTTTATTTTTCAGTCAAGATGGGGTGCAGAATGTACATTAATGAGAAAAAAATGAACTTTTTGGAATTTACCAAATGGCTGCAATGAAATAATGAGTGAAAAATTTATAGGGGTCTGAATACTTTCCGTACCCACTGTATAGTGTACAGAATGAGAGTACAAGTAATAAAGTGATCACTAGTGATATTATGCACAGGAGCTCTCTAGATAGTGTATATATTGCAGTGTACAGGTAAGGATATGGGTGTGCAAACCATCTCATCAGCCTCATTAGGAACTGTAGTGAAATATGTATAGGTATGATTGTGTGACTAGCAGTAATTTAACATCTGTCCTGAAGGCTGCAGGTCTCACCAAGGTGATAATATGTGTTATCCTGAGATAAGGCAGTTTTCCTGTTCTCAGACCACAGGGGGGCCTTCCTGGAAAGACAGAATTGGAAACATTTAACACCTCGAAGGCAGATGCCAAATGGGACCTAGTACAGCCTGACAATTTCTATTTACTATCTATCTGTGAGAACTTACACTAAGAATTTCAGAGAAAATAATATATTCATTGGTGGAGTGGCCATGGTCCAGTGAAAAGCAAGCAATTATAATATCAACCTGAGAGGCTGTTCTAGAAATCTGACCTCCAGGGTGACTCTATAAATTAGGTCTGTACACATAGAATCTTCGTTCATAGATGGAGGGGCAGCCAAGCTGATGTGATCCAGTCCATATTCGTCCCCCCCTAATGGAGCAGAAAGCAGACTACAAAGTTAGATATTTCTGTAAGTTTTCGCCTGTTTATTTTTCTAACTGTTTTGCATATTTGTATGTCACTTTTATTACCATATTTTTATACCCTTTTTATTGTAAGCACTGTATCTTTTCTATTAAAGCATAAAACTGTAATAAGTTGAACCTTGTATGTTCTAAAGAATCCATAGCTTTAGAGTGTGTGAGCCTTATGATTGGCAGACAGTAGTAGTAATATTTTCGGGACTCATCACCCGTGTGTTCGGTGAGTGGTGGCAGCGTGTATGAGCGGGGTGTGTGGCCTGGGTCGGTGTGTGATTTATACTCCCATTACAGCATAGGACAGAGGTTGAATGCTAGACTGAGAGTGGGGAGATAGATTAACCCTTGCAGGCGCAACCCCACGTTACATGCTGAGAAGCGGGTACGTGACAGGAACCTTTACATGGACCCAGAAGCAACAGTGGGACACAGCTTGTTTCAAAGTAGAGCAAGGTGACAAACAAGGCTGCATCCTGTCACCTTTCTCTTCAATTCTTAGGCACAAGGTATTTCCAGGAAAGCTGGACTTGCCAAAAACGAACAAGGAATCTAAAGGCGCTGATTACTGCCCGGTATGACCAGGACACATCTGAGATAGGCGGCTACGAACTGGAAGTTGTAAAGGACTTCAACCTGCTCAGTTCAATGATTACTCAAGATGCAGTGATGACAGGAGAATAGTTGTGGGCAAATCAACAACGAAGTAACTGGACAAGGTCTTCAAATCGAAACATTTCACTGGCAACGAAGACACAGCTTACACATGTTTTTTTCTTTTATGTAGTAATATATGGATGCGAAACCTGGACAATAAAGATACTAGACAGGAGAAGAATCGACACCTTTGAAATGTGATGATGGAGAAGGATGATATCAATACCATGGATGGCAAGAAGAACAAACAAATCAATTTGGAACAAATCAAGCCAGACATGTCACACAAAGCAAGGATCACCAGCCTACAACTTGCCTACTTTGGACGCATCATACGAAGACGGCAATCACTGGAGGATGATCATCATGGTTGGAAGAATAGAAGAAACAAGGTGACAAGGAAGACCAGTAACCAACGGCTTGATACTATCAAGATAATGGTAGAGAAGACCTTGGTTGACCTATCTAGGCTTCACAAGATCAATTTAAAAAAACAAAAAACAGATGTGCTGGTGCATTGGTTACATGGTGGATTACTGGATGTTTGGTGGAGTACTGGTTATGTGGAGTAGTACTGGTTATATAGAGGAGTATTAGTTCTGTGGCAAAGTACTGGTTCTATCGAGGAATACTGGTTATGTGGGGAGTACTGGTTCTATGGAGGAGTGCTGGTTATGTGGAGGAGTATTGGTTATGCGGAGGAGTACTGGTTATATGGAGAAGTACTGGTTATGTGGCAGAGTACTAGATCTATGGAGGAGTACTGAATATGCAGAGGCATACTGGTTCTTTGGAGGAATATTGGTTATGTGGAGGAGTACTGGTTCTATGGAGAATTCCTTCATATGTGGAGGAGTACTGGTTCTATGGAGGAGTACTGGTTCTTTGGAGGAGTACTGGTTATGTGGAGGAGTAATGGTTCTACGGAGGAGTATTAGTTATGTGGGGAAGTACTAGTTCTATGGAGTATTGGTTCTATGGAGAAGTACTGGTTCTATGGAGGAGTACTGGTTATGTGGAGGAGTACTGGTTATGTGGAGGAGTACTGGTTATATGGAGAAGTACTGGTTATGTGGCAGAGTACTGGATCTATGGAGGAGTACTGAATATGCAGAGGAGTACTGGTTCTTTGGAGGACTATTGTTTATGTGGAGGAGTACTGGTTATGTGGAGTAGTACTGGTTCTATGGAGAATTCCCTCATATGCGGAGGAGTACTGTTTCTATGGAGGAGTACTGGTTCTTTGGAGGAGTACTGGCTCTGTGGAGCAGTACTGGTTATGTGGAGGAGTAATGGTTCTACGGAGGAGTATTAGTTATGTGGGGAAGTACTAGTTCTATGGAGTATTGGTTCTATGGAGAAGTACTGGTTCTATGGAGGAGTACTGGTTATGTGGAGGAGTACTGGTTATGTGGAGGAGTACTGGTTATGTGGAGGAGTACTGGTTATGTGGCAGAGTACTGGATCTATGGAGGAGTACTGAATATGCAGAGGAGTACTGGTTCTTTGGAGGACTATTGTTTATGTGGAGGAGTACTGGTTATGTGGAGTAGTACTGGTTCTATGGAGAATTCCCTCATATGCGGAGGAGTACTGTTTCTATGGAGGAGTACTGGTTCTTTGGAGGAGTACTGGCTCTGTGGAGCAGTACTGGTTATGTGGAGGAGTAATGGTTCTACGGAGGAGTACTGGTTATGTGGAGGAGTATTGTTTCTATTGAGAAGTACTGGTTCTATTGAGAAGTACTGGTTATGTGCAGAGTACTGGTTATGTGGAGGAGTACTGGTTCTATCGAGGAGTACAGGTTCTCTGGAGGAGTACTAGTTATGTGGAGGAGTAATGGTTCTACGGAGGAGTATTGGTTATGTGGGGAAGTACTAGTTCTATGGAGGCGTACTCGTTCTATGGAGGAGTACTGGTTCTATGGAGGAGTATTTGTTCTATGGAGAAGTACTGGTTCTATTGAGAAGTACTGACTATGTGCAGAGTACTGGTTATGTGTAGGAGTACTGGTTCTATGGAGGAGTATTGGTTCTGTGGAGCAGTACTGGTTATGTGGAGGAGTAATGGTTCTATGGATGGGTACTGGTTCTGTGAAGGAGTACTGGTTCTATGGAGGAGTACTGGTTATGTGGCGCAGTACTGGTTTTATGGATCAGTTCTGATTATGTGGCGAATTACTGGTTCTATGGAGGAGTACTGGTTATATGGTGGAGTACTGGTTTTATGGAGGAGTACTGATTATGTGGTGAAGTACTGGTTCTATTGAGGAGTACTGGTTATGGGACGGAGTATGTTCTATGGAGGAATACTGGTTATGTGGACTAGTACTGGTTCTATGTTTGAGTACCGGTTGCTGCATAGTTTGCTCGCAGTAGGTAGGAGAGTAGGTTATATGGGGTAATTCAACTTTTGTCTACACAGAACATGAGGTACATGCATCAGCTTCTTAATACAGAATAACAGGAAGTCTGAAGGACCTTTTATCAGAGAGAAAGTGAAATCAAAGTACAGCAAGTACATGCATTACATTCAACTAAGCATATAACAGTAACAACATCGCCATCTACTGTCAGAAAAGTGTACACTCCTCCTGCACACAAATAAGTCTGTATCTGTTGTATATCTGCCAACAACACCCTTTCTCAACAGTAAGGACTTATTCAGTTAAGCCTAATTTCTTCATCAGTCTCTGATGTCTTTCAGCATTCAATGCCTTTGTGAAAATACAGTGGGGCAAAAAAGTATTTAGTCAGTCAGCAATAGTGCAAGTTCCACCACTTAAAAAGATGAGAGGCGTCTGTAATTTACATCATAGGTAGACCTCAACTATGGGAGACAAACTGAGAAAAAAAAATCCAGAAAATCACATTGTCTGTTTTTTTAACATTTTATTTGCATATTATGTTGGAAAATAAGTATTTGGTCAGAAACAAAATTTCATCTCAATACTTTGTAATATATCCTTTGTTGGCAATGAAAGAGGTCAAACGTTTTCTGTAAGTCTTCACAAGGTTGCCACACACTGATGTTGGTATGTTGGCCCATTCCTCCATGCAGATCTCCTCTAGAGCAGTGATGTTTTTGGCTTTTCGCTTGGCAACACGGACTTTCAACTCCCTCCAAAGGTTTTCTATAGGGTTGAGATCTGGAGACTGGCTAGGCCACTCCAGGACCTTGAAATGCTTCTTACGAAGCCACTCCTTCGTTGCCCTGGCGGTGTGCTTTGGATCATTGTCATGTTGAAAGACCCAGCCACGTTTCATCTTCAATGCCCTTGCTGATGGAAGGAGGTTTGCACTCAAAATCTCACGATACATGGCCCCCATTCATTCTTTCATGTACCCGGATCAGTCGTCCTGGCCCCTTTGCAGAGAAACAGCCCCAAAGCATGATGTTTCCACCACCATGCTTTACAGTAGGTATGGTGTTTGATGGATGCAACTCAGTATTCTTTTTCCTCCAAACACGACAAGTTGTGTTTCTACCAAACAGTTCCAGTTTGGTTTCATCAGACCATAGGACATTCTCCCAAAACTCCTCTGGATCATCCAAATGCTCTCTAGCAAACTTCAGACGGGCCCGCACATGTACTGGCTTAAGCAGTGGGACACGTCTGGCACTGCAGGATCTGAGTCCATGGTGGCGTAGTGTGTTACTTATGGTAGGCCTTGTTACATTGGTCCCAGCTCTCTGCAGTTCATTCACTAGGTCCCCCCGCGTGGTTCTGGGATTTTTGCTCACCGTTCTTGTGATCATTCTGACCCCACGGGGTGGGATTTTGCGTGGAGCCCCAGATCGAGGGAGATTATCAGTGGTCTTGAATGTCTTCCATTTTCTAATTATTGCTCCCACTGTTGATTTCTTCACTCCAAGCTGGTTGGCTATTGCAGATTCAGTCTTCCCAGCCTGGTGCAGGGCTACAATTTTGTTTCTGGTGTCCTTTGACAGCTCTTTGGTCTTCACCATAGTGGAGTTTGGAGTCAGACTGTTTGAGGGTGTGCACAGGTGTCTTTTTATACTGATAACAAGTTTAAACAGGTGCCATTACTACAGGTAATGAGTGGAGGAAAGAGGAGACTCTTAAAGAAGAAGTTACAGGTCTGTGAGAGCCAGAAATCTGGATTGTTTGTTTCTGACCAAATACTTATTTTCCACCATAATATGCAAATAAAATGATAAAAAAACAGACAATGTGATTTTCTGGATTTTTATTTCTCAGTTTGTCTCCCATAGTTGAGGTCTAACTATAACTATTAAGTGCTGGAACTTGCACTATTGCTGACTGACTAAATACTTTTTTGCCCCACTGTATCTGCTGTCATATCTTCACTTGGGCAGTGCTCTAAATTTAGGATTCCTTGTTCCTGGTGATCTCTCAAGAAGTGAAACTTCACATCTATGTGTTTAGTTCTTGGATTAACTCTTTCCATCAGAGCAAGAACTAGACATCCTTGATTGTTCTCATACAACTTTGTTGGTCCCAATTTTTGTTGTCCTAAGTCTGTTAGCAGTTGTCTTAACTATAGAACTTCTTGACTGGTATGTGCTGCAGCGACATATTCTGCTTCTGTTGACAACAGTGTTAGTATAGATTGTTTCTTACGAGTCCAACTAATAAGTCCGCCTGAGAGCAAGAAAAGATCGCCACTGGTAGATCTCCTGTCAGTTGGATCCGCAGCCCAGTCTGCATCAACGTATCTGGGTAAAATGCATTTCTCACTTCAGGTGGTTTCAGTGTAACACTGCTAGTCAGATAACGGATTACTCTCTTCACTGCATTCCAGTCCATTTTGTTTGGCTTTGACACCTTCCTGCTCTAAATTCCCACTGCTGCTGCAATGTCCGGCCTTGTAACAGTCGCAGGATATAATAATGTTCCCATTGCCTTTCTGTATTGTTCATTATTCAGTAACAGATTCTGTTCACTAGTGATTTCCTTCAGATCGTTGGTTTCCATTGGAGACTTTATTGGTTTTGCATCTCTCACTCCAAATGTTTTGATTATTTCTTAAATTATGTGATTTTGATTAAGAAGGAAACTCCCGTCTTCTTCTTCTATCTGTATTCCTAGATACTGTTTCACATTTCCCAGATCTTTGATCTCGAAGTGTCGATCCAAAGTTTTCACGATCTCCGCTTCATCCCTTTCTTTTTTAAAACAAACTAAAATATCATCCGCATATATCAGCACATAGATCCATCTGTCTGTCAGTCTCTTGTATATATACAAGGATCCGCTTTGCTTCTTTGAAAATGTTCATTTACGAGCACTTCTGTGATTTTATCATTCCACGCTTTAGCGGCTTGTTTTAAACTATATATACTTTTCAGTAGCTTACAAACCATGTTTGGTTTCCTTTTATCCTTGAATCCTGGGGATGTTCCATGTAAATGTCTTCTGTTAAGTCTCCGATCAGTAATGCTGCCTTTACATCCAGATGTTTCAACTGTGTTTTTTTAATTGCTGCAACTGCAAACAAAGTTCAGATTGTTGTGTGTTTGACAACTGGAGCAAACGTCTCATCATAGACTTCTCCATATTTCTGAGAATAGCCTTTAGCTACGAGTCTTGCTTGGTGTCGATCAGCTGTGCCGTCTGCTTGGTATTTTGCTGTAAAAACCCATTTACATCCTATAGCCTTTTTTCATTTAGTTGTTCTGTCTTTGAATCATGCATGGATTTTATTTCTGTTTCTGCAGCCTTTATCCATTTGTTGGCCTCTTCTTCTGAAAGGTGAGATATGTCCTCCCAAGATGTAGGTTCATAAATGTTATTTGTACTTGAATTGTTTGAAAGATGTTGAGGTGGTCTTCCCTTGTTTTCTCTTACTGAGTGTCTTGGTTCTGTGTCTGTATGGAGCTGTATCTCTTGACTTTCAGTTTTTTTATTTTCATCGATTTCCACTTCTTTCTCATCAGATGTTACTGCAGTTATACCACTGTCATTTCTCTCATTTTTTTGTTTCCAGTGATGTCATTATATCTTTTAGATCTTCAATGAATGTTACACTGTTACTCACTGTGCTTCTGTCTGTCAATTATTCACACTTGGTTCCTTACCTTGCCACAGTTCATATGTTTTTTTTTCAGTTTTCTTGAAAAAACTCTGTATTGCAGATAAGTAGCTGTCATTACTGCTTCACCCCAGTATTTCTCTGGTAGTTTGGAGTCTGTTTGCATACATCTTATCATTTCAGAGTTGTGTTTTTCCTATCTGCTACCCCATTCTGTTCAGATGTATAATTGTATAGAACAGTCTTTTGCTGCTCTATTCCGTTCTGTCTTAAAGGGAACCGGTCACCCCAAAAATCGAAGATGAGCGCGGCCACCGGTATCAGGGCCTTATCTATAGCATTCTGTAATGCATTCTGTAATGCTGTAGATAAGGCCCTGATGCCGGAGGCCGCAGCTCATCTTCGATTTTTGGGGTGACAGGTTCCCTTTAAGTAGTTTTCTATTTGGTGTCCTGTAAATTCACCTCCATTATCACTTCTGATGATGATTGGCTTCCTCTGAAACTTATTTGACTTTGTCACATAGTCTTCTAATTTTTCAAAAACTTCACTTTTGCTCTTTATCAACTATGTGACTGTGTATCTTGAGTAGTCATTTATGAAGGTCACCATATATCTATTACCTCCTGATGTGGTCACTTTCATGGGTCCACATACGTCAGTGTGTACCAAGTCAAGTGGTCTCACTCTCTTTAGTTATAGATACTCTTATAGCTTTAGATTTTATACAACATTCACATTTTACGGTAATTGAACAACCAGATATCAGTAGGTCTTTTGTCAAATTCTTCTTTTGTAACGCCATTATACTCTCATGATTTCTGTGTCCTAGACATCTATGCCACATGCGAATACAATTCTTGTGGTCATGTGTACATAACTTTATCTGTTCCTTTAAAGTGTCTAGATAATATAATTGTTCACCTGCTTTGACATTAATTATTACCTTATCTCCCACTAGGATTGTACAATTATCATCTTTGAATTTTACAGTAAGTTCTTTGGTTGTCAGACGCTTTACGGATAACAATCCTTCTTGTCCTGGAACATGTAACACATCCTTTACTAGTAATTTTGAATTATGCCCAAAGCTATCAGGACAGATTATCATTCCTTGTCCAATACCTTCTGCGGTTATTTTACTCCATCTGCAAGATAAATTCCTTCTTATTTTCATCAAGTTCAGTAAAGAATCTTTTATCACTAGTCATGTGACTTGTTGCTCCTGAGTCAATAAACCAGCCTGAGGATCACTGTTTATCAGTTACTTTAAATGTACCATTCTAGTGATCTGCACATGGGTTAGAAATTGTGCTTTTTACTTTCTGTTTATTCTCCTTTTGGTGTAATTTCTGTTGTACTGCTTTCCATATAGTACAGTCTTTCTTTATATGTCCCTTTTTCTTACATCTGAAACATTCTCGTCTCTGTATTATGGGGCTTACTGTCTGTCGCTTTAAGAGCATTTTCACTATCCCTTTCAGTGGAATCATTTGTTTGCGCTTTCCTTCTATGATATTCATCCATAAGTCTGGTCTTTACAAACTCTAGTGTAATGTCTGCTTCAGGTCTTGTCTCTAGTGCATTTATCAGAGCAGTGTATAACTCTGGTAACCTGCACAATAATATTGCTGCTATATGGCTTTCCTTAATGTCTTCACCGACTGATCTCAGCTGTGTTAGCACCTCCGTCATGGAGTTTATATGCTCCTGCATGTCTTTCCTTGCACTTAATCTCATCTTGTAAAGTTTTCTTAGAATAGTTTGTGATTTAAGCTGGATCTTTCATCTAGCTTTCTCAATGCTTCCCACATTCCCTTTGCTGCATTCCTTATGTGGATTAACTGATCATCCTCCACTAATAAGCTGATAGTAGCTCTTGCTTGTCTGTTTTTCTTATCCCATGTCTGATTATTATCATTGGGACTGTCTGTAGTGATTATCTCTCATAAATCATCTTTAGACAATAACATCTCCACTTTGAACTTCCATAACTGATAGCTCTCATTGTTCAGCTTAGCTACTGTGAGTCTCAGCTCTGAACTGATGCTCATCTTTAACTTATTTGTCTTACTTGTTTGGAGAGAATTGCTCTGAAATATTCTTTCGCATTCACCAAGTCCTTTTTGTCTTCTATGCTGGGCCCATAACTTGTTGCATAGTTTGGTCGCAGAAGAACCTTGTGAGAGTAGATTATATGGGGGTAATCCAACTTTTATCTACACAGAACATGAGGTACATGAATCAGCTACTTAATACAGCATAGCAGGAAGTCTAACGGATCTTTTACCAGAGAGAAAGATTAAACCAAAGTACAGCAAGTATATGCAATACATTCAACTAAGCATAGAACAGTAACAACATTGCCATCTACTGTCAGAAAAGTGTAAACTCCTCCTGCACACAAATAAGTCTGTATCTGTTGCATATCTGCCAACACTGGTTCTATGAAGAGTACTGGTTCTATGTAGAAGTAGTGGTTATGTGGCAAATTACTTTTCCTATGGAGGAGTACTGGTTTTATTGAGGAGTACTGGTTATGTGGCATAGTACTGGCTCAATGGAGGAGTACTTGTTACGTGGTGGAGGACTGATCATATGGAGCAGTACTGGTTATGTGGAGGAGTAATAGTTCTATGGAGGAGTATTTGTTCTATGGAGGAGTACTGGTTATGTGGAGGAGTATTGGTTCTATGGAGGAATACTGGTTATGTGGAGAGTACTGGTTCTATGGAGAAGTATTGGTTCTATGGAGGAGTACTGGTTCTATGAAGGAATACTTGTTCTATGGAGGAGTACTGGTTATGTAGAGCAGTACTGGTTCCATGGAGAAGTACTGGTTTTATGGAGGAGTATTGGTTCTATTGAGAAGTACTGGTTCTATGGAGGAGTACTGTTTACGTGGAGAGTACTGGTTATGTGGAGGAGTACTGATTCTATGGGGGAGTACTGGTTATGTGAAGCGGTACTAGTTATGTGCAGAAGTACTGGTTATGTGATGAAGTGTTGGTGGGGGGCCCCCAAACGCAGGGCAGTGGGGTACTCGGTACCTCGGTTCTGGGGATGTCACGGTGGCCTGACCCGGTCCGTGGCCCTGCTAAGGGGCACCCAATTAAAGATGTAGGTGATGGTGTAGGTCGCAGTAAATGACGAGGACACAGGATTGCAGTCTCTTTACCTTTTTACTGAAGGCTTCGGCATCCGCAATCCAGAGCACTGCTAACAGGGCTGGCTGAGACCGGCCGGTCCGAAGGCACATCCAGAGTTCCCTTTGCAGGTGGAAATCAGTAGCCTTCCTACTAGCGCCTGTGTGTTGTAGTACTTCCCTGCTGAGCACCATGGGATAGTCCTCACAACTGTCGTGTATGTTTCTGTTCTTTCTCTCCGTCCCCCAGATAGTTTGGATAGGACGCACCCGTATGACGGGGTAGGCCTGGAGTTATTTTATAGGGACCCTAGAGACGCCGCTCTCCCACAATTGCCTGCGTTGTCTTTGTTAGGTGTAATGGTGAGACAGCCAACCTACTTAACTGCCCTGCCGTAGTTCAAAGTAATGCGTAGAGCCTATTACTTCCTCAGTGCTCCAGCCACCGGCTACGCGCCTCAGAAGGATGTTACCCATCTTATGGCAGGACTCCTTCTGGGTCTATCTCCTTTATGCTGCGATCTCGTTTCTCACTTCTCCACAATATACTTCGCTTCGTGTCCTTTCTTAGGATGCTGCCGCAATGAGGTGCAGGCACGGCTCCATAACGCTCTGTCTGTGCTAGGCCGCTGTCAGGATCCCACACCTGACAGGTCCTCCCTGGAACTCTCCCAGGCTGCTTTCTCCCTAACTTCCTATCCAACCCACAGTTTTACCCATGTGTGAGGAGTGGCCTAGTAGATAGGACCTTTTGCTCCCCCTGGTGGCCGGAGTGTGAAGTGTAATGTGTGACTGTGATACCTGGTCAGGGGAACTCCTTTAGTGCCATCAGACGTACCAACACTCCCCCTTGTGGAAGAGCGACATTACTGCAATGACCAGACTCTGGGGTGCTGCACCCCCCCATTAAATCCAGTACTCCAGGACTGGGAAAAGAAGAGCAACAATACATGTTAGTAAAAGACATGCAAAATTTTTGAAATGCTATGAACAAGTAAATGCTATGAACAAATAAATATAACAGTGCTTCCCTTTTTGGGAGGTGAGGACACTTGAACGTTGCGAAAGTCTTGGTCATGCACAGTTCATGACTCCCAGTTCAGTGGGTGCAAACTTGAAACAGCAGGGATCCCGGGTAAACAAAGGGATCCCTTTTGAAAGCTTTGGAGCAATTCACTGTCCATTACTCCATTGTCCATTTTAAATCTGTGACAAAGATATATACACAAACATTTTTAACCAAATAGCAGCTCCCGTTAATATTTCCAAGTTTTGTAGCGAATTGGGGTTTGATTCTTGGTGCTACATGTAGACCTCCGCAGTGCAGAGTGTTGTGAATTAGACTTTTTGGCTCCCTCTTGTGGTCACTAGTGGTATGACTCTGGGATTGTCTTTTTTTTCTGTTTGGCACTCACCTGGGTCGTTAGTCCAGGGGTGTCGCTATATTAACTTCCTGGATCCTTAGTCCAGTGCCTGGCATCGTTGTAATCAGATCCTTCTGTTGCTCCTGTCTGCTGGTCCCGGCTCTTGCAAAATTAAGCTAAGTCTTGCTTCTTTGTTTTTTGAGTTACTTGCTTTGCTACTATTTTTGTCCAGCTTGTACTATATGTGATTTCTGACCTTGCTGGAAGCTCTAGGGGGCTGGTGTTCTCCCCCCGGCCGTTAGACGGTTCGGGGGTTCTTGAATATCCAGCGTGGATATTTTAATAGGGTTTTTGCTGACCATATAAGTCATCTTACTATATTCTGCTATTAGCTAGTGGGCCTCTCTTTGCTAAATACCTAGCTCATTCTTATGTTTGTCTTTTCCTCTTACCTAACCGTTATTATTTGTTGGGGGCTTGTATCCAACTTTTGGGGTCTTTTCTCTGGAGGCAAGAATGGTCTTTCTTTTCCCTTCTAGGGTTAGTTAGTTCTCCGGCTGGCGCGAGACGTCTAGAACCAACGTAGGCACGTTCCCCGGCTACTTCTATTTGTGGTGCTAGGATTAGATATATGGTCAGCCCAGTTACCACTGCCATATGAGCTGGTTTTTTGTGTTTGCAGACTTAGTATTGATTCCTGAGACCCTCTGCCATTGGGGTCATAACAGTACTTGGTGATGCCTTTTGGGCTCTCTAATGCTCCTTCAGTGTTTCAGTCCTTTATGCATGATATTTTCCGGAAGTATCTGGATAAATTTATGATCGTTTATCTGGATGATATTCTGTTTTTTTCTGATGACTGGGACTCGCATGTAGAGCAGGTCAGGATGGTGTTTCAGGTTTTGCGTGAGAATGCTTTATTTGTTAAGGGCTCAAAGTGTCTCTTTGGAGTACAGAAGGTTCCCTTTTTGGGGTTTATTTTTTCCCCTTCTGCGGTGGAGATGGACCCAGTCAAGGTCCGTGCTATTCATGATTGGACTCAACCCACGTCAGTTAAGAGTCTTCAGAAGTTCTTGGGTTTTGCTAACTTCTACCATCGTTTTATTGCTAATTTTTCTAGCATTGCTAAACCTTTGACGGATATGACCAAGAAAGGTTCTGATGTTGCTAACTGGGCTCCTGCAGCCGTGGAGGCTTTCCAGGAGTTGAAGCGCCGGTTTACTTCGGCGCCTGTTTTGTGCCAGCCTGATGTCTCACTTCCCTTTCAGGTTGAAGTGGATGCTTCTGAGATTGGGGCAGGGGCCGTTTTGTCGCAGAGAGGCCCTGGTTGCTCTGTGATGAGACCTTGTGCCTTTTTCTCTAGGAAGTTTTCGCCTGCTGAGCGGAATTATGATGTTGGCAATCAGGAGTTGTTGGCCATGAAGTGGGCATTTGAGGAGTGGCGTCATTGGCTCGAGGGTGCTAAGCATCGTGTGGTGGTCTTGACTGATCACAAAAATTTGATGTATCTCGAGTCTGCTAAACGCCTGAATCCTAGACAGGCCCGATGGTCATTGATTTTCTCCCGTTTTGACTTTGTGGTCTCGTATTTACCAGGTTCAAAGAATGTGAAGGCTGATGCTCTTTCAAGGAGCTTTGTGCCTGACTCTCCGGGGGTCGCAGAACCAGTTGGTATTCTTAAAGAGGGAGTTATCTTGTCAGCCATTTCTCCGGATTTGCGACGTGTGTTGCAGAGATTTCAGGCTGGTAGACCTGACTCTTGTTCACCTGACAGACTGTTTGTTCCTGATAAGTGGACCAGCAGAGTCATTTCCGAGGTTCATTCCTCGGTGTTGGCAGGGCATCCGGGAATTTTTGGCACCAGAGATCTGGTGGCTAGGTCCTTTTGGTGGCCTTCCTTGTCACAGGATGTGCGGTCGTTTGTGCAGTCCTGTGGGACTTGTGCTCGAGCTAAGCCTTGCTGTTCGCGTGCCAGCGGGTTGCTCTTGCCCTTGCCTGTCCCGAAGAGGCCTTGGACACACATTTCCATGGATTTCATTTCAGATCTCCCGGTGTCTCAGGGCATGTCTGTCATCTGGGTGGTATGTGATCGCTTTTCTAAGATGGTCCATTTGGTACCTTTGCCTAAGCTGCCTTCCTCTTCCGATCTGGTTCCTGTGTTCTTTCAGAATGTGGTTCGTTTACACGGCATTCCTGAGAATATTGTGTCTGACAGAGGATCCCAGTTTGTTTCCAGGTTCTGGCGATCCTTTTGTGCTAGGATGGGCATTGAGTTGTCGTTTTCATCTGCCTTTCATCCTCAGACTAATGGACAAATGGAGTGAACTAATCAGACTCTGGAGGCTTATTTGAGGTGTTTTGTTTCTGCGGATCAGGATGATTGGGTGACCTTCTTGCCGTTGGCTGAGTTTGCCCTTAATAATCGGGCTAGTTCCGCTACATTGGTTTCGCCATTTTTCTGCAACTCTGGTTTCCATCCTCGTTTTTCCTCGGGACATGTGGAGCCTTCTGACTGTCCTGGGGTAGATTCTGTGGTGGATAGGTTGCAGCAGATCTGGAATCATGTGGTGGACAACTTAAAGTTGTCACAAGAGAAGGCTCAGCGTTTTGCCAACCGCCGCCGCGGTGTGGGTCCCCGACTTCGTGTTGGGGATTTGGTATGGCTGTCTTCTCGATTTGTTCCTATGAAGGTCTCCTCTCCTAAATTTAAGCCTCGCTTCATCGGTCCTTACAAGATATTGGAAATCCTTAATCCTGTGTCCTTTCGCCTGGATCTTCCTGTGTCGTTTGCCATTCACAACGTGTTCCATAGGTCTTTGTTGCGGCGGTACGTTGTACCTGTGGTTCCTTCTGTTGAGCCTCCTGCTCCGGTGTTGGTTGAGGGCGAGTTGGAGTACGTGGTGGAGAAGATCTTGGATTCTCGTCTCTCCAGGCGGAGGCTTCAGTATCTGGTCAAGTGGAAGGGCTATGGTCAGGAGGATAATTCCTGGGTGGTTGCCTCTGATGTGCATGCGGCCGATTTAGTTCGTGCCTTTCACGCTGCTCATCCTGATCGCCCTGGTGGTCTTGGTGAGGGTTCGGTGACCCCTCCTTAAGGGGGGGGTACTGTTGTGAATTAGACTTTTTGGCTCCCTCTTGTGGTCACTAGTGGTATGACTCTGGGATTGTCTTTTTTCTGTTTGGCACTCACCTGGGTCGTTAGTCCAGGGGTGTCGCTATATTAACTTCCTGGATCCTTAGTCCAGTGCCTGGCAACGTTGTAATCAGATCCTTCTGTTGCTCCTGTCTGCTGCTCCCGGCTCTTGCAAAATTAAGCTAAGTCTTGCTTCTTTGTTTTTTGAGTTACTTGCTTTGCTACTATTTTTGTCCAGCTTGTACTATATGTGATTTCTGACCTTGCTGGAAGCTCTAGGGGGCTGGTGTTCTCCCCCCGGCCGTTAGACGGTTCGGGGGTTCTTGAATATCCAGCGTGGATATTTTAATAGGGTTTTTGCTGACCATATAAGTCATCTTACTATATTCTGCTATTAGTCAGTGGGCCTCTCTTTGCTAAATACCTAGCTCATTCTTATGTTTGTCTTTTCCTCTTACCTAACCGTTATTATTTGTTGGGGGCTTGTATCCAACTTTTGGGGTCTTTTCTCTGGAGGCAAGAAAGGTCTTTCTTTTCCCTTCTAGGGTTAGTTAGTTCTCCGGCTGGCGCGAGACGTCTAGAACCAACGTAGGCACGTTCCCCGGCTACTTCTATTTGTGGTGCTAGGATTAGATATATGGTCAGCCCAGTTACCACTGCCCTATGAGCTGGTTTTTTGTGTTTGCAGACTTAGTATTGATTCCTGAGACCCTCTGCCATTGGGGTCATAACAGCAGAGATTGCTATTGACCTAACAGGGCCCGCTGCGCTTGCTATCGCTGGTGTAGTGCACTGTCTTCTAGCTACACTTCTAGTGAGTCTGGGTAGCACTGGTATGCTGGAGCTCTCAGGGCTGCTGCTACTAATTGTGGGTATGGAAGATTCACCGATAGCAGAGGGAGGACTTGCCGGTCCAACTGTTGGCATGGCATCCTCTGGTGGGGTCTGCTGTTATTGCAGCTCCAGATGATCCGGCATCACATTTGGCTATGGCGGTTCCAGCTGGCGAAACGTTAAAACAGGTACCACAATTGGCCCGGTTTATTTGAGTCCAAGACTGGGGAAAATCGCCAAGGACAGTGTGTCTCATCTTCTCCTCTTCTACAGGGGGAGAGGTTCCTGGATCTGTTTCCCTCCCTCTCAACTTATCGGGGCATATTTTAAGGTGGTCTCGGGATATTGCTGTTGAGGTTTCTCCTCCATCTTTGCTGATGAGACAGACCTTTGTATTGTCAAAATCGGATGGCAGGATGGTATACGGTTCCGCTTCCCATTGGTCGTCAAGCTTGTGTAATCTCCTTTTCCGTTTGAGTACTTGCTCACCGGGTGACAAGGGAATTGCAGGAGCATGCTGATTGTAGTCCCTTTGTTGTTATTGTCTGGCTTGGGCTAGACTTCTTTCTACGCATTCCTGTATTTTGCGGTACCTTTGCTGCCTTTCTATATCCCAATCTGCATCCGGCGAGGTATCTTCGGGGGTTAGGACCCCCATGTCTAGGTCAACAGGTAACTTGCTAGATCTTCCTCGCATCAGGTACGCTGGAGTGCAGTTGGTGGAATTCACTGGGATGAGGTTGTACATGTCTACCAAGTCAGGCAACTTTGTTGGCCACAAGTTCCGTTCCTCCACGGGCAAGGTCTTCAGTAAGTCGATTACCACTTGGTTCATCTTCTCGCACATCCCATTGGTTTGAGGATGGTACGGTGTTGTTCTGATCTTCTTACACCCGTACAGATTGCAGAATTCCTGGAACACCTCCGCTTCAAATGCTGGCCCTTGATCGGTCAGTACCTTCTCCGGGTACACATGTGGTCTACAGAAGTACTGCTGGAAGGTTTTGGCGGCCGTTCTGGCTGTCAGATCTTTGACAGGCACAACTACCAGGAATCTAGAGTAGTGGTCCACGATGGTAAGAGCGTAGACATAGCCTGACCGACTAGGTGTTAGCTTCACATGATCTAGTGCAGCGCCCCAGAGTCCTGGTCGTTGCAGTACTGTGGCTCCGCCACTATGGGGAGCTATGGTGCGTCTGATGGCACTGAAGGGGTTCATCTGATCAGGTATCACAGACACCAATACATTTCACAGCTGGGCCTCCGGGGGGAGCTAAGGGTGCTATTCATTAGGCCACTCCCCACCATAGTGGGTAAACTGGGGGTCAGGCAGGAAGTTAGATCAGAAAGCTGACTGGGTTGGAACCAGGCAACACCTTGTGGCAGAGGGTGTTGTAGGGGAAGATACAGTAGGGTCTCTGTCAGGGGTGGGATCCTGACAGGGGCTTGGCAACAAGAACGAACGTAACGGGACCGTGCCTGCTCCTGGTAGCGGCGGTGCCCAAGAAAGGATTAGAAGAGAGATAGATTGTGCTGAGTGAGAAACGAGATCACGCAAAGGAGAAATACCAGTAGGAGTCGTGCTGTAAGACCGAAGCAACATCCTACTGAGGCGCACTACCGGTGGCCGGAACGCCGAGGGAGTAGAATAACATTCAGCTTCAAGCAATACTCCAAACAGCGGCAGGACAGTCAGTCTAAGGCGGGCTGTCTAACACATATCACCTATGCAGTCTTGGGGGGCAACTTGTGGAGAGGGGCGACTCTAGGGTCCCGGAAGAGCTCCGAGCCTACCCGTCAAACGGGTGCCGTCCCGACCAGAACACCAGGGAGGGACGGAGGATTAGCAGAACATCATCTAATCAAGTTGTGAGGGAACTTAAGAAACAGACACAACAGTTGTGGGGGACTTTCCGTAAGCACAGCAGGGAAGGACCACAACACATAGCGCTAGTAGGAAGGCACCGATTTCCACCTGTGAAGAGAACTCTGGAGGTGCCATTGGACCGGCCGGACTTGCGCAGCCTGGTGAACCGTATTCCGGACTGAGGACCCAGAGATCTTCAGTAAAGAGGTAAAGAGACTGCAACCTGGTGTCCTCGTTATTTACTGCACTGCACCACTACAGCGTCACCACCATCATCCACACCTGTTATTCACTGAGCGCCCCACGGCAGGGTCACGGACCGGGGCCTAGCCGCCGTGACAACCCCAGAGCAGAGACTCGGAGGCCCGGTACCGGGTACCCCTCGGCCCTGCGGCGGTGGGGGCGCTACAAACTTGGCGTCACGAACAGGATCTACTTAAGCCTGAAGAATCAGGTCATGTGTGCCTTGGAACTGTGATTTACTGTGCTTGGACTGTACTTTATTGCTAGGACTGTGCTGCGCCATTTGCCGCCAAAATCCGCCGCCATTGCAGCGCTGAGGAGAGCGCAGGAGAAGAGGAGGGGCGTGAAGTGGGCGTAGGCAAGCTGGAGTGCGCGAACGGCAATGGCCGCCCAGTCTAAATATTTCTGTGTCCTGAGGACGTGTCCGTCAACAGCTGAGGTCCGCCTCCTGATCCTGTTTGGAGGGTGGAGACCATGGAGACGGGGCCGCCCATGAAAGAGACCGCGGGAAGAAGACATTGGAGAGGAGATAAAGATGGCGACGCCAGAAGCACCGCACGGGAATTGTCGAACCCGGAGAGAGGCTGGACAGCCCGAGGTGGCCCAGGGCATGCCGTCACTGCGAGAGCTGACCCTTACAGAGCCAACGATGGGCCGACCTCCCCGGCCGCCGTCGGAAGAGTGTATGGCCGCGGCCGAAGCCCTGCGGATCGCTGCCCGCCTGGAGGCCGATGCCCGCGTGATCGCTCGGCTGGGCCAGCCCACGGAGGTCTGCTTGTCTCCAGTGTCCCCTGCTCCTTCCAACCCGGTCGCAGCTGAAAGTGCGCTGCAGATACAGGGCCTGAAGCTCATGCCTGAGGCCGAACACCTGCGGCGCTTGATGGCTGCATGGCGAGCCCGACCACAACCGGCAACCCAGGTTGATCTAACCACCGTTGCGGAGCCCCCCTTGTCCCACTGGGGTGTAGTGGTCTCCTTCAACCCTCAATATGGACGCGGGGTTATCCAAGAGATTGGAGAGCCGCTACAAGTCCATGTGGACCGGGAGGAGGTGGAGCCCTGCGAAGGAAGATTCCCTTGCGACCTGGAGTCAGGTGACGCGGTAACTTATACCAGATGGAGGAGAGCCACGGGAGAGGCTGGCTGGATGGCGCGGGGCGTCCAGCGGTGCGTCACACTACAAGCCGCTGCCGGAGCATCGGAGGATAAATCTCCTACTGAAAAAGCTGCTGAACCTGGCCCTGAAGCTGGCCCTGAAGAACAGCGGAGCACCCGGACTCACCATGTACCTTGGGGGCGTGCCGGAGCTTCGGTGAAAAAAACATCCCGGCGAGGGATCCTGTCGTTGTTGGGGCGGGACCCGATCCTTGAACCAGCCGGACGACCCATTGGTCTGGTGAGGCCCGGGAGGAAACCACCTTCTTCCCCGAAGAACGAGTAAGCATAATGCTTTAAAGATGTACATAGTTTTTAACTGTTTGGTTCCAGTAAGAAAGACACTGCATTGTATGTAAATAGTTATTGTTTCCTGATTTTTTGCTGCTGAACCCGTCCAGGGTTAACTCTTAAGGGGATCCTTCTGTGGACCTGGGATCCCTATTGTTTGCTTTTGTTTATTTTTCTAAAGTTTTGCACAAGTTTCTAGTTGAAAAGAACTGCTGAAATCATGAACAGTGCATGATCCGAACTTCTTGTACATAGTTTGCACCTTATTAAAGGCGCTCCCTACTGGTTTTACTTAAAGAAGGACTCTTTGTGAAGATACCACACTGGAACCTTTGCTGAGTATGGACTGGTAGCTTGAGAAGGCGTGCTACCTCATAGAGACTTGGTCCCCTCTTAAAGGGGATGTTCATTTGTTGCGCTTAAACCGTGATATTGCTTTAAGATAGGAAGCAATAATGTCTTGACCAAAGGAAGAGATGATAATGTTTACATGAAAAAGTTATATGTATTTAATTAGTTAATTGTGAAAAAAATATTGATGATGTTCTCTGAGAAGAAAAAGGTGAAAGATAGAAGAAGGATGCAGTGGGCCCGTAGGGATAGACGTGGTGTCCAGCATGCATGATAGAAAGAAAGATAATGAGAAGGCTTAATGTTCAACAGAAAATGTTTTGGTAATGTTGATAGATAGTTAGGATAGAAGGTAAACCCTGAGTCCTCATAGGAGTCATATAGAGATGGCTCAGTGCTCTTAAACTGAAAGTAATGTTATGTTCTATACTGTGTATAGTAGTTGAAAAGGCAGTAGGCCCTGGCTGAACGGGGCGGTCCTGTAACTGAAAGGAGAGGCAGTAGGTCTGGTGCCGATAGGACAGGCGGTCCTGCAGATCTAAAGAAGGAGAATGAAAAAGTTAAATTACCTTATAATGTGATTATAGGAAGGTCTTTAGTGGATTCAGAGTGTATGTCCTTAAAGGCAATGTTAAATTATTGTTCAACAATTTTGCACTTAGTAGAATACCCGGTTGGGTAAGAAGAGTTATTTATAGCATGTTGCTATGAAATTTAACCATGTTTGTAACGTTCAAGTGTCCTTACCTCCCATAAAGGGAAGCCTGTTCAAGTATACTTATTGTTATTGCACTCAACAAAACTGTATGTCTTTTTGCTAACTTGTATTGTTGTTTTCTTCCCAGTCCCGGAGTACTGTGTTTAACCAGGGGGGAGTGCAGCGCCCCAGAGTCCTGGTCATTGCAGTACTGTGGCTCCGCCACTATGGGGAGCTATGGTGCGTCTGATGGCACTGAAGGGGTTCATCTGATCAGGTATCACAGACACCAATACATTTCACAGCTGGGCCTCCGGGGGGAAGTAAAGGGTGCTATTCATTAGGCCACTCCCCACCATAGTGGGTAAACTGGGGGTCAGGCAGGAAGTTAGATCAGAAAGCTGACTGGGTTGGAACCAGGCAACACCTTGTGGCAGAGGGTGTTGTAGGGGAAGATACAGTAGGGTCTCTGTCAGGGGTGGGATCCTGACAGGGGCTTGGCAACAAGAACGAACGTAACGGGACCGTGCCTGCTCCGGGTAGCGGCGGTGCCCAAGAAAGGATTAGAAGAGAGATAGATTGTGCTGAGTGAGAAACGAGATCACGCAAAGGAGAAATACCAGTAGGAGTCGTGCTGTAAGACCGAAGCAACATCCTACTGAGGCGCACTACCGGTGGCCGGAACGCCGAGGGAGTAGAATAACATTCAGCTTCAAGCAATACTCCAAACAGTGGCAGGACAGTCAGTCTAAGGCGGGCTGTCTAACACATATCACCTATGCAGTCTTGGGGGGCAACTTGTGGAGAGGGGCGACTCTAGGGTCCCGGAAGAGCTCCGAGCCTACCCGTCAAACGGGTGCCGTCCCGACCAGAACACCAGGGAGGGACGGAGGATTAGCAGAACATCATCTAATCGAGTTGTGAGGGAACTTAAGAAACAGACACAACAGTTGTGGGGGACTTTCCGTAAGCACAGCAGGGAAGGACCACAACACATAGCGCTAGTAGGAAGGCACCGATTTCCACCTGTGAAGAGAACTCTGGAGGTGCCATTGGACCGGCCGGACTTGCGCAGCCTGGTGAACCGTATTCCAGACTGAGGACCCAGAGATCTTCAGTAAAGAGGTAAAGAGACTGCAACCTGGTGTCCTCGTTATTTACTGCACTGCACCACTACAGCGTCACCACCATCATCCACACCTGTTATTCACTGAGCGCCCCACGGCAGGGTCACGGACCGGGGCCTAGCCGCCGTGACAACCCCAGAGCAGAGACTTGGAGGCCCGGTACCGGGTACCCCTCGGCCCTGCGGCAGTGGGGGGCGCTACACTGGCGCGACCAGTTCGAGCGGCCGTTTGGTGATGATAGGCTGCAAGGGAGCCCTTTGGTTGTCACGGTCCTTCCTGCATAGGCTACATGGGCCACACTCTCGACACCACTTTTCGATGGCTTTCTTCATGCCAATCCAGTAGAACCTCCCACGGAGTAGACTCTCCAACTTCCTCCATCCGAAGTGTCCTGTCCCATCGTTGTACGCTCCCAGAACCATTGGCGCATCTTGCCTTGGGACTACTATCTGCCATACCAATTCATGAGTGCGTGGGTCGATGCTTCTTCGGCACAGCTTACCATCGTGAATAAACAGTTTGCCTCTCCCCTTCCACAGCTGTTGTGTCTCTTGTGGATCATCCGGGCCGGGATGCGAACCTGCCTGCGTCAGGAGCTCTTTCACCCGACGGACCGCGGGGTCACCATCCTGGGTTTCTGCCCATCCGTGGTGAGGCAGGGGATTCAGCGTGGCATCCTGCTTGTTCTTGCACCTGTTCTCCACATGATGGGAACACTGGGTGGCCTTGGGGCAATGGAAAGCGGGCAGCTCTACCTCTTCAAGTGCTTCCGGGTCTTCTCCCGTTTCCAGCAAGTTGGGCATCTGGGACAATGCATTGGCATTTGCATTCTTGTGCCCTGCCCGGTACTTGATGGTGAAGTCGTAATTGGACAACCGGGTCATCCACCGCTGTTCCAAGGCACCGAGTTTTGCTGTGTCCAAGTGTGTTAGTGGATTATTATCCGTGAAGACGGTGAATTTTGCTGAGGCCAGGTAGTGCTTGAACCTTTCCGTCACTGCCCAAACGATGGCGAGGAATTCCAGCTTAAAGGAACTGTAGTTGTCAGGGATCCTTTCAGTGGGACGAAGTTTCCTGCTGGCGTAAGCGATTACCCTCTCCTTGCCTTTCTGGACCTGGGACAACACAGCTCCCAGTCCCACGTTGCTAGCATCCATATACAGCACAAACGGTTGGTCATATTCAGGGTAGGCCAGTACCTCTTCTCCCATCAGCGCCAACTTTAAACAAGTGAAGGATCCTTCCAGTCCATCGTTCCAATCAAATGGGGTATTCTTACCCTTGGTTTTCTTGGATTGGCCCACCAACAGGTCTTGCAATGGCGCGGCCTTCTTGGTGAAGTCCTTGATAACCCTCCTGTAGTAGCCTACCAACCCGAGGAACTGCCGGACTTCATGGAGGTTGCCGGGCTTTGGCCAGTCTTTGATCACAGTGACCTTGTCAGGGTCTGGGGCCACCCCTTCGGCACTCAGTACATGGCCCAGGTACTGCACCTTGGGTTTTAGCAGATGGCATTTGGACGGTTTTACCTTTAGGCCAAAGTTGGACAGGGCTTCAAACACCTCGGCCAGGTGCTTCAGATGGTCCTCATAAGTCTTAGAGAAGACAATGACGTCGTCCAGATATAGCAACACAGTTTCAAAGTTCTTGTGTCCCAGACAGCACTCCATCATCCTCTGGAATGTTCCCGGGGCATTGCACAATCCGAAGGGCATGTAGTTGAATTCGCAGAGACCCATCGGTGTCGTGAAGGCCGTCTTTTCCTTGTCCGCCTCTGCCACGGGAACCTGCCAGTACCCACTGGTGAGATCCAAGGTAGAGAAGTAGTTAGCAGATTTTAAAGCAGCCATGGACTCCTCTATCCTGGGCAGTGGGTATGCATCCTTATGTGTAATGCGATTTAGCTGCCTATAATCAACACTCATCCTCATCGTGCCATCCTTCTTCCTGACGAGGACTAATGGAGCTGCCCAGGGGCTACAACTGTCTCTCACTACTCCAGCCTCCTTCATCTCTCGCAACATGTCTTTGGCACACTGATGATGAGCTGGGGGTACAGGACGGTATCTCTCTTTTATGGGTGGATGATCTCCTGTGGGGATATGATGTTAAATCCCTTTTACCTGCCCAAAATCTAGGGGATGCTTGCTGAATACCCACTCATACTCATGAACCACTCTGTAGGCCCCCTGTTTCTGGTGTGATGGGGTAGAGTCAGTGCCCACGTGCAATTCCTGACACCAATCTTTCGGCTGCCCTGCAGAGCCGTTGTTCTCTGCCGGGTTAGACAGGACCAAGGGTCCTGGTGCCTGTATCACACTATTATCAACAGTAAACAGTTTGGCAAGGGTGGCATATTTGGTTAGGTGGACTTCTTCCTCTCCACAGTTAAGAACACGTACTGGCACCCTTCAACCACCCCTCTGGCTGTCAGGAGGGTAGGCCTATTATCTGAATATACAGGTTCTACCAGAGCCTGGTAGTCCTTACCCCTGAGGCCTATTGCTGCCTGACACCATATTAACATTTCACTCCTGGGGGGTATCGCAATGGGGTTTGAATCACTCACTGTAACACGACCAATTTCTCCACCAGTCAGTTCTACCTGCTGTCTCTGCATCAGAGCTCTGATTTCTTTCTGCAGGGCACATTGTTCACTGTAACCAGCTGTTTCTGCTACCTGTTGTAACAAGACAATAACCTCTGCAAGACAATTTTCTATGACATTAGTACCAATGGTCATCATGGGGTTACATTCACGTCCGTCAATATCAACAATTACGATCCCTTGGGCCTCCAATTCTACCTGCCCCACTTTAATGGTGACCTCTTTGTACACCACTTGTGGCAATGGCTGACCATTACTGGCTGTTATGGTGAAGTCATCATCGGGGCCACGAGTGATGTCGGTGTCCTCCCAATAACGTTTATAAAGGATGTAAGGCATAGTCGTCACCTGAGAACCGGTGTCCAGCAAAGCGTTCATGGGGATACTGTCGATCACGATGGGAAGAACTGGTCATCCTCCAATGTATTTGGCTCTCCAATTTTGCGGGCCTGGTCGTCCTACTCCTGGGGGTTGGCCCTCTGCCCCAGGGGTTGCTCATTTGAATGACAGTACCTTGCAAGGTGGCCCACCTGGTGGCAGCGGCGGCAGATAGGTCATCCGTCCCGATGAAAGCGATCGTCGTCTCGGCCTCTGGTCGGCGGAATCCTCCTCTGTCGCCGCCAGGGGACTTCCTCCGGTCTGGAAGCCAGCTGGATCTTCTCCTTGGGGGCCTCCTGTAGGGACTGCACGGTCCGGGCTAGGGCAGCAACGCTCTTGGTCAGCTCCTGCATCTGGAGGCGTAGTCCTGCAGGGGAATCGTCTTCCAAGATCTGGGCATTGGCCTCGGCAGAAAATGGAGCATCTGGCGCCACCTCCTGGTGGTACGTGAGGGCTTGACGCCTGGGAAGTTGTTATGACCCCAATGGCGAGGGTCTCAGAGGAACGTGGAAGTCTGCAGAATACAAAAATCCAGCTCATAGGGCAGTGGTAACTGGGTTGACCATATATCTACTCCTAACGCCAACACTAGAAGTAGCCGGGGATCATTCCTACGTTGATTCTAGATGACACGCGCCAGCTGGAGAATCTAGCTACCCCTAGTAGAGGAAAACAAAGACCTTTCTTGCCTCCAGAGAAGGGGACCCCAAAGCTGGATAGAAGCCCCCCACAAATAATGACGGTGAGGTAAGAGGAAATGACAAACACAGAAATGAACCAGGTTTAGCACAGAGAGGCCCGCTTACTGATAGCAGAATAAAGAAAGGTAACTTATATGGTCAACAAAAACCCTATCAAAATCCACACTGGAAATTCAAGAACCCCCGAACCGTCTAACGGTCCGGGGGGAGAACACCAGCCCCCTAGAGCTTCCAGCAAAGGTCAGGATATAGATTTGGAACAAGCTGGACAAAAATACAAAACCAAAACAAATAGCAAAAAGCAAAAGGCAGACTTAGCTGATATAACTGGAACCAGGATCAGTAGACAAGAGCACAGCAGACTAGCTCTGATAACTACGTTGCCAGGCATTGAACTGAAGGTCCAGGGAGCTTATATAGCAACACCCCTAACTAACGACCCAGGTGCGGATAAAAGGAATGACAGAAAAACCAGAGTCAAAAAACTAGTAACCACTAGAGGGAGCAAAAAGCAAATTCACAACAGTACCCCCCCCTTAGTGAGGGGTCACCGAACCCTCACCACGACCACCAGGGCGATCAGGATGAGCGGCATGAAAGGCACGAACTAAATCGGCCGCATGAACATCAGAGGCGACCACCCAGGAATTATCCTCCTGACCATAGCCCTTCCACTTGACCAGGTACTGAAGCCTCCGCCTGGAGAGGCGAGAATCCAAGATCTTCTCCACCACGTACTCCAACTCGCCCTCAACCAACACCGGAGCAGGAGGCTCAGCAGAAGGAACTACAGGCACAATGTACCGCCGCAACAAGGACCTATGAAATACATTGTGAATAGCAAACGACACAGGAAGATCCAGACGAAAAGATACAGGATTAAGGATTTCCAATATCTTGTAAGGCCCAATAAAACGAGGTTTAAATTTGGGAGAGGAGACCTTCATAGGAACAAAGCGGGAAGAAAGCCACACCAAATCCCCAACGCGTAGTCGGGGACCCACACCGCGGCGGCGGTTGGCAAAGCGCTGAGCCTTCTCCTGTGACAACTTCAAGTTGTCCACCACATGATTCCAGATCTGCTGCAACCTATCCACCACAGAATCCACCCCAGGACAGTCAGAAGGCTCCACATGACCCGAAGAAAAGCGAGGATGGAAACCAGAGTTGCAGAAAAAAGGCGAAACCAAGGTGGCGGAACTAGCCCGATTATTAAGGGCAAACTCAGCCAACGGCAAGAATGTCACCCAATCGTCCTGATCAGCAGAGACAAAACACCTCAAATAAGCCTCCAAAGTCTGATTGGTTCGCTCCGTCTGTCCATTAGTCTGAGGATGGAAAGCAGATGAAAACGACAAATCAATGCCCATCCTACTACAAAAGGATCGCCAGAACCTGGAAACGAACTGGGATCCTCTGTCTGACACAATATTCTCAGGGATGCCGTGCAAACGAACCACGTTCTGGAAAAACACAGGAACCAGATCGGAAGAGGAAGGCAGCTTAGGCAAAGGAACCAAATGGACCATCTTGGAGAAGCGATCACATATCACCCAGATAACGGACATGCCCTGAGATAGCGGAAGATCAGAAATGAAATCCATGGACATATGAGTCCAAGGTCTCTTCGGGACAGGCAAGGGCAAGAGCAAACCGCTGGCACGAGAACAGCAAGGCTTAGCTCGAGCACAAGTCCCACAGGACTGCACAAATGACCGCACATCCCTTGACAAGGAAGGCCACCAAAAGGACCTGGCCACCAGATCTCTGGTGCCAAAAATTCCCGGGTGACCTGCCAACACCGAGGAATGAACCTCGGAAATGACTCTGCTGGTCCACTTATCCGGGACAAACAGTCTGTCAGGTGGACAAGACTCAGGCCTATCAGCCTGAAATCTCTGCAACACACGTCGCAGATCCGGAGAAATAGCTGACAAGATAACTCCATCTTTAAGAATACCAACAGGATCAGCGACTCCAGGAGCATCAGGCACAAAGCTCCTAGAAAGAGCATCGGCCTTCACATTCTTTGAACCTGGTAAATACGAGACAACAAAATCAAAGCGGGAGAAAAACAATGACCAGCGGGCCTGTCTCGGATTAAGGCGTTTAGCAGACTCGAGATACATCAGATTTTTGTGATCAGTCAAGACCACCACACGATGCTTAGCACCCTCGAGCCAATGACGCCACTCCTCAAATGCCCATTTCATGGCCAACAACTCCCGATTGCCCACATCATAATTTCGCTCGGCAGGCGAAAACTTCCTAGAGAAAAAGGCACAAGGTTTCATAACAGAGCAACCAGGGCCTCTCTGCGACAAAACGGCCCCTGCCCCAATCTCCGAAGCATCCACCTCAACCTGAAAGGGAAGTGAGACGTCAGGCTGGCACAAAACAGGCGCCGAAGTAAACCGGCGTTTCAACTCCTGGAAAGCCTCCACGGCAGCAGGAGCCCAGTTAGCTACATCGGAGCCCTTCTTGGTCATATCCGTCAAAGGTTTCACAATGCTAGAAAAATTAGCGATAAAACGACGGTAGAAGTTAGCGAAGCCCAAGAACTTCTGAAGACTCTTAACTGACGAGGGCTGAGTCCAATCAAGAATAGCTCGGACCTTGACTGGGTCCATCTCCACAGCAGAAGGGGAAAAAATGAACCCCAAAAAGGGAACCTTCTGTACACCAAAGAGACACTTTGAGCCCTTGACAAACAAAGAATTTTCACGCAAAATTTTAAAGACCAACCTGACCTGCTCCACATGCGAATCCCAATTATCAGAAAAAACCAAAATATCATCCAGATAAACAATCAAAAATTTATCCAGATACTTCCGGAAAATGTCATGCATAAAGGACTGAAAAACTGAAGGCGCATTGTAGAGCCCAAAAGGCATCACCAAGTACTCAAAATGACCTTCGGGCGTATTGAATGCGGTTTTCCATTCATCACCTTGCTTAATGCGCACAAGGTTGTACGCACCACGAAGGTCTATCTTGGTGAACCACTTGGCACCCTTAATCCGGGCAAACAAGTCAGACAACAGCGGTAAAGGATACTGAAATTTGACAGTGATCTTATTTAAAAGCCGATAATCAATACAAGGTCTCAAAGATCCGTCCTTTTTTGCCACAAAAAAGAATCCCGCACCAAGAGGGGAAGAAGACGGACGAATATGTCTTTTTTCCAGAGACTCCTTGATATATGAACGCATAGCGGTATGTTCAGGTATCGACAGATTAAACAGTCTTCCCTTAGGAAATTTACTGCCTGGGATCAAATCTATAGCACAGTCACAGTCCCTATGAGGAGGCAGTGCACTGGACTCAGACTCACTGAAGACATCCTGATAATCAGACAAATACTCCGGAACTTCCGAAGGCGTAGAAGAAGCAATAGACACAGGCAGGGAATCCTCATGAATACCACGACAGCCCCAACTTGAGACTGACATAGCCTTCCAGTCCAGGACTGGATTATGGGTCTGTAACCATGGCAGCCCTAAAACGACCAAATCATGCATTTTATGTAAAACCAGGAAACGTATCACCTCGCGGTGTTCAGGAGTCATGCACATGGTAACCTGAGTCCAATACTGCGGTTTATTTGCTGCCAATGGTGTAGCATCAATACCCCTAAGAGGAATAGGATTTTCTAATGGTTCAAGAGTAAATCCACAGCGCTTAGCAAATGAGAGATCCATGAGACTCAGGGCAGCACCTGAATCTACAAACGCCATGACAGGATAAGATGACAGTGAGCAAATCAAAGTTACAGACAGAATAAATTTAGGTTGCAAATTACCAACGGTGACAGGACTAACAACCTTAGCTATACGTTTAGAGCATGCTGAGATAACATGTGTAGAATCACCACAGTAGTAGCACAAGCCATTCCGGCGTCTATGAATTTTCCGCTCATTTCTAGTCAGGATTCTATCACATTGCATTAAATCAGGTGTCTGTTCAGACAACACCATGAGGGAATTTGCGGTTTTTCTATCACATTGCACCGAATTAGGTGTCTGTTCAGACAACACCATGAGGGAATTTGCGGTTTTGCGCTCCCGCAACCGCCGGTCAATTTGAATAGCCAGTGCCATAGTATCATTCAGACCTGTGGGAATGGGAAAACCCACCATAACATTCTTAATGGCTTCAGAAAGGCCATTTCTAAAATTAGCGGCCAGTGCACACTCGTTCCAATGTGTCAGCACGGACCATTTCCGAAATTTTTGGCAATACACTTCAGCCTCGTCCTGCCCCTGAGACATAGACAGCAAGGCCTTTTCTGCCTGAATCTCAAGATTGGGTTCCTCATAAAGTAAACCGAGCGCCAGAAAAAACGCATCAAGATCAGCCAATGCCGGATCTCCTGGCGCCAGCGAAAAAGCCCAATCCTGAGGGTCGCCCCGTAAGAACGAAATAACAATTTTTACTTGCTGAGCAGAATCTCCTGATGAACAGGGTCTCAGGGACAAAAACAATTTACAATTATTCACGAAATTCCTAAACTTAAACCTGTCTCCGGAAAACAGTTCAGGAATCGGTATTTTAGGTTCTGACCTAGGATTTCTGATAACATAGTCTTGTATGCCCTGCACACGAGTAGCCAGCTGGTCCACACTTGTAATCAAGGTCTGGACATTCATGTCTGCAGCAAGCATAGCCACTCTGAGGTAAAGGGGAAGGAGAAAAAAAAAAAAACTCAGAATCTTCTTTCTTATAATCCCTCTTCTGCAATGCATTAAACATTTAATACGGGCCTGGCAAACTGTTATGACCCCAATGGCGAGGGTCTCAGAGGAACGTGGAAGTCTGCAGAATACAAAAATCCAGCTCATAGGGCAGTGGTAACTGGGTTGACCATATATCTACTCCTAACGCCAACACTAGAAGTAGCCGGGGATCATTCCTACGTTGATTCTAGATAACACGCGCCAGCCGGAGAATCTAGCTACCCCTAGTAGAGGAAAACAAAGACCTTTCTTGCCTCCAGAGAAGGGGACCCCAAAGCTGGATAGAAGCCCCCCACAAATAATGACGGTGAGGTAAGAGGAAATGACAAACACAGAAATGAACCAGGTTTAGCACAGAGAGGCCCGCTTACTGATAGCAGAATAAAGAAAGGTAACTTATATGGTCAACAAAAACCCTATCAAAATCCACACTGGAAATTCAAGAACCCCCGAACCGTCTAACGGTCCGGGGGGAGAACACCAGCCCCCTAGAGCTTCCAGCAAAGGTCAGGATATAGATTTGGAACAAGCTGGACAAAAATACAAAACCAAAACAAATAGCAAAAAGCAAAAGGCAGACTTAGCTGATATAACTGGAACCAGGATCAGTAGACAAGAGCACAGCAGACTAGCTCTGATAACTACGTTGCCAGGCATTGAACTGAAGGTCCAGGGAGCTTATATAGCAACACCCCTAACTAACGACCCAGGTGCGGATAAAAGGAATGACAGAAAAACCAGAGTCAAAAAACTAGTAACCACTAGAGGGAGCAAAAAGCAAATTCACAACAGGAAGTACTGCACGGCTGGGCTGTCTCTCCTGTAGCACCTGGATGGCTTTATCTTTAAATTGCGCGAAAGTCAGGTCTGGATTCTGCATGGCCAGGAAGTGCAGTTGGGCCCTTTGGTGACTGCACAGGAGCCCCTCGATGAACCGCTCCTTCAAGAGTTTATCCTCATCTTGCATGCTGTTTGGATCATTCTGCTTGATGGCCCGCAGTGCCTCCTGGAGATTAAGAGCATAGTCCCGTAAGCTATCCTGCGGCCTCTGCTTGCACCCGTAGAACGTTAATTTAATTTCTGTGGCGGTGCGAGTGTCAAAGGTGGCTTTGAGCTTTGCAAAGACCTGCTGCGCAGTTCTCTTATCCGCAGCGGGCCAGGACTTCACTTCTCTCAGAGCCGCTCCAAAGAGTTGGCTTGTTACCATATGAACTTTCTGAGGCTCCGTCTGGAGATAAAACTCAAGCAGGCTGCAGATCCCTTCTTTAAAGTCAGTTAATGTATGTGATTCTCCAGAGTATCGCGGGAGCCAGGCTGCTCCAGGTAGGTATGGCATGGAGAAGGGCATTATGGCCGCCGTAGCCACGGCAGTATTCGGCTGGCTGATGGGGGTGGCAAGCTCTGCGGGACCCGCGGTGGTACAAGGCCCATGGCTGCGCCTACTGCGGGGCCTGAGGGCGCTTCCGAGTCTGGGGCTGCGACCGCCGCCACCTCCCCTCTGGGATCGGACATGGCCGCTCTCCCCCTCCTTTCCGTAATCGACACCCGCCCTCTTGCTTCGCGCTCCTTTCGGCTGGCTCCACCCACGAAGCTACGGCTCCTCCCCTCGCCATCCTCACGGCGCGGCAATGGCGGATTTTGGCTGTAAATAGCAATACCCAGTCTTTTCAATAAGTCACGATTCAAGCACAATTCAGTCACAGTTCCAAGGCACACATGACCTGATTCTCAGGCTTAAGTAGATCCTGTTCGTGACACCAAGTTGGGGCGGCCCCCAAATGCAGGGCAGCGGGGTACTCGGTACCGGGTCCCTCGGTTCTGGGGATGTCACGGTGGCCTGACCCGGTCAGTGGCCCTGCTAAGGGGCGCCCAATTAAAGATGCAGGTGACGGTGTAGGTCGCAGTAAATGACGAGGACACAGGGTTGCAGTCTCTTTACCTTTTTACTGAAGGCATCGGCATCCGCAATCCAGAGCACTGCTAACTGGGCTGGCTGAGACCGGCCGGTCTGAAGGCACATCCAGAGTTCCCTTTGCAGGTGGAAATCAGTGGCCTTCCTACTAGCGCCTGGGTGTTGTACTTCCCTGCTGAGCACCACGGGATATGTTATGACCCCAATGGCAGAGGGTCTCAAAAGTAAATACCAAGTCTGCAAACACAAAAAACCAGCTCATAGGGCAGTGGTAACTGGGCTGACCGTATATCTAATCCTAGCACCACAAATAGCAGCAGCCGGGGAACGTGCCTACGTTGGTTCTAGACGTCTCGCGCCAGCCGGAGAACTAACTAACCCTAGAAGGGAAAAGATAGACCTTTCTTGCCTCCAGAGAAAAGACCCCAAAAGTTGGATACAAGCCCCCAACAAATAATAACGGTGAGGTAAGAAGAAAAGACAAACGTAAGAATGAACTAGATATTTAGCAAAGAGAGGCCCACTGACTAATAGCAGAATATAGTAAGATGACTTATACGGTCAGCAAAAACCCTATCAAAATTTCCACGCTGGATATTCAAGAACCCCCGAACCGTCTAACGGCCCAGGGGGAGAATACCAGCCCCCTAGAGCTTCCAGCAAAATCAGGAATCACATTTAGTACAAGCTGGACAAAAAATAAGAACAATGCAAATAAGCAAAAAACCAAGAAGCAGAACTTAGCTTAATTTTGCAAGATCCAGGACCAGCAGACAGGAGCAAACAGAAAGGAACTGATTACAACGATGCCAGGCACCAGACTGAGAATTCAGGAAGTTTATATAGCAACACCCCTGGACTAACAACCCAGGTGGGTGCCAAACTGAGGAAAGACAATCCCAGAGTCATATCACTAGTGACCACAAGAGGGAGCCAAAAATGTCTAATTCACAACAGTACCCCCCCTTTAAGGAGGGGTCACCGAACCCTCACCAAGACCACCAGGGCGATCAGGATGAGCAGCGTGAAAGGCACGAACAAAATCGGCCGCATGCACATCAGAGGCAACCACCCAGGAATTATCCTCCTGACCATAGCCCTTCCACTTGACCAGATACTGAAGCCTCCGCCTGGAGAGACGAGAATCCAAGATCTTCTCCACCACATACTCCAACTCGCCCTCAACCAACACTGGAGCAGGAGGCTCAACAGAAGGAACCACAGGTACAACGTACCGCCGCAACAAAGACCTATGGAACACGTTTTGAATGGCAAACGACACCGGAAGATCCAAGCGAAAGGACACAGGATTAAGGATTTCCAATATCTTGTAAGGACCGATGAAGCGAGGCTTAAATTTAGGAGAGGAGACCTTCATAGGAACAAATCGAGAAGACAGCCATACCAAATCCCCAACACGAAGTGGCAAAACGCTGAGCCTTCTCCTGTGACAACTTTAAGTTGTCCACCACATGATTCCAAATCTGCTGCAACCTATCCACCACAGAATCTACCCCAGGACAGTCAGAAGGCTTCACATGTCCTGAGGAAAAACGGGGATGGAAACCAGAGTTGCAGAAAAATGGCAAAACCAAAGTAGCGGAACTAGCCCGATTATTAAGGGCAAACTCAGCCAACGGCAAGAAGGTCACCCAATCATCCTGATCAGCAGAAACAAAACACCTCAAATAAGCCTCCAGAGTCTGATTAGTTCGCTCCGTTTGTCCATTAGTCTGAGGATGAAAGGTAGACGAAAACGACAACTCAATGCCCATCCTAGCACAAAAGGATCGCCAGAACCGGGAAACAAACTGGGATCCTCTGTCAGACACAATATTCTCAGGAATGCCGTGTAAACGAACCACATTCTGAAAGAACAAAGGAACCAGATCGGAAGAGGAAGGCAGCTTAGGCAAAGATACCAAATGGACCATCTTGGAAAAGCGATCACATACCACCCAGATGACAGACATGCCCTGAGACACCGGAAGATCTGAAATGAAATCCATGGAAATGTGTGTCCAAGGCCTCTTCGGGACAGTCAAGGGCAAGAGCAACCCGCTGGCACGAGAACAGCAAGGCTTAGCTCGAGCACAAGTCCCACAGGACTGCACAAAAGACCGCACATCCCGCGACAAGGAAGGCCACCAAAAGGACCTAGCCACCAAATCTCTGGTGCCAAAAATTCCCGGGTGCCCTGCCAACACCGAGGAATGAACCTCGGAAATGACTCTGCTGGTCCACTTATCAGGAACAAACAGTCTGTCAGGTGGACAAGAGTCAGGTCTACCAGCCTGAAATCTCTGCAACACACGTCGCAAATCCGGAGAAATGGCTGACAAAATAACTCCCTCTTTAAGAATACCAACTGGTTCTGCGACTCCAGGAGAGTCAGGCACAAAGCTCCTTGAAAGAGCATCAGCCTTCACATTCTTTGAACCTGGTAAATACGAGACCACAAAGTCAAAACGGGAGAAAAACAATGACCAACGGGCCTGTCTAGGATTCAGGCGTTTAGCAGACTCGAGATACATCAGATTTTTGTGATCAGTCAAGACCACCACACGATGCTTAGCACCCTCGAGCCAATGACGCCACTCCTCAAATGCCCACTTCATGGCCAACAACTCCCGATTGCCAACATCATAATTCCGCTCAGCAGGCGAAAACTTCCTAGAGAAAAAAGCACATGGTCTCATTACAGAGCAACCAGGGCCTCTCTGCGACAAAACGGCCCCTGCCCCAATCTCAGAAGCATCCACTTCAACCTGAAAGGGAAGTGAGACATCAGGCTGGCACAAAACAGGCGCCGAAGTAAACCGGCGCTTCAACTCTTAGAAAGCTTCCACGGCTGCAGGAGCCCAGTTAGAAACATCTGAACCTTTCTTGGTCATATCCGTCAAAGGTTTAACAACGCTAGAAAAGTTAGCGATAAAACGACGGTAGAAGTTAGCAAAACCCAAGAACTTCTGAAGACTCTTAACTGACGTGGGTTGAGTCCAATCATGAATAGCTCGGACCTTGACTGGGTCCACCTCCACCGCAGAAGGGGAAAAAATAAAACCCAAAAAGGGAACCTTCTGTACACCAAAGAGACACTTTGAGCCCTTGACAAACAAAGAATTTTCACGCAAAATTTTAAAGACCAACCTGACCTGCTCTACATGCGAGTCCCAATCATCAGAAAAAAACCAGAATATCATCCAGATAAACAATCATAAATTTATCCAGATACTTCCGGAAAATATCATGCATAAAGGACTGAAACACTGAAGGAGCATTAGAGAGCCCAAAAGGCATCACCAAGTACTCAAAATGACCTTCGGGCGTATTAAATGCAGTTTTCCATTCATCTCCTTGCTTAATGCGCACAAGGTTGTACGCACCACGAAGATCTATCTTGGTGAACCACTTGGCACCTTTAATCCGGGCAAACAAGTCCGACAACAGAGGCAAAGGATACTGAAATTTATCAGTGATTTTATTCAGAAGCCGATAGTCAATACAAGGTCTCAAAGATCCGTCCTTCTTGGCCACAAAAAAGAATCCCGCACCAAGAGGGGAAGAGGATGGACGGATATGCCCCTTCTCCAGAGATTCCTTGATATACGAACGCATTGCGGTATGCTCAGGTACAGACAGATTAAATAATCTTCCCTTAGGAAATTTACTACCTGGAATCAAATCTATAGCGCAGTCACAGTCCCTATGAGGAGGCAGAGCACTGGATCTGGACTCGCTGAATACATCCTGATAATCAGACAAATACTCAGGAACTTCCGAAGGAGTAGAGGAAGCAATAGACACCGGCGGGGAATCAGCATGAATTCCCTGACAGCCCCAACTTGACACAGACATTGCCTTCCAATCCAAGACTGGATTATGGGTCTGTAACCATGGCAGACCCAAAACGACCAAATCATGCATTTTATGCAGAACAAGAAAACGAATCACCTCCCGATGTTCAGGAGTCATGCACATGGTAACCTGTGTCCAAAACTGCGGTTTATTTTCCGCCAATGGCGTAGCATCAATACCTCTAAGAGGGATAGGATTTACCAACGGCTCAAGAACAAAACCACAGCGCTTGGCAAATGACAGATCCATAAGACTCAGGGCAGCACCTGAATCCACAAACGCCATAACAGGGTAGGAGGACAATGAGCAAATTAAAGTCACAGACAAAATAAATTTAGGTTGCAAATTACCAATGGCGACAGGACTAACAACCCTTATTAGGCGTTTAGAGCATGCTGATATAACATGTGTAGAATCACCACAGTAAAAACACAACCCATTCTGACGTCTATGATTTTTCCGTTCATTTCTAGTCTGAATTCTACCACATTGCATTAAATCAGGTGTTTGTTCAGACAACACCACCAGAGGATTAGCGGCTTTGCGCTCCCGCAAACGCCGGTCAATTTGAATAGCCAGCGCCATGGAATCATTCAGACTTGTAGAAATGGGGAAACCCACCATCACATTCTTAATGGCTTCAGAAAGGCCATTTCTGAAATTTGCGGCCAGAGCACACTCATTCCACTGAGTAAGCACGGACCATTTCCGAAATTTTTGGCAATACACTTCAGCTTCATCCTGACCCTGAGAAATAGCCAGCAAGGCTTTTTCTGCCTGAATTTCAAGATTGGGTTCCTCGTAAAGCAATCCGAGCGCCAGAAAAAACGCATCAATATTTGCCAATGCCGGATCTCCTGGCGCTAGCGAGAAAGCCCAATCCTGAGGGTCGCCCCGTAAGAAAGAGATAACAATTTTAACTTGCTGAGCTGAGTCTCCCGATGAACGGGGTCTCAGAGATAGAAACAATTTACAATTATTCCTGAAATTCCTAAACTTAAATCGGTCTCCAGAGAACAGTTCAGGAATAGGTATTTTAGGTTCAGACATTGGACTACTGGTAACAAAATCTTGTATGCCCTGCACACGAGCAGCAAGCTGATCTACACTTGTAATCAAGGTCTGGACATTCATGTCTGCAGCAAGCTCAAGCCACTCAGAGGTAAAGGGGAGGAAGAAAGAGAGGAAAAAAAAAACCCTCAGAATTTCCTTTCTTATTATCCCACTTCTGCAATGCATTAAACATTCAACTTTGGGCCTGGCATACTGTTATGACCCCAATGGCAGAGGGTCTCAAAAGTAAATACCAAGTCTGCAAACACAAAAAAACAGCTCATAGGGCAGTGGTAACTGGGCTGACCGTATATCTAATCCTAGCACCACAAATAGCAGCAGCCGGGGAACGTGCCTACGTTGGTTCTAGACGTCTCGCGCCAGCCAGAGAACTAACTAACCCTAGAAGGGAAAAGATAGACCTTTCTTGCCTCCAGAGAAAAGACCCCAAAAGTTGGATACAAGCCCCCAACAAATAATAACGGTGAGGTAAGAAGAAAAGACAAACGTAAGAATGAACTAGATATTTAGCAAAGAGAGGCCCACTGACTAATAGCAGAATATAGTAAGATGACTTATACGGTCAGCAAAAACCCTATCAAAATTTCCACGCTGGATATTCAAGAACCCCCGAACCGTCTAACGGCCCGGGGGGAGAATACCAGCCCCCTAGAGCTTCCAGCAAAATCAGGAATCACATTTAGTACAAGCTGGACAAAAAATAAGAACAATGCAAATAAGCAAAAAACCAAGAAGCAGAACTTAGCTTAATTTTGCAAGATCCAGGACCAGCAGACAGGAGCAAACAGAAAGGAACTGATTACAACGATGCCAGGCACCAGACTGAGAATTCAGGAAGTTTATATAGCAACACCCCTGGACTAACAACCCAGGTGGGTGCCAAACTGAGGAAAGACAATCCCAGAGTCATATCACTAGTGACCCCAAGAGGGAGCCAAAAATGTCTAATTCACAACAGTACCCCCCCTTTAAGGAGGGGTCACCGAACCCTCACCAAGACCACCAGGGCGATCAGGATGAGCAGCGTGAAAGGCACGAACTAAATCGGCCGCATGCACATCAGAGGCAACCACCCAGGAATTATCCTCCTGACCATAGCCCTTCCACTTGACCAGATACTGAAGCCTCCGCCTGGAGAGACGAGAATCCAAGATCTTCTCCACCACATACTCCAACTCGCCCTCAACCAACACCGGAGCAGGAAGCTCAACAGAAGGAACCACAGGCACAACGTACCGCCGCAACAAAGACCTATGGAACACGTTGTGAATGGCAAACGACACCGGAAGATCCAAGCGAAAGGACACAGGATTAAGGATTTCCAATATCTTGTAAGGACCGATGAAGCGAGGCTTAAATTTAGGAGAGGAGACCTTCATAGGAACAAATCGAGAAGACAGCCATACCAAATCCCCAACACGAAGTGGCAAAACGCTGAGCCTTCTCCTGTGACAACTTTAAGTTGTCCACCACATGATTCCAAATCTGCTGCAACCTATCCACCACGGAATCTACCCCAGGACAGTCAGAAGGCTTCACATGTCCTGAGGAAAAACGGGGATGGAAACCAGAGTTGCAGAAAAATGGCAAAACCAAAGTAGCAGAACTAGCCCGATTATTAAGGGCAAACTCAGCCAACGGCAAGAAGGTCACCCAATCATCCTGATCAGCAGAAACAAAACACCTCAAATAAGCCTCCAGAGTCTGATTAGTTCGCTCCGTTTGTCCATTAGTCTGAGGATGAAAGGCAGACGAAAACGACAACTCAATGCCCATCCTAGCACAAAAGGATCGCCAGAACCGGGAAACAAACTGGGATCCTCTGTCAGACACAATATTCTCAGGAATGCCGTGTAAACGAACCACATTCTGAAAGAACAAAGGAACCAGATCGGAAGAGGAAGGCAGCTTAGGCAAAGATACCAAATGGACCATCTTGGAAACGCGATCACATACCACCCAGATGACAGACATGCCCTGAGACACCGGAAGATCTGAAATGAAATCCATGGAAATGTGTGTCCAAGGCCTCTTCGGGACAGGCAAGGGCAAGAGCAACCCGCTGGCACGAGAACAGCAAGGCTTAGCTCGAGCACAAGTCCCACAGGACTGCACAAAAGACCGCACATCCCGCGACAAGGAAGGCCACCAAAAGGACCTAGCCACCAAATCTCTGGTGCCAAAAATTCCCGGGTGCCCTGCCAACACTGAGGAATGAACCTCGGAAATGACTCTGCTGGTCCACTTATCAGGAACAAACAGTCTGTCAGGTGGACAAGAGTCAGGTCTACCAGCCTGAAATCTCTGCAACACACGTCGCAAATCCGGAGAAATGGCTGACAAAATAACTCCCTCTTTAAGAATACCAACTGGTTCTGCGACTCCAGGAGAGTCAGGCACAAAGCTCCTTGAAAGAGCATCAGCCTTCACATTCTTTGAACCTGGTAAATACGAGACCACAAAGTCAAAACGGGAGAAAAACAATGACCAACGGGCCTGTCTAGGATTCAGGCGTTTAGCAGACTCGAGATACATCAGATTTTTGTGATCAGTCAAGACCACCACACGATGCTTAGCACCCTCGAGCCAATGACGCCACTCCTCAAATGCCCACTTCATGGCCAACAACTCCCGATTGCCAACATCATAATTCCGCTCAGCAGGCGAAAACTTCCTAGAGAAAAAAGCACATGGTCTCATTACAGAGCAACCAGGGCCTCTCTGCGACAAAACGGCCCCTGCCCCAATCTCAGAAGCATCCACTTCAACCTGAAAGGGAAGTGAGACATCAGGCTGGCACAAAACAGGCGCCGAAGTAAACCGGCGCTTCAACTCTTGGAAAGCTTCCACGGCTGCAGGAGCCCAGTTAGAAACATCTGAACCTTTCTTGGTCATATCCGTCAAAGGTTTAACAACGCTAGAAAAGTTAGCGATAAAACGACGGTAGAAGTTAGCAAAACCCAAGAACTTCTGAAGACTCTTAACTGACGTGGGTTGAGTCCAATCATGAATAGCTCGGACCTTGACTGGGTCCATCTCCACCGCAGAAGGGGAAAAAATAAAACCCAAAAAGGGAACCTTCTGTACTCCAAAGAGACACTTTGAGCCCTTAACAAACAATGCATTCTCACGCAAAACCTGAAACACCATCTTGACCTGCTCTACATGCGAGTCCCAATCATCAGAAAAAAACCAGAATATCATCCAGATAAACAATCATAAATTTATCCAGATACTTCCGGAAAATATCATGCATAAAGGACTGAAACACTGAAGGAGCATTAGAGAGCCCAAAAGGCATCACCAAGTACTCAAAATGACCTTCGGGCGTATTAAATGCAGTTTTCCATTCATCTCCTTGCTTAATGCGCACAAGGTTGTACGCACCACGAAGATCTATCTTGGTGAACCACTTGGCACCTTTAATCCGGGCAAACAAGTCCGACAACAGAGGCAAAGGATACTGAAATTTATCAGTGATTTTATTCAGAAGCCGATAGTCAATACAAGGTCTCAAAGATCCGTCCTTCTTGGCCACAAAAAAGAATCCCGCACCAAGAGGGGAAGAGGATGGACGGATATGCCCCTTCTCCAGAGATTCCTTGATATACGAACGCATTGCGGTATGCTCAGGTACAGACAGATTAAATAATCTTCCCTTAGGAAATTTACTACCTGGAATCAAATCTATAGCGCAGTCACAGTCCCTATGAGGAGGCAGAGCACTGGACCTGGACTCGCTGAATACATCCTGATAATCAGACAAATACTCAGGAACTTCCGAAGGAGTAGAGGAAGCAATAGACACCGGCGGGGAATCACCATGAATTCCCTGACAGCCCCAACTTGACACTGACATAGCCTTCCAATCCAAGACTGGATTATGGGTCTGTAACCATGGCAGACCCAAAACGACCAAATCATGCATTTTATGCAGAACAAGAAAACGATTCACCTCCCGATGTTCAGGAGTCATGCACATGGTTACCTGCGTCCAAAACTGCGGTTTATTTTCCGCCAATGGCGTAGCATCAATACCCCTCAGAGGGATAGGATTTACCAACGGCTCAAGAACAAAACCACAGCGCTTGGCAAATGACAGATCCATAAGACTCAGGGCAGCACCTGAATCCACAAACGCCATAACAGGGTAGGAGGACAATGAGCAAATTAAAGTCACAGACAAAATAAATTTAGGTTGCAAATTACCAATGGCGACAGGACTAACAACCCTTATTAGGCGTTTAGAGCATGCTGATATAACATGTGTAGAATCACCACAGTAAAAACACAACCCATTCTGACGTCTATGATTTTTCCGCTCATTTCTGGTCTGAATTCTATCACATTGCATTAAATCAGGTGTTTGTTCAGACAACACCACCAGAGGATTAGCAGTTTTGCGCTCCCGCAAACGCCGGTCAATTTGAATAGCCAGCGCCATAGAATCATTCAGACTTGTAGGAATGGGGAAACCCACCATCACATTCTTAATGGCTTCAGAAAGGCCATTTCTGAAATTTGTGGCCAGAGCACACTCATTCCACTGAGTAAGCACGGACCATTTCTGAAATTTTTGGCAATACACTTCAGCTTCATCCTGACCCTGAGAAATAGCCAGCAAGGCTTTTTCTGCCTGAATTTCAAGATTGGGTTCCTCGTAAAGCAATCCGAGCGCCAGAAAAAACGCATCAATATTTGCCAATGCCGGATCTCCTGGCGCTAGCGAGAAAGCCCAATCCTGAGGGTCGCCCCGTAAGAAAGAGATAACAATTTTAACTTGCTGAGCTGAGTCTCCAGATGAACGGGGTCTCAGAGATAGAAACAATTTACAATTATTCCTGAAATTCCTAAACTTAAATCGGTCTCCAGTGAACAGTTCAGGAATAGGTATTTTAGGTTCAGACATTGGACTACTGGTAACAAAATCTTGTATGCCCTGCACACGAGCAGCAAGCTGGTCCACACTTGTAATCAAGGTCTGGACATTCATGTCTGCAGCAAGCTCAAGCCACTCAGAGGTAAAGGGGAGGAAGAAAGAGAGGGAAAAAAAACCCCTCAGAATTTCCTTTCTTATTATCCCACTTCTGCAATGCATTAAACATTCAACTTTGGGCCTGGCATACTGTTATGACCCCAATGGCAGAGGGTCTCAAAAGTAAATACCAAGTCTGCAAACACAAAAAACCAGCTCATAGGGCAGTGGTAACTGGGCTGACCGTATATCTAATCCTAGCACCACAAATAGCAGCAGCCGGGGAACGTGCCTACGTTGGTTCTAGACGTCTCGCGCCAGCCGGAGAACTAACTAACCCTAGAAGGGAAAAGATAGACCTTTCTTGCCTCCAGAGAAAAGACCCCAAAAGTTGGATACAAGCCCCCAACAAATAATAACGGTGAGGTAAGAAGAAAAGACAAACGTAAGAATGAACTAGATATTTAGCAAAGAGAGGCCCACTGACTAATAGCAGAATATAGTAAGATGACTTATACGGTCAGCAAAAACCCTATCAAAATTTCCACGCTGGATATTCAAGAACCCCCGAACCGTCTAACGGCCCGGGGGGAGAATACCAGCCCCCTAGAGCTTCCAGCAAAATCAGGAATCACATTTAGTACAAGCTGGACAAAAAATAAGAACAATGCAAATAAGCAAAAAACCAAGAAGCAGAACTTAGCTTAATTTTGCAAGATCCAGGACCAGCAGACAGGAGCAAACAGAAAGGAACTGATTACAACGATGCCAGGCACCAGACTGAGAATTCAGGAAGTTTATATAGCAACACCCCTGGACTAACGACCCAGGTGGGTGCCAAACTGAGGAAAGACAATCCCAGAGTCATATCACTAGTGACCACAAGAGGGAGCCAAAAATGTCTAATTCACAACAGGGATAGTCCTCACAACTGTCTTGTATGTTTCTGTTCTTTCTCTCCGTCCCCCAGATAGTTTGGATAGGACGCACCCGTATGACGGGGTAGGCCTGGAGTTATTTTATAGGGACCCTAGAGATGCCCCCCTCCCACAATTGCCCCCGTTGTCTTCGTTAGGTGTATAGGTGAGACAGCCAACCTAGAGTTAACTGCCCTGCTGTAGTTCAAAGTAATGCATAGAGCCTATTACTTCCTCAATGCTCCGGCCACCGGCTATGCGCCTCAGTAGGATGTTGCTGATCTTAAGGCACGACTCCTTCTGGGTCTATCTCCTTTGTGCTGTGATCTCGTTTCTCACTTCTCCACAATATACTTCGCTTCGTGTCCTTTCTTAGGATGCCGCCGCAATGAGGTGCAGCGCTGCTCCGTAACGATCTGTCTGTGCTAGGCCGCTGTCAGGATCCCACACCTGACAGGTCCTCCCTGGAACTCTCCCAGGCTGCTTTCTCCCTAACTTCCTATCCAACCCCCAGTTTTACCCATGTGTGAGGAGTGGCCTAGTACATAGAACCCTTTGCTTCCCCTGGTGGCCGAAGTGTGAAGTGTAATGTGTGACTGTGATACCTGGTCAGGGGAACTCCTTTAGTGCCATCAGACGTACCGTCACTTCCCCTTGTGGAAGAGCGACGTTACTGCAATGACCAGACTCTGGGGCGCTGCACTGGTTCTTTGGAGGAGTACTGGTTCTATGGAGGAGTACTGGTTATGTGGATGAGTACTGGTTATGTGTAGGAGTACTGATTATGTGATGAAGTGTTGGTTCTTTGGAGGAGTACTGGTTCTGTGGAGGAGTACTGGTTTTGTGGAGAGTACTGGTTATGTGGAGGAGTACTGGGGTTGTGGAAGAGTACTGGTTCTATGGAGGAGAACTGGTTATGTGATGGAGTATTCATTGTATGGAGGAGTACTGGTTATGTGGAGGAGTACTGGTTATGTGGAAGAGTACTAGTTCTATGTAGGAATACTAATTATTTTGTGGAGTACTGGTTCTATGGAGGAGTACTGGTTATGTGGAGGAGTACTGATTCCTTGGAGGAGTACTGGTTCTATGGAGGAGTACTGTTATGTGGGGGAGTATTGGTTCTTTGGAGGAGTACTGGTTATGTGGTGGAGTACTGTTTATGTGGAGGAGTATTGGTTATGTGGAGGAGTACAAGTTCTATGGAGGAGTACTGGTTCTATGGGGGAGTTATGGTTATGTGGTGGAGTACTGGTTATGTGGAGCAGTGCTGGTTCTGTGGAGGAGTAATGGTTATATTGAAGAGTATTGCTTTCGTGGATAAGTACTAATTATGTGGCAAAGTACTGGTTCTGTGGCGGAATAATGGTTATGTGGAGGAGTACTGGTTCTTTGGAGGAGTACTGGTTCTATGCTGTGTGGGGTCCCGGGAGTTGTGATGTCTGCACTGTGGGGTCCCGGGTGCTGTGGGGTCCCGGGTGCTGTGGGGTCCCGGGGACTTTGGGCTCTGCGCTGTGTGATACTGGGAGCTGTGGGGTCCTGGGGGCTGTGGGCTTTGTGCTATGGGGTCCCGGGGGCTGTGGGGTCTGTGCTGTGGGGTCTTGAGGGGTTGTGGAGTCTGCGCTGTGGGTCTGTGTTGTGGGGACTGTGCTGTGGGGTCCCGAGGGCTGTGGGGTCTGCACTGTGGGGTCTGTGCTGTGGGGTCCTGGGGGCTGTGGGGTCCTGGGGGTTGTGGGTTCTGCACTGTGGGGTCCCAGGGGCTGTGGGGTTCTGGGGGCTTTGGGTTCTGTGCTGTGGGGTCTGTGCTGTAGGGTCCCGGGTGCTGTGGAGTTTACGCTGCAGGGTCCGGAAGATGTAGGGTCTGTGCTGTGAGGTCCCAGGGGCTGTGGGGTCCTAGGGACTGTGGGTTCTGCGCTGTGGGGTCCTGTGGGCTGTAGCTTCTGCGCTGTCTGAGCTGTGAAGTCTGCGCTGTGGGGTCCTGGGGGCTGTGGGGTCTGCATTGTGAGGTACATGGTGCTGTGGAGTCTGTGCTGTGGGGTCCCCAGGAGCTGTGGGGTCCTGGGGACTGTGGGGTTTGCACTGTGGGGTCCCAGGGGCTGTGAGGTCTGTACTGTGGGGTCCCAGGGGCTGTGGGCTCTGTCCTGTGGGGTACCGGAGCTGTGGGGTCTGCTCTTTGGTGTCCCGAGGGCTGTGTGGTCCCGAGGGACTGTGGTGTCTGCACTGTGGGGTCTTGAGGGCTTTGGGGTCCCAAGGGCTGTGGGGTCTGTGCTGTGTGGTCCCGGATACTGTGGGGTTTGCGCTGTGGGGTCCCAGGAGCTGTGGGGTCCTGGAGACTATGGAGTTTGCACAGTGGGGTCCCAGGAACTGTGGGGCCTGTGCTGTTGGGTCCCAGGGGCTGTGGGTTCTGTCCTGTGGGGTACCAGAGCTGTGGGGTCTGCTCTTTGGGGTCCCGAGGGCTGTGTGGTCCCGAGGTGTCTGTGTGGTGTCTGCACTGTGGGGTCTTGAGGGCCATGGGGTCCCAGGGGCTGTGGGGTCTGTGCTGTGTGGCCCTGGGTACTGTGAGGTCTGCGCTGTTGGGTCCTGGGGGTTGTGCGGCCCCAGGGGCACTGATGTTTGTGCTGTTGGGTCCAGGGGGCTGTGGGGTCTGCGCTGTGGGGTCCCGGGGCTGTAGGGTCCTGGGGCTGTGGGGTCTGCGCTGTGGGATCCCCGGGGCTGTGGGGTCATGGGGGCTGTGAGGTCTGTGTTGTGTTGTCCCAGGGGCTGTGGGGTCCTGGGGGCTGTGGAGTCTGTGCTGTGGATTCTGCACTGTGGGGTCCCTGGGGCTGTGGTGTCCCGGGGGCTGTGGAGTCTGCGCTGTGGGTTCTGCATTGTGGGCTCCCGGGGCTGTGGGGTCTGTGTTGTGTTGTCCTGGGGGCTGTGGGGTCTGCCCTGTGGAGTCCCGGGGATTGTGGGGTCCCGGGGACTGTGGGGTCCTGGGGGCTGTGGGGGCTGTGCTATGGGGTCCCGGGCTGTGGGGTCTGTGCTGTGTGGTCCTGGGGTTGTGGGGTCTGCACTGTGGGGTCTCGAGGGCTGTGGATTCTGCGCTGTGTGGTCCCGGGGGCTGTGGGGTTTGTGCTGAGGGGCTGTGGGGTTTGTGCTGTAGGGTCCCATGTGATGTGGGGTCTGTGCTGTGGCATCCTAGGGGCTGTGGGGTCTGCGCTTTGGGATCCCGAGGGCTGTGCGATCTGCGCTGGGGGGTTCTGGGGGATTTGGTGTCTACGCTGTGGGGTCCCGGGGGCTGTGGGGTCCCAGGGGCTGTGGGGTCTATGCTGTGGGGTCCCAGGGACTGTGGGGTCTGCACTGTGGAGACCTGGGGACTGTGATGTGGGGTCTGTGCTGTATGGTTCTGGGTACTGTGGGGTCTGCGCTGTGGGATCTTGGAGGTTGTGGGGTCCCGGAGGCTGTGGGGTCTGTGCTATTGGGTCTGAGCTGTGGGGTGGCGCAGGCTGTGTGGTCTTTGCTGTGTGGGTCCTGGGGACTATGGGGTCTGCGCTATGGGGTCTGAGCTTTGAAGTCTGGGATGTGGGGTCTTGCAAACTGTGGGGTCTGTATGTGGGGTCCCGGGGGTTATGGGTCCTGGGGACTGTAGGGTCTGCACTGTGGGGTCCTGGGGCTGTGGGGTCTGCGCTGAGGGGTCCTGGGGACTGTGGGGTCTGTGCTGTGGGAACCCGGGGCTTTGGGGTTTTCACTGTTGGGTCTGCGCTGTGGGGTCTGTGCTGTGGGGTCATGAGGGGGCCTGGGGCTGTGGGGTCTGTGATGTGTGGTCCCGGGGGCTGTGGGGTCTGCGCTGTGGGGTCCTGAGGGCTGTGAGGCTGTGAGGTCAGCGCTGTGGGGTCCCGGGGGCTGTGGGGTCTGCTCTGTAGGGTCCCGAGGGCTCTGGGATACCGGGGGCTGTGGGGTCTGTGCTGTGGTGTCCCGAAGGCTGTGGGGTCCCGGGGGCTGTTGGGTCTGTGCTGTGTGGTCCTGGTTACTGTGGGGTCCTGTGCTCTGGGGTCTCGGGGGTTGTGTGGGGTCCCGGAGGCTGTGGGGTCTGGGCTATTGGGTCTGAGCTGTGGGGTGGCGCCGGCTGTGTGGTCTGTGCTGTGTGGTCCCGGGGCTATGGGGTCTGCGCTATGGGGTCTGAGCTTTGAAGTCTGGGATGTGGGGTCTTGTGGACTGTGGGGTCTGTCCTGTGGGGTCCCGGGGTTGTGGGGTCTGCGCTGAGGGGTCCCGGGGACTGTGGGGTCTGCTGTGGGAACCTGGGGCTTTGGGGTCTTCACTGTTGGGTCTGCGCTGTGGGGTCTGTGCTGTGGGGTTTGCGCTGTGGGGTCATGAGGGGGCTTGGGGATGTGGGGTCTGTGATGTGTGGTCACGGGGGCTGTGGTGTCTGCGCTGTGGGGTTCCGGGGGCTTTGTGGTTCTGGGGGCTGTGGGGTCTCGAGGGCTGTGGGGTCCTGAGGGCTGTGAGGTCTGCGCTGTGGGGTCCCGGGGACTGTGGGGTTTGCTCTGTGGGGTCCCGAGGGCTGTGGGATCCTGGGGGCTGTGGGGTCCCGGGTGTGTGGGGTCTGCGCTGTGGTGTCCCGAAGGCTGTGGAGTCCCGGGGGCTGTTGGGTCTGTGCTGTGTGGTCCCGGGTACTGTGGGTTCCTGGGGGCTGTGGGGTCTCAGGGGCTGTTAGGTCTGTGTTGTGTGGTCCCGAGTGCTATAGGTTCCTCGGGGCAGTGGTGTCTGCGTTGATGGGTCCAGGGGGCTGTGGGGTCTGTGCGGTGGAGTTTGCGTTGTTGGGTGTGTGCTGTGGAGTCCCTGGGGCTGTGGGGTCTGTTGTGTGTGGTTCCAGGTACTGTGGGGTCTGCGCTGTGGGATCCCGGGGGCTGTGGGGTCCCGAGGGCTGTGGAGTCTGTGCTTTGGGGTCCTGGGGGCTGCAGGGTCTGTTCTGTGGGGTCCCGGGGCTGTGTGTGCTGCGCTGTGGGGTCTGTGCTGTGGGGTCACGGGGGCTGTGAGAGCTGCACTTTTGAGTCTGTGCTGTGGGGTCACTGAAGCTGTAGGGTCTGTGCTGTGGACTCCCAGGGTCTGGGGTCTGTGCTGTGCGGTTCCGGGGGCTGTTGGGTCTGTTCTGTGGCGTTGCTGCAGCTGTGGGGTCCCGAGGCCTGTAGGGTCTGCGCTGTGGGGTCCCAAGGGCTGTGGGGCCCCGGGAGCTGTGTTGTCTGCGTTGTGCAGTCCCGTGGGCTGTGGGGTCTGCGTTGTTGGGTCCCAAGGGCTGTGGGGTCCCGGGGGTTGTGTGGCCCCAGCTACTGTGGGGTCTGCTCTGTGAGGTCCCGGGTTCTGTGGGGTCCTGAGGGCAGTATGGTGTCTGCGCTTTTGGGTCCATGGGGCTGTGGAGTCTGCGCTGTGAGATTTGCGCTGTTGGGTCTGTGCTGTAAGGTCTTGGGGGCTGTGGGGTCTGCGCTGTGGGATCCCGAGGCTGTAGGGTCCCTGGGTTGTGGGATCTGTGCTGTGTAGCTCCGGGTACTGTGGGGTCTGCGCTGTGGGATCCCGGGGTATGTGGGGTTCCGGAGGCTGTGGAGTCTGTGCTGTGGGGTCTGCGCTGTGGGGTCTGTGCTGAGGGTCCCGGGGGCTGTTGGGTCTGCGTTGTGGGGTCCTGGGGGCTGTGGGTTCTGTGCTGTGGGGTCCCTGGGCTGTGAGGTCTGTGCTGTGGGGTCCCAGGGCTGTGCGGTCTGCGCCATTGTCACAGTTAACACCGTGCTGCCAACTCTATGTCACGGATTCCCCAATGTGTCAGGGATCCCGGGGAATATATCTTTATCGTCCCCACTACTCACACCAATTTGTCACAAACCGGGGTTGTTTGGTTGCCCCTGGTTCCTTCTGGAGGGGATTTATCTATATCCCACTTCCCAGTTCCGGTTTGGAACTTGCAGCTCTCTGGCGCCCCCCTTACCCTCAGGTCAGACTAGGTACTGCACCTAGGGTAATTAGTCGCCAGAAAGGCTGCCTGCTATGTACTGGCTATTGGGCACACTGCAGCGAGGGCAATATAACTACTCCCGCACAGGCGGGAACAATAATTATCATCGCCGCCGTCGCTGCAAAGATTCCCAATCGCACAGACAAAGTATGCTGCCACCAGCTCCGATTAACGGGTCCGGAGCCAACCCAAATCAGTAGCGCACTTCACTTCAGAGGACACAGTTCGTTATAGAGCAGAAGAGACAAGCTAGCAATTAAATATTTTACTCCATGAAAAATTAAGCAGTGTTTACAAAGTATAAAAAGATATTAGAAAGGAGACAATTCGTATATACATTACAACTGCAAATAAAATAAGGATTAAAATAGAAAATTACTCTCACATTTTGCTTAAAGGGTACGTGTCACCCCGTTTTTTCGATATAGGCCAACGCAGGAAAGAAGATTCGTAGAGGAAAGCCAGCGGTGGGGAGTATCGGTGATTAGGCCCCGCCCATCAGACCGGACCGGGGTGATTGACATATGAGAACGGAGAGATTACTAAGGTATTTTCTCAGCAAAGATGGGAAATGGGGGATATGAAAGGTACTGATGTAAAGCAGAGCTCAGGCCCTATTGAACCATATTTTTATCTCATATCGAAAAAAACGGGGTGACAAGTTCCCTTTAAGTCATTGCGGGCTAACCATGATGTTTGAGGATCCAGACATCACAATGCATGACAAAGGGTCTTCGTGCATTAAGGTCCCAGGCAAGAATGAAAGCCGGGCTAAGTGCAGTAACTTATACTTCTGGGCTTGTGACATCACTAAGGGGCTGAGTAATGATATGCACTGATCTGATAGTTATTTACGTTCTTGTAGTCTGGAGACAAAGGCATTCCTGAGTGAGAGTGGAGGGACAATGGGTGGCTTTACAGGATTGGTCGTCTTCTGTTTAAAAGCCACACCCTGCTCACACACTAGTCTCAAGTTGCATAGTGTATCTATACCAGCGAATGCAGTGGGGGAGAAAGAAGGGGGTCAACTGACTAGGACCATGGTCACACGCGCAAAGAATCTCTCAGGCCATGGCATTTTACATTATCGTGACAGCCTTTGGGTCTGTGCTGTGCGGTTATGGGGCTGTTGGGTCTGCACTGTGGGGTCCTGGGGGCTGTGGGGTCCCAAGGGCTGTGGGGTCTGTAGTATGGAGTCTGCAGTGTGGGGTGTCAGGGCTGTGGGGTCTGTGCTTTGGGGTCCGCGCTGTGAGGTCTGTGCTGTGGGGTCAAGGGGGTGGTGGGTTATGTGCTGTGGGATCTGTGCTGTGGGGTCTGTGCTGTGGGGTCTGCGCTGTGGGATCTGTGCTGTGGGGTCACGGGCGCTGTGGCGCCTATTACCACACCGGATGAGGTGTTGGGAGCTTCATAGGCAGCGCGGCGGTTGATGAATCGGCTTCCGGCTCTGTCTCCACCACCGTCATTAATCGCTAACGAACCATATTAAACCAATATTAGAGTGTCGCTCCCTTTGCATACGATAATGAGACAAACACTTTTAAGTCTCCTTCTCGCTGCTGTAAGGTGCAATTGGCCTTTTCTGCCACAGCGGAGAAAAAAAAACTTTGAAGTCACCCAGGTAAGACCGCGACCGATCAAACGTTAATCAACTTCAAAAAGAGTTTGGTGTCGCCCCGTGTCTGGCGGCCGCGTCCCCAGGACATCGCAAATGCAAATGTACAAATTCATTCCCAGTCTTGTAAATTGGTGGCACGTTTAATCAGAGCGGAGAAGCCGCGCGGCGGCGCACAGACGGACTGACTCTTTAATTGACCATTTTGTTTGTTAAGAAAAATTTCTATCAGGACAAATAAAACCTGGAGCAGCATTAACCCCATCTGTGCCGGCACATAGATGAGTGTGACTGTGCGGCTGCATCTCTCCCGGCGCTCAAAGGGTCAATATCCGGCTTTTGCTTTATTATCACTAAAGTGCAGTGAGAAGTGAATCTCTAATGAATGAATAATAATGAAGATGGCTGCTGCAGCGAGCGACAACGAGGACAGCCGGGCCGAGCGTGCCTCCGGGGGCCACTGATGGAATATAAGTAGTGTAATGCTTCCTGAGCACAATACCACCAGCAGATCCCACGCCTCCCAGCTACGTCCTCACACGGGAGGCAGAGACGCTCTTATCGCGCTCCGAAAAATGTCAGGAAGAGCAAATTCTCTGTGGGCAAATTGAGATTTCATTAAGTTTAAATGGATTGCTTGTGACTGAAGTCTCTGCGCGCTTGTTAGGAGCGGTAATGGGCAACCGGCGCGAACGCGCTGCACAACGCTGCTCCCTTGTCTGCCAGGAGTTCGGGTGGAGGCTTTTCATGGGTCTGGTCCCTGGTGGCAGCCATGACCCTTACTGACTGGACATTCACTTCTTGGACAGATCCATCACCGACTGCAGCACTACGTATTGTATCGTGTGACTGAGGTCTCCGCGTGCTTGTTAGGAGCGGTAATGGGCGACTGGCGCGGACGCGCTGCACAACGCTGCTCCCTTGTCTGCCAGGAGTTCGGGTGGAGGCTTTTCATGGGTCTGGTCCCTGGTGGCAGCCATGACCCTTACTGACTGGACATTCACTTCTTGGACAGATCCATCACCGACTGCAGCACTACGTATTGTATCGTGTGACTGAGGTCTCCGCGTGCTTGTTAGGAGCGGTAATGGGCGACTGGCGCGGACGCGCTGCACAACGCTGCTCCCTTGTGTGCCAGGAGTTCGGGTGGAGACTTTTCATGGGTCTGGTCCCTGGTGGCAGCCATGACCCTTACTGACTGGACATTCACTTCTTGGACAGATCCATCACCGTCCGGGGAGCTACGTATTGTATCGTGTGACTGAAGTCTCTGCGCGCTTGTTAGGAGCGGTAATGGACGACCGGTGCGGATGCACTGCACAACGCTGCAACTCCATGACCCTTACTGACTAGACATTCACGTCTTGAACAGATCCATTACCGTCCATGGCGCTACGAATTGTATCATTTGACTGAACAAGCAGCAATGAGGGGAGACTGGAGCCATCATGTCGTGGGAATCTGTCAAAAATCTGAAACTCCACCACAATGATGAAGCTAAAGGCAAGGAGTAATGTACTGTGTATAACTGCAAAAAATTGCAGGTTGTGGGATGCAGTGATGGACAGGAGGCAGAGGAAGGGTTAACAAGTTTATTAACCCATTACTTGCCAAATTAAAATTTTTACAAGTACGAATTTTGCAGAAAAGGGTGTCCCAATATTCAATTAAAAATGACAATGACATGATTTCCTATTTTGAAAACATTCATTTTACAAACACAACACAAAAAATTGGACCTAATCATAAAACTTATAAAAAAAGGACATAGGTAGATAATGGGTTAACAGGGGAATACTCCACGCAGGGAGGTAAATGGTTAAACGGGATAAACAGTTCAATGGCAAAGGATATGGTGGAATGAAGAATAACGGTACTAGTAACGGCAGTTTTGATGAGAGTCAATGATTCCTAAGTCCATGAAATGGTTAGCGCCGACAACAGCTGGTGCGGTACCTTTTCCCTGAAGGTCTTGTGGGCATCAATGCCTCGTCTTCTGGTGGCAGCGGTCAGTCTCTGGTACCTCCGGTACCTACCTAGTCCATATACTGATGTGGCCGGAGGAGTGTGGGCCACGGCACTGTCTGAGCCCGACGTGCCTCTGCACGACTCTCCTCACAGTCTCTGTCAGCGGTGGCGGTGCTTGGGTGTGGACCTATGCTGTACGGATGCTCTGGGACCGAATCACTCACTGGTCCCTGCTGTAGTGTCTGACAAGGGTACAGGCCACAGTCCTGTGCGAGTCCAACGTGGCTTGGCAAATCTATAATGGCACAGTCAGGGTGCAAGGGTCTGTCCTGTCCCCGGTCACCCTTATGGGGCACGTGTGTTGTACTCATGAAAAAGGTGTGTTTGGCGCCTTGCTTTCTGGTAGTCACCGGTACACTGCACCTCTCTCTGTAGTCACAGGCACACACTGCACATTACTCTCCCTCACTAATCCCCACTGCTGGTGGCGGAGATGGCAGACGCTAGCCTGCATGATGCTGGTGCTCCCCGGATGGAGCACTCCTCTCTCCGGCTGCTGCTGCTGTTGCTAGACACACAGCTCCCCTCAGCGCAGCAGGCCCTGTCTTTCTGGTCTGCTTGGTGTGCACAGCTCTGCCCTGTGTGCATGGCTCTGCTCTGTTCTGCAGCGGTCCCTCTGCAGGTGACGGGGGCTCTCTGTATGCCACCTGTCGCAGTGCCGGTCCTCTGTTTTGGGGGAGGGAAGCAGAGCGCGCCGCACACTGCTCTGAGCGCTGCTCTGCGTTTGTGCCAAACTGACTTGCTGAGCGCGCATTTCCTTTTTATGCCCCCACTGCTGCGCGTGCTTTTCTCCTTTCACTCCCTGCCGTCCTGGGACAGCAGGAAGGTGTGCCTCACTTGCACTTCCCCCAGGCAATAGGGGAAGGTCAGGTTCACTCAGGCTTCCCTCCAGGAAAAGGGGATGCAGCCTCTCTAGTTCCGGATCTGGCATGCAGGTACCCGCAGTGCTGCTGTAACACCCCAGGTAACAGGTTGTTACAGTGATGTTGCATTTCCTTTCGGGGAGGGTGATATCACACTTGGAGGCAAGTGAGATTCTCTCTATCAGGTAAGGTACTTGCATTCAACACAATCTGAATCCAGGCCAGGAGGGGGAGCTCAGGACCCGGATTCAGGGGAGTGTCCTTACACTTTATGTATCCTGGTCTGGAGGAGGAGCCAGTCAGTCTCAGGGAGTCTGAGGGAGACAGTGGAGGGAGACAGTTGGTCTCCAGGAGAGCACTCAACATGAAGAGCAGACTCACCAAAACCTTGTCAAATGACAAATGCTAAAGCAGCACAGATGCAAGCTACTGATGAGAGCAACCACCCACTCGCCCAAACATTAGAGGGGTTGGCTGCCTAGTAGCAAAAATGCACACAGGTAAGGCTTGCATAAGACACTATTCACACAGATAAATGTGATGCACAGTGTCTGGACAACCTATTGATCACGCCCATAGTATTAGCAGGCGGGCCGTCCAGCACTATATATATACATGCAACACACAAGGAACAACATAAAGTGGCCCTGCTGCACCCTGCAGAAAAACCGTGGCCGCCCCTCATCAGTATTACTATGTCCGAGAAATATGCACATCAACTAGAGATGTCCGCCTCCTGATCTGGGATGGTGAGGAAAAGAAAAGGAACCGCCTACGAAGATGGGCGTGATACTTTGAAACTGCGGGAAGCAACTCCGAGGAGGCAGAACCAGTAATCAAGATGGTGGAGGGAGGTGAGCGGACCCTGGAGCGTGGGATGGAGCAAGAGGACTCTCCCAGCCGGGACCCGCAAGAACTGCACCCATCGCCGACGATGAACCTGGACCTCTTGCGAGCGAAGTGGAGGAACTGACCCGACAACTTACGTGGTTGCAGCAGTAAACCATGGTCAGGTGGAGTGAGGCCTTGATCAGAAGTCTTGCCGGACGACTGCTAACTACCCTGACTGGTCCGGAGCCAAAGAGGAGTTCTGGTGCATGGGAGGCAGAGGTAAGGGGCATGACCCTGACAATCCTGATGGTGGAAGGCCTAAGAGACATTCCCGACTCACCTCCTCCGCTGTATACACCCGACCAGGGTGACGAGGCCCTTGACGACACGCCACCGTACCTCAAGGGTATCCCGGCCGCCAGTTCGACACCATCTTCTGGGTCCGACGACACCCTGTTAGGCCCCTTTCTGATCCTGCCGACACCACCACCCGGACAGACATGTCTCTGGCTACCGCAAACACCAACGAACCGAGACAGCTGACAGCGCCACTGATCCCTGTTAGTGGGCCCCAGAATCATGGACAGTGAATAATTCAAAAACTTTCTTGTACATAGTTGGCAACTCCTTAAGTGCTTCCTACTGGTTTTACATAGAACCTTTAAAGAGACTGTTCCAAAGTTGCCTTTAATTGTTGATTGTTTACATAAACACCTGAAGCAAAACCCGTTGGCGCTGCAGAACACTGGGTCTGGATACACCTTGTAGCCCACCCAAGCCTACGTTGGGGGTTGATAACGGGTCCATCGCATCGTTGCTGCTTTTCAAGAATATTGTTGTTGGACTTGAATATTAATTTAGATGAAACAATTGCACTACCTCAGTTTTGAGAACTGTTAGAATTAATTTTGATATGTTAGAGAATTAGCTAGACAGAGTTTTGCACTTTTGAAATAAAATAATATACATGTGAGATAGTATACTCGAAAAGGTAGTTGATAGACACGTGAAGTGAAGCACTTTGGTTGAGATGATAGTGTACCCTTACAGGGTAGTTGCATTGCATAGTTCATGATAGTATGTTTATATTTCTGAAAGTTAAATTATTGGTTCAAAAATATTTGCAACGTTCAAATATTAATTCCTCCCATAAAGGGAAGTTCAAGTTTCTATTAATTTGTTTATGAGCATTCTAAAAACGTTTTGCATGTCTTATTGTAACCTGTTGTTTATGTTTCCCTTTTCCCAGTCTGGGAGTACTGGAGTTAACGGGGGGGGGGGGGAGTGCATCACCCCAGGGAACCGGTTGTTACAGTGATGTTGCCTTCCTTTCGGGGAGGGTAATATTACGCTTGGAGGCAAGGGAGATTCTATCTATCAGGTAAGGCACTCGCAACATTCAACACAATCTGAATCCAGGCCAGGAGGGAGAGCTCAGGACCCGGATTCAGGGGAGCTTCCTTGCACTTTATGTATCCTGGTCTGGAGGAGCTAGTCAGTCTCAGAGAGTCTGAGGGAGACAGTGGAGGGAGACAGTTGGTCTCCAGGCGAGCAGAAGAACGTCTGGAGCAGACGTAGGGCTGAGCAGCCACGAGGGAGCTGCTACCCCTGGAAAGAGTGAAAAGCAGAAGGAGAGTTGAATTGTGGAAGAGCTTAGAGGGAAGAAGCACAGATGAGGAAGAGGCTCAGCAGGAGAACAGTGGAGGGACACCCTGGGAGCTAGCGCGCAGAATCGGGTACCGGGAGCCCGAAGCTATAGTGGGACTCTAGGACACTTAGCAGAACCGGAGGGCATAGAACTGTATGTCAATTACCTGCATCAAGTCTGAGGTGAAGCAGTAACTTTAGAGCCTGGGGAATGAAAGAGTCCCTATAAACAGTCTCGAACTGCCTATCGTACAGGCATCTGTCTTAGGACAGGAGAGAGGGGACTTGCACTGAGCTTCAAGCATCAGGGACCTAACCAACTAAACAGCGCAAGTAGGAAAGGCTTACGGACCTCACCTGTGAGAAGGATCTCCTATTACCTCCAAGCCGGCCAGACCAGAGCTACCCTGCACTTGGTACCCTGGACTGAGGATTACTACTACCATCAGTAAACCAGGTAAAGACTTTGCAAACCTGTGTCCTTGTTCTTTGCGCATTCATCGGCTTACACCATCTTGCCATACAGCTGGGAAGCCCTGGGGACCCCACTTCACCTGTGGGAAGCGTTGCCATCTAGCTGCCCTACCATCACCCTAGAGGACCCCTTTAAGCGGCATCGGGTCTTACTGACTGAATACCACAGGTGGCATCACGACCAATAAAACTCTTACAATATTCCCTTTAAGGACCTTTCCCATAAATTGGGCGCCCAGGGCCAAGGACCGGGTCGCAGTCACCTTGACATCCCCTTTAAGTACCGGACCCGGTACTGAGTACCCTGCTGCCCTGGTAGGGCGATCCACATGCTTGGAGGCAAGGAGGATTCTCTTTACCAGGTAACGCACCCACGTTCAACACATTCCGAATCCAGGCCAGAAGGGGGAGCTCTGAACCCCGATTCAGGGGAGCTTCCCTCAGATAGTTCTATCCTGGTCTGGAGGAGTTAGGGAGTCTGTTGGAAAGAGAGGAGAGAGAAGGAAGTCTGAAATAGAGAGCAGACAGCGGAGCCAAGCAGCCAGGACTGAGCTGCAGCTCCAGGGAAGGAGGAGAACCCAAGGGGTTGAAGGTGGTGGAGCTACTGAGGAAAGGAGCACAGTGGAGAAGGAAAGGGGCTCAGCGAGGAACTGTGACCGGGCACCCTCAGAGCCGAAGCGCAGGAACCGGGCACTGGGAGCCCAAGGCTGTGGCATACTCCAGGACACACAGCAGAACCGGAGGGCATAGAACTGTATGTGATTTGCCCACACCACACCTGAAGGTGAAGCAGCACCTGAAGAGCCCGGTTCGTGATACTTGGGGCTATTTAGTTTGGAAAAACGAAGACTAAGGGGTGATCTTATGTTAATGTATAAATATATGAGGGGACAGTACAAAGACCTTTCTGATGATCTTTTTAATCATAGACCTGAGACAGGGACAAGGGGGCATCCTCTACGTCTGGAGGAAAGAAGGTTTAAGCATAATAACAGACGCGGGTTCTTTACTGTAAGAGCAGTGAGACTATGGAACTCTCTGCCGTATGATGTTGTAATGAGTGATTCATTAATTAAATTTAAGAGGGGACTGGATACCTTTCTGGAAAAGTATAATGTTACAGGGTATATACACTAGATTCCTTGATAAGGCGTTGATCCAGGGTACTAGTCTGATTGCCGTATGTGGAGTCGGGAAGGAATTTTTTTCCCCATGGTGGAGTTACTCTTTGCCACATGGGGTTTTTTTGCCTTCCCCTGGATCAACATGTTAGGGCATGTTAGGTTAGGCTATGGGTTGAACTAGATGGACTTACAGTCTTCCTTCAACCTTAATAACTATGTAACTATGTATAGAGACCCTATAAAATGTCTCAAGTTGCCCACCATACATGTAACTGTCCCAGGACAGGAGAGAGAGGTAGCAGGGACCTCGCACACTAGTGCGAGTAGGAAGGCTTACGGACCACACCTGGGAGAGGGAATCACTATTGCCTCCAGGCTGGCCGGGCCATGCCATCACCTGTTCCTGGTACCCTGGACTGTGGACTGCTACTCTCAGTAAATCAGGTAAAGACTTTACAAGTTTGTGTCCTCCACTTATTTGCCGGCATAGACCATCCTTGCCCATACACCTTAGGAGCCCTGGGGACCCCGCTTCACCTGTGGGAAGCATCACCATCTTGCTGAAACAACATCACCCCGGAGGACCCCTTTAAGCAGCGTCGGTCCCTTCTGACCAAGAACCACAGGTGGCGTCAAGAACACAAACTTTAATACAAAACCCTTTAAAAGACCTTCCCTCTTAATTGAGTGCCCAGGGCCATGGACCGGGTCGCAGCCACGTGACATCCCCTTTAAGTGCGACCGGACCTGGTACCGAGTACCCCACTGCCCAGGCGGGCGACACACTGTCGACCCCCTTACATAACAACGGTGCACAATGTGGCGCGGGCGTTCAGCGTCGCCATCACAGCAGCTCGTACATGAGCCGAGGTCATTCGTCATGCAGCATGGTGCTCTTTTCACAGACTTATGGCGGATGCTAAGCTCTTGGAGATGTCTGATAGCAATTGTGCTCCTCGTCCTCTGCTCGTCAAGTGGATAACTTGGTGCCATCCTGAGATTTTTCATACCTGAATTCACTGAAGTGATGATGCAGAAACATCGACCTCCGTAGTATAACCTGACCGGTGGTCTTTACAGGATCGAGTCGTGACCGAGGCACAGACGGTGACATCCAAAGGACCTGCCAGTATGATTGCCCCAATAGAGAAGATGGAGGACAGCATTCACTACTAATGGACTGAGCCAACATGTTCCTCCAGGATAGAAAACCTTGCAGGAGCGGGTTCGGTGCTCTTCAATGCACAATGTGACTGTTATGAGTGTCAGTTCTTTGTCCCTGTAGGAGGTAGGACTCAACTGCAGGAAAATCAAATACACTCTCTCTATTATGGTACAGATCTCGAAGAAAAAATGCTGCAATGGAACAGTGGTGCTCCAGGCAGGATTGGGATTTCACTGCAGTGGTGATCCGGGATTGGGAATGCACCACAGTGGTGATCCAGGATTGGGACTGCACCGCAGTGGTGATCCAGGATTGGGATTGCACTGCACTGGTGATCCAGGATTGGGATTGCACTGCAGTGGTGATCTGGGATTGGGATTGCACTGCAGTGGTGATCCAGGATTGGGATTGCACTGCAGTGGTGATCCAGGATTGGGATTGCACTGCAGTGGTGATCTGGGATTGGGAATGCACCGCAGTGGTGATCCGGGATTGGGAATGCACCGCAGTGGTGATCCGAGATTGGGATTGCACTGCAGTGGTGATCCAGGATTGGGAATGCACTGCAGTTGTGATCCAGGATTGGGAATGCACCGCAGTGGTGATCAGGGATTGGAATGCACCGCAGTGGTGATCCAGAATTGGGAATGCACTGCAGTGGTGATCTGGGATTGGGATTGCACTGCAGTGGTGATCCAGGATTGGGATTGCACTGCAGTGGTGATCCAGGATTGGGATTGCACTGCAGTGGTGATCCAGGATTGGGAATGCACCGCAGTGGTGATCCAGGATTGGGATTGCACTGCAGTGGTGATCCAGGATTGGGATTGCACTGCAGTGGTGATCCAGGATTGGGAATGCACCGCAGTGGTGATCCAGGATTGGGAATGCACTGCAGTGGTGATCCGGGATTGGGATTGCACTGCAGTGGTGATCCAGGATTGGGAATGCACCGCAGTGGTGATCCAGGATTGGGATTGCACCGCAGTGGTGATCCAGGATTGGGAATGCACCGCAGTGGTGATCCGGGATTGGGATTGCACTGCAGTGGTGATCCAGGATTGGGAATGCACTGCAGTGGTGATCAGGGATTGGGATTGCACTGCAGTGGTGATCCAGGATTGGGATTTGCCATAGAAAATATTAAAAATCCTTGATGTCCCTCCCTTTTTTCTTTCATCAGCCATTTGTCCTGAGGAGGTGGAAGCTAGCAATCAAACCTGTCTCTATGTAAAATGGCAGTGACACAGATATGTGAAGCAGATTAATTAAAATGCGAGGATTCCCTTTATGTCCATGTGACTCAGGAGGATGGCTATTGACAACACAGAGAGACAGGAAAGGTCTTATTAGGGTCTGAAGTGGATCAAAGAAAATATGACACCCTTTACAAATAGCCACGGTAACAGTACAATGAGAGAGCAGACAGTATGGCTCCTCAGGAGAAAATATGAAATATTGGATTTTCTATACATCCAATATTAATTAGACGTATATTGTTGGCACTGGGATAACTAGGCCAAAAATACACATTTTCTCATTATTATAACCCTGCCAAAAAGCCCCAAGTCAATAAGGGCCAAATAACCACCAGCAGCTAGGCCATGTTTGGTCTTTAAGCATTGCTGAAATCCCGATACAAAAGATGACATCAGTCTCGACGTTCTGTGATCGCTCTATGAGCAGTTATTACATAAATTGGGATTTCCTGAAATCATGAAGGACTGAGTCCATTCCACAACCGGACTTGTGAGGTAATCGTAGATGGGTGTGTGGGTGGGACTCAGGGTCTGATAAAAGATCAATCCCAATTATCATTGTAGCGCCCCCACTGCCGCAGGGCCGAGGGGTACCCGGTACCGGGCCTCTGAGTCTCTGCTCTGGGGTTGTCACGGTGGCTAGACCCGGTCCGTGACCCTGCTGAGGGGCGCCCAATAATAGGTGTGGATGGTGGTGGTAGTGCGGTGCAGTGCCGGTCACAGTAAATAACGAGGACACCAAGTTGCAGTCTCTTTACCTCTTTACTGAAGGCTTCGAGTTAGCCAATCCAGAGCACTGTTAACCCGGGCTGTCTGAGACCGGCCGGTCCAAAGGCACATTAGGAGTTCCCCTTGACAGGTGGGAATCAGCGTCTACCTTCTAGCGCCTATGTGTTGTAGTCCTTCCCTGCTGAGCACCCCGGGATAGTCCTCACAACTGATTCTGTCTGTCTCTGATGTTCGTTCTCTTCGTCCCCCAGATGATATGGTAGGACACACCCGTATGACGGGGTAGGCCTGGAGTTCTTCTGGGACTCTAGAGTCGCCCCTCTCCCACAGCTGCCTCCGTTGTCTGCTTAGGTGTTTAAGTGAGACAGCCAACCTAAAATTGGCTGTCCTGCCGTGGTTTGAAGTAATGCTTAAAGTCTCTTACTTTCTCGGCGTTCCGGCCACCGACTGTTTGCGCCTCAGAAGGATGTTGCCTCGATCTTTCAGCACGACTCCTTCTGGTCCTATTGCCTCTTTGCTGTATTCCCGTTGCTCACTTGTTACGTTGTTCTCTTAGGAGTCTGCCAGGATCCCTGTAATGAATCCCCAATGGCTAGGGATAGCACAGGATAAGCAAAGTATAATAAATATCGGACGAGCTCTAGGGTGATGGAACCTGGGCTGACCGCTGCCCTACGCCTGACAAACGCAACTAGAGATAGCCAGGGAGCGTGCCTACGTTGGTTCTAGACGCCACGCACCAGCCTAAGAGCTAACTAGTACTGCAGAGAAAACAAAGACCTCACTTGCCTCCAGAGGAATTAACCCCAAAGATATAGTTGCCCCCCACATGTATTGACGGTGAAATGAGAGGAAGGCACATACATAGAGATGATGTATATAGCTTTAGCAAATAGAGGCCCGCTGAAAACTAGAAAGCAGAATGACACAAAAGGGGACTGAGCGGTCAGCAAAAAACCCTAATCAAAAAAACCATCCTGAGATTACAAGAACCCATGTGCCAACTCATGGCACATGGGGAGAACCTCAGTCCACTAGAGCAACCAGCTAACAAAGAGACATTCTAAGCAAGCTGGACAAAAAACCAAACAACTGAAAGTCAACACTTAGCTTATCCTGAAAGATCTGGGAGCAGGTAGGCAGGAACCAAACAGAGCACATCTGAACACATTGATAGCCGGCAAGGGAAATGACAGAGAGGCCAGGTAAAATAGGAAACACCCAGCCTCTGATGGACAGATGGAAACCAAAGGCCGCAACCCACCAAAGTCACCCAGTACCAGCAGTAACCACCAGAGGGAGCCCGCAAACAGAATCCACAACAGTACCCCCCCCTTGAGGAGGGGTCACCGAACCCTCACGAGAACCCCCAGGGCGATCAGGGTGAGCTCTATGGAAGGCGCGGACCAAATCAGTTGCATGAACATCGGAGGCGACCACCCAGGAATTGTCCTCCTGACCATAACCCTTCCACTTAACCAAATACTGGAGTTTGCGTCTGGAAACACGAGAATCCAAGATCTTTTCAACAACATACTCCAATTCTCCCTCCACCAGCACCGGAGCAGGAGGCTCGACCGAAGGAACAACAGGCACCTCATACCTCCGCAACAACGACCGATGGAACACATTATGAATAGCGAACGATGCTGGGAGATCAAAACGGAAAGATACAGGGTTAAGAATCTCCGAGATTCTATAAGGACCGATGAACCGAGGCTTGAACTTAGGAGAAGAGACCTTCATAGGGACAAAACGAGAAGACAACCACACCAAGTCCCCAACAAGAAGTCGGGGACCCACGCGGCGACGGCGATTAGCAAACTGCTGAGTCTTCTCCTGAGATAACTTCAAATTGTCCACCACCTGATTCCAAATGTGATGTAGCCTGTCCACCACCACGTCCACTCCAGGACAATCCAAAGACTCCACCTGACCAGAGGAAAAACGAGGATGAAACCCCGAATTACAAAAAAAAGGAGAGACCAACGTGGCCGAACTAGCCCGATTATTAAGAGCAAATTCGGCCAGTGGCAAAAAAGCAACCCAGTCATCCTGATCAGCAGAAACAAAACACCTCAAATAAGTTTCCAAGGTCTGATTAGTTCGCTCCGTCTGGCCATTCGTCTGAGGATGGAATGCAGACGAGAAAGACAAATCAATGCCCATCTTGGCACAAAACGTCCGCCAAAATCTAGACACAAACTGGGATCCCCTGTCAGAAACGATATTCTCCGGAATCCCATGCAAACGAACCACGTTCTAAAAAAACAAAGGAACCAACTCAGAGGAGGAGGGCAACTTAGGCAAGGGCACCAAATGAACCATCTTAGAAAAGCGGTCACACACAACCCAGATAACGGACATTTTCTGTGAAACCGGGAGATCAGAAATAAAATCCATGGAAATGTGCGTCCAAGGCCTCTTCGGGATGGGCAAGGATAACAACAACCCACTAGCCCGTGAACAGCAAGGCTTAGCTCGAGCACACACTTCACAAGACTGCACAAAGGTACGCACATCCCTAGACAAGGAAGGCCACCAAAAAGACCTGGCCACCAAGTCTCTTGTACCAAATATTCCAGGATGACCAGCCAACACAGAAGAATGGACCTCGGAGATGACTCTACTGGTCCAATCATCCGGAACAAACAGTCTTTCTGGTGGACATCGATCCGGTTTATCCACCTGAAACTCCTGCAATGCGCGTCGCAAGTCTGGGGATACGGCGGACAATATTACTCCATCCCTAAGGATACCAGCAGGCCCAGTGTCTCCAGGAGAGTCAGGCACAAAACTCCTGGAAAGAGCATCTGCCTTCACATTCTTTGAACCTGGCAGGTATGAAACCACGAAATTGAAACGAGAAAAAAATAACGACCAACGAGCCTGTCTAGGATTCAAACGCCTGGCAGACTCAAGGTAAATGAGATTCTTGTGATCAATCAAGACCACCACGCGATGTTTAGCACCCTCAAGCCAATGACGCCACTCCTCAAATGCCCACTTCATGGCCAAAAGCTCCCGATTACTCACATCATAATTGCGCTCGGCGGGCGAGAATTTTCTAGAGAAGAAAGCACATGGCTTCATCACCGAGCCATTAGAACTTCTCTGTGACAAAACCGCCCCCGCTCCAATCTCGGAAGCATCAACCTCCACCTGGAAAGGAAGTGAAACATCTGGTTGACACAACACAGGAGCAGAAGAAAACCGGCGCTTAAGTTCCCGAAAGGCCTCCACGGCCGCAGGAGACCAATCAGCAACATCAGCACCCTTTTTAGTCAAATCAGTCAAAGGTTTAACAATACTGGAAAAATTAGCAATAAACCGACGATAAAAATTAGCAAACCCCAAGAACTTCTGAAGGCTCTTAACAGATGTAGGTTGTGTCCAGTCACAAATAGCCTGAACCTTAACGGGATCCATCTCAATAGTAGAAGGAGAAAAAATGTACCCCAAAAAAGAAATCTTCTGGACTCCGAAGAGACACTTTGAGCCCTTCACAAACAGAGAATTGGCCCGCAAAACCTGAAACACCTTCCTGACCCGTAGAACATGAGACTCCCAGTCATCAGAAAACACCAAAATATCATCCAAATACACAATCATAAACTTATCCAGATATTCACGGAAAATATTGTGCATAAAGGACTGAAAGACTGACGGAGCATTGGAGAGTCCAAAAGGCATTACCAAATACTCAAAATGGCCCTCAGGCGTATTAAATGCGGTTTTCCACTCATCACCCTGTTTTATCCGCACCAGATTATACGCACCACGAAGATCTATTTTAGTGAACCACCTAGCCCCCTTAATGCGAGCAAACAAATCAGTAAATAATGGCAATGGATACTGGTATTTGACTGTAATCTTATTCAGAAGGCGATAATCTATACAAGGCCTCAGGGAACCATCTTTTTTTGCCACAAAAAAAAAACCTGCTCCCAGAGGGGACGAAGATGGACGAATATGTCCCTTTTCCAAGGACTCCTTAATATAATTCCGCATAGCAGTATGCTCTGGCAGTGACAGATTAAATAAACGACCCTTAGGGAACTTACTGCCAGGAATCAATTCTATAGCACAGTCACACTCTCTATGAGGAGGGAGCGAATTGAGCTTAGGCTCCTCAAAAACATCCCTATAGTCAGACAAAAATGCAGGGATCTCAGAAGGAGTAGATGAAGCGATTGAAATCGGAGGTGCATCATCATGAACCCCCTGACATTCCCAGCTTAACACAGACATTGTTTTCCAGTCCAGGACAGGATTATGAGTTTGTAACCATGGCAGACCAAGCACTAGTACATCATGTAAATTATACAGTACAAGGAAGCGAATCACCTCCTGATGAACGGGAGTCATGCGCATGGTCACTTGTGTCCAATACTGCGGTTTATTCATAGCCAATGGTGTAGAATCAATTCCTTTCAGAGGAATAGGAACTTCCAGAGGCTCTAGACTAAAACCGCAGCGTTTAGCAAATGACCAATCCATAAGACTCAGGGCAGCGCCTGAATCCACATAGGCATCGACGGAAATGGAAGACAGTGAAAAAATCAGAGTCACAGACAAAATGAACTTAGACTGCAGAGTATCAATGGCAAAAGATTTATCAACCCTTTTTGTGCGTTTAGAGCATGCTGATATAACATGAGCTGAATCACCACAATAAAAACACAAACCATTTTTCCGCCTATAATTTTGCCGTTCACTTCTGGACTGAATTCTATCACATTGCATAGTCTCAGGTGCCTGTTCAGAAGACACCGCCAACTGGTGCACGGGTTTGCGCTCCCGTAAACGCCGATCAATCTGAATGGCCATAGCCATAGACTCATTCAGACCTGTAGGCGCAGGGAACCCCACCATAATATCCTTAATGGCCTCAGAAAGACCATTTCTGAAGTTTGCAGCCAGGGCGCACTCATTCCACTGAGTAAGCACCGACCATTTCCGAAATTTCTGACAATATATTTCCGCTTCATCATGCCCCTGAGAGAGGGCCAATAAAGCCTTTTCAGCCTGAATCTCTAGGTTAGGTTCCTCATAGAGCAATCCCAATGCCAGAAAAAACGCATCCACACTGAGCAATGCAGGATCCCCTGGTGCCAATGCAAATGCCCAATTCTGAGGGTCGCCCCGTAGGAACGATATAACAATCTTGACCTGTTGAGCAGGGTCTCCAGAGGAGCGAGATTTCAAAGAGAGAAACAATTTACAATTGTTCCTGAAATTCAGGAAGGTAGATCTATCTCCAGAAAAAAACTCTGGAATAGGAATTCTAGGTTCAGACATGGGAGTGTGAACAACTAAATCCTGTATGTTTTGAACCTTTGCCGCGAGATTACTCAGGCTGGAAGCCAAACTCTGGACATCCATGATAAACAGCTCAGATCAGAGCCATTCAAGGGTTAAGAGGAGATAAGAAGCAGCTAGACAGCAATTAAGGGCTAGGCAGCAAAACTCTGAAGGGGAAAAAAAAAATAAAAAATTTTTCCTTGAACACTTCTTTTCCTCCTGCTTCAGCCCAAACAATTAACACTTTGTGGGCCGGCTATACTGTCATGAATCCCCAATGGCTAGGGATAGCACAGGACAAGCAAAGTATAATAAATATCGGACGAGCTCTAGGGTGATGGAACCTGGGCTGACCGCTGCCCTACGCCTGACAAACGCAACTAGAGATAGCCAGGGAGCGTGCCTACGTTGGTTCTAGATGCCACGCACCAGCCTAAGAGCTAACTAGTACTGCAGAGAAAACAAAGACCTCACTTGCCTCCAGAGGAATTAACCCCAAAGATATAGTTGCCCCCCACATGTATTGACGGTGAAATGAGAGGAAGGCACATACATAGAGATGATGTATATAGCTTTAGCAAATAGAGGCCCGCTGAAAACTAGAAAGCAGAATGACACAAAAGGGGACTGAGCGGTCAGCAAAAAACCCTAATCAAAAAAACCATCCTGAGATTACAAGAACCCATGTGCCAACTCATGGCACATGGGGAGAACCTCAGTCCACTAGAGCAACCAGCTAACAAAGAGACATTCTAAGCAAGCTGGACAAAAAAACCAAACAACTGAAAATCAACACTTAGCTTATCCTGAAAGATCTGGGAGCAGGTAGGCAGGAACCAAACAGAGCACATCTGAACACATTGATAGCCGGCAAGGGAAATGACAGAGAGGCCAGGTAAAATAGGAAACACCCAGCCTCTGATGGACAGATGGAAACCAAAGGCCGCAACCCACCAAAGTCACCCAGTACCAGCAGTAACCACCAGAGGGAGCCCGCAAACAGAATCCACAACAGATCCCATCCCTGACAGGTCCTTCTCTCTAGCTCTTCCCAGTTACTTCTCTGTGTCTTGCTGTCCAACCCCCAGTTTTACCAGAGTGTGTGAGGAGTGGCCTACTAGATAGAACCACCCCCCCTGGTGGCCAGAGTGTGAAGTGTAGTGTGTGATACCTGATCAGGTGAACTCCCTTAGTGCAATCAGACGCAACATCACTCCCCTTAGCGGCAGAGCGACGTTACTGCAACGACCAGGACTCTGGGGCGCTGCACTCCCCCCCGGTTAAATCCAGTACTCCCGGACTGGGGAAATCAGAACAACAATACATGTTAACAGAAAACACACAAAATTCTGAAATATCATAAACAATTAAACATAACAGTGCTTCCCTTTATGGGAGGTGAGGATTCTTGAACGTTGCAAAGGTTAGGTCATGCACAGTTTATGACTCTCAGTTCAGTGGTTGAAACTGCGGGGACCCCGGGTAAACAAAGGGGTCCCCTTCTAGAAGTTTTTGGAGCAATCACTGTCCATTACTCCGTTGTCCATTTTAAAACCTGTAACAAAAGATATGCACACAAACAATTGTTGACTAAATAGCAGCCCTCACTAATACCTCCAAGTTTTGTAGCGGAGGGGAGTTTGATTCTGAGTGCTGCACGTAGACCTTCGCAGCGCAGGGGTTGCTACTGGCCTAACAGGGCCCACTATGCTTGCTACTGCTGGTGTAGTGCACTGCCTTCTAGCTACACTTCTAGTGAGTCTGGGTAGCACTGGCAGGCTGGGGTTCTCAGGGCTGCTGCTAGCAACAGTGGGTACGGCAGGCCCGCCGATAGCAGAGGGAGGATTTGCCAGTTCAACGGTCGGCACGGCATCTTCAGGTAGGGCTTGTTGAGGTTGCGGGGCCGGATGATCTGGTACCACCATTGGTTCTGGTGGGTTCGGCTGTTGGAACGTTAGAACAGGTACCACGATGGCCTGATTTATCTGAGTCCAGGACTGGGGAAAGTCACCAAGGACAGTGTGGATCATCTTCTCCTTTTCTACAGGTGGGGAGGTTCCTGGATCCATTTCCCTCGCTCTCAGTTTATCAGGGCAGGCTTTAAGGTGGTCCCTGGATATCACCGTCGAGGTCTCCCCTCCATCCTTGCTGATGAGGCAAACCTTCATGTTATCGAAATCGGATGGCAGGACAGTATACGGTTCCGCTTCCCATTGGTCGTCGAGTTTGTGTAGCCTCCTCTTTCGTTTGAGTACGTGCTCACCAGGTGGCAAGGGAATTGCAGGGGCATGCTGGTTGTAGTCCCTTTCCTGTTTTTGCCTGGCCTGAGCAAGGCTTCTTTCCACGCACTCCTGTACCTTGCGGTACCTTTGCCGCCTCTCGGTATCCCAATCGGCATCCGGCGAGGTATCCTCGGGGGTTAGGACCCCCATGTCCAGATCAACGGGTAACTTGCTAGACCTTCCTCGCATCAGGTACGCTGGAGTGCAGTTGGTGGAATTTACTGGGATGTGATTATATATGTCCACCAAGTCAGGCAACTTCGTTGGCCACAGGCTCTGTTCCTCTACGGGCAAGGTCTTTAGTAAGTCGATCACCACCTGGTTCATCTTTTCGCACATCCCATTGGTTTGGGGATGGTACGGTGTGGTTCTGATCTTCTTACACCCGTACAATTGGCAGAACTCTTGGAACACTTCCGCTTCGAATGCTGGTCCCTGATCGGTCAGTACCTTCTCCGGGTAGCCATGGGGCCTACAAAAGTACTGCTGGAAAGCCTTGGCGGCCGTCCTGGCCGTTAGGTCCTTGACAGGCACTACCACCAAAAATCTGGAGTAGTGATCCACGATGGTAAGAGCGTAGACTGTCATGATTCTCAATGGCGAGAGAACATAGCCCAGCATATATGAGAACTAGCTCTTGGAAGATGGAAACTATACTGACCATGAACTAAACCTGCCGCACAACTAGAAGTGGCCGGGTAGCATGCCTACGTTTTTTTATCCCTAGATGCCCAGCGCCAGCCGGAGAACTACCTAATCCTAGCAGAGGAAAAGACAGTCCTGGCTCACCTCTAGAGAAATTTCCCCAAAAGGCAGACAGAGGCCCCCACATATATTGGCGGTGATTTTAGATGAAATGACAAACGTAGTATGAAAATAGGTTTAGCAAAATCGAGGTCCGCTTACTAGATAGCAGGAAGACAGAAAGGGCACTTTCATGGTCAGCAGAAAACCCTATCAAAACACCATCCAGAAATTACTTTAAGACTCTAGCATTAACTCATAACACCAGAGTGGCAATTTCCGATCACAAGAGCTTTCCAGACACAGTAACGAAACAGCAGCTGTGAACAGGAACAAAATGCAAAAACACACAAGGACAAAAGTCCAACTTAGCTGGGAGTTGTCTGGTAGCAGGAACATGCACAGAAAGGCTTCTGATTACATTGTTGACCGGCATGAAACTGACAGAGGAGCAAGGTTATATAGCGACTCCCACATCCTGATAGGAGCAGGTGAACAGAGGGGATGATGCACACAAGTTCAATTCCACAAGTGGCCACCGGGGGAGCCCAGAATCCAATTTCACAACAGTAGACATAGCCTGACCGGCTAGGTGTCAGCTTCACATGATCCAGCGCGACCAGTTCGAGCGGCCGCTTGGTGATGATAGGCTGCAAGGGAGCCCGTTGGCTGCCACGGTCCCTCCTGCGTAGGCTACATGGACCGCACTCTCGACACCACTTCTCAATGGCTCTCTTCATGCCAATCCAATAGAACCTCCCTCGGAGTAGCCTCTCCAGCTTCTTCCATCCGAAGTGTCCGGCTCCATCGTGGTAGGCTCCCAGAACCATGGGCGCATCTCGCCGTGGCACTACTATCTGCCATACCAATTCGTGAGTACGTGGGTCGATGCCTCTCCGGCATGGCTTGCCATCATGGATAAACAGTTTACTTCTCCCCTTCCACAGCTGTTGGGTCTCCTGTGGATCGTCTGGGCCGGGATGCAACCCTGCCTGCGTCAAGAGCTCTTTCACCCGACGGACCGCGGGGTCACCATCCTGGGTCTCCACCCATCCATGGTGGGGCAGGGGATTCAGCAGGGCATCCGGTTGGTTCTTGTGCCTGTTCTTCACATGATGGGAGTTCTGAGTGGCTTTGGGGTGATGGAATGCAGGCAGCTCCACCTCTTCAAGTGCCTCCGGGTCTTCTCCCGTTTCGGGCAAATTGGGCATTCGGGACAGGGCATCGGCATTCGCATTCTTGCGTCCTGCCTAGTACTTGATGGTGAAGTCGTAGTTGGACAGTCGGGCCATCCACCGCTGTTCCAAGGCCCCGAGTTTGGCGGTATCCAGATGCGTTAGCGGATTGTTATCCATGAAGACGGTGAATTTCGCTGAGGCCAGGTAGTGTTTGAACCTCTCCGTCACTGCCCAGACGATGGCAAGGAATTCCAGCTTAAAGGAACTGTAGTTGTCAGGATTCCTTTCCGTGGGACGAAGCTTCCTGCTGGCGTAAGCGATTACCCTCTCCTGGCCTTTCTGTACCTGTGACAGCACGGCCCCCAATCCTACATTGCTGGCATCCGTGTACAGCACAAACGGTTGGTCGTATTCGGGGTAGGTCAGTACCTCTTCTCCCGTCAGTGCCGACTTTAAGCAAGTGAAGGATCCCTCCAGCCCCTCGTTCCAATCAAATGGGGTGTTCCTCCCCTTGGTCTTCTTCGATTGGCCCACCAACAGGTCTTGCAAGGGCGCGGCCTTCTTGGTGAAGTCCTTAATGAACCTCCGGTAATAGCCTACCAGCCCGAGGAACTGCCGGACTTCGTGGAGGTTGCTGGGCTTTGGCCAGTCCTGGATCACCGTGACCTTGTCGGGGTCTGGGGCCACTCCTTCGGCGCTCACCACATGGCCTAGGTACTGCACTTTAGGTTTCAGCAGATGACATTTGGACGGTTTCACCTTTAAGCCAAAGTTGGACAGGGCTTCAAACACCTCAGCCAGGTGCTTCAGATGGTCTTCGTAGGTCTTAGAGAAGACAATGACATCATCCAAATACAGCAGTACGGTTTCAAAGTTCTTGTGCCCCAGGCAGCACTCCATCATCCTCTGGAACGTCCCCGGGGCATTGCACAATCCAAAGGGCATGTAGTTGAATTCGCAGAGACCCATCGGTGTCGTGAAGGCCGTCTTCTCTTTGTCCGCCTCCGCCACGGGAACCTGCCAGTACCCACTGGTGAGATCTAAGGTAGAGAAGTAGTTAGCAGATTTTAAGGCAGCCAGAGACTCCTCTATCCTGGGCAGTGGGTATGCGTCCTTATGTGTAATGCGATTCAACTGCCTGTAATCAACACACATCCTCATTGTACCATCCTTCTTTTTAACAAGGACTAATGGAGCTGCCCAGGGGCTACAACTGTCTCTCACCACCCCGGCCTCCTTCATTTCTCGCAACATGTCCTTGGCACACTGGTAATGAGCTGAGGGTACAGGGCGATATCTCTCTTTTATGGGTCGGTGATCTCCCGTGGGGATGTGATGTTGGATCCCTTTCACCTGTCCAAAATCTAAGGGGTGTTTGCTGAATACCTGCTCGTACTCGTGAACCACCCTGTAGGCCCCCTGTTTCTGATGGGATGGGGTAGAGTCAGTGCCCACATGCAATTCCCGACACCAATCTTTTGAGTGCCCTGCAGAACCGTTGTCCTCCGCCACGTTTGACGGGACCAAGGGTTCAGGTGTCTGTATCACACTATTATTGACAGCGAACAGTTTGGCGAGCGTGGCATACTTGGTGAGGTGGACCTCTTCCTCCCCACAATTGAGGACACGTACGGGCACCCTCCCCTGGCGGACGTCGACCACCCCCCGGGTTGTCAGGATAGTAGGCCTATTGTCTGAATATACGGGTTCTACCAAGGCCTGGTAATCCTTACCCCTGAGGCCTATGGCTGCCCGACACCATATTAACATCTCACTCCTGGGGGGTATCGCGATGGGGTTTGAATCACTCACAGTGACACGACCAATCTCACCACCAGTCAGCTCTACCTGCTGTCGCTGCATCAGAGCTCTGATTTCTTTTTGCAGGGCGTGTTGTTCACTGTGGCCAGTGGTTTCTGCTACCTGTTGCAACAAAACAATAACTTCTGCAAGACAATTTTCTATAACATTAGTACCGATAGTCATCATGGGATTACATTCTCGTCGATCAATATCAACAATCACAATCCCTTGGGCTTTCAATTCCACCCGCCCCACCTTGATGGTGACCTCTTTATACCCCACTTGTGGCAACGGCTGACCATTACTGGCTATTATGGTGAAATCGTCATCGGGGCCACGAGTAATATCGGTGTCCTCCCAATACCGTTTATAAAGCACGTAAGGCATAGTCGTCACCTGAGAACCGGTGTCCAGCAAAGCATTCATGGGGATACCGTCAACCACTACAGGAAGAACTGGTCGCCCTCCAATGTATTTGGCTCTCCAATGCCGCGGGCCTGACCGTCCTACTCCTGGGGGTTGGCCCTTTGCCCCAGGGGTTGGCCCACCTGATGACAGCGGCGGCAGATGGGTCGTCCGTCCCGATGAAAGCGATCGTCGTCCCGGTCTCTGGTCGGCGGAGTCCTCCTCTGTCGCATCCAAGGGACATCCTCTGGTCTGGAGGCCAGCTGGATCTTCTCCTTGGGGGCCTCCTGTAGGGACTGCACTGTCCAGGCCAGGGCAGCAACGCTCTTGGTCAGCTCCTGCTTCTGGAGGCGGAGTCCTGCAGGGGAGTCGTCCTCTAGGCTCTGGGCATCGGCCTCGGCAGCGACTGAGGCATCCGACGCCACCTCCTGGTGGTATGTGAGAGCGGGACGCCTGGGAGTTGCTGCACGGTTGGGCTGTCGCACCTGCAACGCCTGGATAGCTTTATCCTTGAATTGCGCAAAAGTCAAGTCTGGATTTTGCATGGCCAGGAAGTGCAATTGGCCCTGTTGGTGACTGCACAGGAGCCCCTCAATGAACTGCTCCTTCAGGAGTTTATCCTCATCCTGCATGCTGTTGGGATCACTCTGCTTAATAGCCCGCAGCGCCTCCTGGAGATTAAGGGCATAGTCCCGTAAGCTATCCTGCGGTCTCTGTTTGCATCCATAGAAAGTCAGTTTAATTTCTGTAGCAGTGCGGGTATCGAAGGTGGCTTTAAGCTTTGCAAAAACCTGCTGTGCCGTTCCCTTATCCGCGGCGGGCCAGGACTTCACTTCTCTCAGAGCCGCCCCGAAGAGTTGGCCGATTATCATATGAACCTTCTGAGGCTCCGTCAGGGGATAGAACTCGAGCAGGCTGCAGATTCCCTCTTTAAAATCATTTAATGTGTGCGACTCCCCGGAGTATCGCGGGAGCCAGGCCGCTCCGGGCAGGTACGGCATAGAGAAGGGCATGATGGCCTTTGTGGTAGCGGCAGTGTCCGACTGGCTGATGGGGGCAGCGGGCTCTGCGGCCACCAGTGGTGGTATTAGGGCCGGGGCTACGTCCGCTACGGGGACTGGAGCTGCCTCTGCGTTCACGGCTGCGACCGCCGCCTCCGCTTCCCCTGACTCAGACATGGCTGCCCCTTCCTCCCACTAACCTGCTGGAGGTCGGAGTTCCTCTTCCGGGGTTAGCACCTTACCGCGCTTTCTCGTTCCGCGCTTCTTTTTGACCGGTTCCGCCCACGGAACTAAGGCTCCTCCCTTCGTGCGCAGCGATGGCGAATTGTGGCGGAACTCTTGGCGGCAATAACAATGCACAGTCTTTGCAATAAGTCACAGTCCAAGCACAATAAATCACAGTTCCAAGGCACACATGACCTGATTCTTCAGGCTTAAGTAGATCCTGTTCGTGACGCCAAATTGTAGCGCCCCCACTGCCGCAGGGCCGAGGGGTACCCGGTACCGGGCCTCTGAGTCTCTGCTCTGGGGTTGTCACGGTGGCTAGACCCGGTCCGTGACCCTACTGAGGGGCGCCCAATAATAGGTGTGGATGGTGGTGGTAGTGCGGTGCAGTGCCGGTCACAGTAAATAACGAGGACACCAAGTTGCAGTCTCTTTACCTCTTTACTGAAGGCTTCGAGTTAGCCAATCCAGAGCACTGTTAACCGGGCTGTCTGAGACCGGCCGGTCTAAAGGCACATTAGGAGTTCCCCTTGACAGGTGAGAATCAGCGTCTACCTGCTAGCGCCTATGTGTTGTAGTCCTTCCCTGCTGAACACCCCAGGATAGTCCTCACAAGTTGATTCTGTCTGTCTCTGATGTTCGTTCTCTCCGTCCCCCAGATGATATGGTAGGACGCACCCGTATGACGGGGTAGGCCTGGAGTTCTTCCGGGACTCTAGAGTCGCCCCTCTCCCACAGCTGCCTCCGTTGTCTGCTTAGGTGTTTAAGTGAGACAGCCAACCTAAAATTGGCTGTCCTGCCGTGGTTTGAAGTAATGCTTAAAGTCTCTTACTTTCTCGGCGTTCCGGCCACCGACTGTTTGCGCCTCAGAAGGATGTTGCCTCGATCTTTCAGCACGACTCCTTCTGGTCCTATCGCCTCTTTGCTGTATTCCCTTTGCTCACTTGTTACGTTGTTCTCTTAGGAGTCTGCCAGGATCCCATCCCTGACAGCAGGGCCGGCTCCAGGTTTTTGAGGGCCCCGGGCGAAAGAGTCTCAGTGGGCCCCCCCCCTTTAACACATACCACGATTCATGATGCCCAGATACAGCAGAGAAATATAGGTATAGTACAATGCCAGATTTCACTTCTTACATGAGTGAAAGCTATTGTAAATTCTGCAGTGTATATATACAGGACAGGAGGAGTGGTACTGTGCGGTGTATATATACAGGAGGAGTGGTACTGTGCAGTGTATATATACAGGACAGGAGGAGTGGTACTGTGCAGTGTATATATACAGGAGGAGTGGTACTGTGCAGTGTATATATACAGGAGGAGTGATGGTACTGTGCAGTGTATATATACAGGAGGAGCGGTACTGTGCAGTGTAAATATACAGGAGGAGTGGTACTGTGCAGTGTATATATACAGGACAGGAGAAGCGGTACTGTGCAGTGTATATATACAGGACAGGAGGAGTGGTACTGTGCAGTGTATATATACAGGAGGAGTGGTACTGTGCAGTGTATATATACAGGAGGAGGGTACTGTGCAGTGTATATATACAGGACAGGAGGAGTGGTACTGTACAGTGTATATATACAGGGGAGTGATGGTACTGTGCAGTGTATATATACAGGAGGAGTGGTACTGTGCAGTGTATATATACAGGAGGAGTGGTACTGTGCAGTGTATATATACAGGAGGAGTGGTACTGTGCAGTGTATATATACAGGAGGAGTGGTACTGTGCAGTGTATATATACAGGAGGAGTGGTACTGTGCAGTGTATATATACAGGAGGAGTGGTACTGTGCAGTGTAAATATACAGGAGGAGTGGTACTGTGCAGTGTATATATACAGGAGGAGTGGTACTGTGCAGTGTATATATACAGGGGAGTGATGGTACTGTGCAGTGTATATATACAGGAGGAGTGGTACTGTGCAGTGTATATATATAGAGGAGGAGCGGTACTGTGCAGTGTAAATATACAGGAGGAGTAGTACTGTGCAGTGTATATATACAGGACAGGAGGAGTGGTACTGTGCAGTGTATATATACAGGAGGAGTGGTACTGTGCAGTGTATATATACAGGACAGGAGAAGCGGTACTGTGCAGTGTATATATACAGGACAGGAGGAGCGGTACTGTGCAGTGTATATATACAGGAGGAGGGTACTGTGCAGTGTATATATACAGGACAGGAGGAGTGGTACTGTGCAGTGTATATATACAGGACAGGAGGAGTGGTACTGTACAGTGTATATATACAGGGGAGTGATGGTACTGTGCAGTGTATATATACAGGAGGAGTGGTACTGTGCAGTGTATATATACAGGAGGAGTGGTACTGTGCAGTGTATATATACAGGGGAGTGATGGTACTGTGCAGTGTATATATACAGGAGGAGTGGTACTGTGCAGTGTATATATACAGGAGGAGTGGTACTGTGCAGTGTATATATACAGGAGGAGTGGTACTGTGCAGTGTATATATATAGAGGAGGAGCGGTACTGTGCAGTGTAAATATACAGGAGGAGTGGTACTGTGCAGTGTATATATACAGGACAGGAGAAGCGGTACTGTGCAGTGTATATATACAGGACAGGAGGAGTGGTACTGTGCAGTGTATATATACAGGAGGAGTGGTACTGTACAGTGTATATATACAGGGGAGTGATGGTACTGTGCAGTGTATATATACAGGAGGAGTGGTACTGTGCAGTGTATATATACAGGAGGAGTGGTACTGTGCAGTGTATATATACAGGGGAGTGATGGTACTGTGCAGTGTATATATACAGGAGGAGTGGTACTGTGCAGTGTATATATATAGAGGAGGAGCGGTACTGTGCAGTGTAAATATACAGGAGGAGTAGTACTGTGCAGTGTATATATACAGGACAGGAGGAGTGGTACTGTGCAGTGTATATATACAGGAGGAGTGGTACTGTGCAGTGTATATATACAGGACAGGAGAAGCGGTACTGTGCAGTGTATATATACAGGACAGGAGGAGCGGTACTGTGCAGTGTATATATACAGGACAGGAGGAGTGGTACTGTGCAGTGTATATATACAGGACAGGAGGAGTGGTACTGTACAGTGTATATATACAGGGGAGTGATGGTACTGTGCAGTGTATATATACAGGAGGAGTGGTACTGTGCAGTGTATATATACAGGAGGAGTGGTACTGTGCAGTGTATATATACAGGACAGGAGGAGCGGTACTGTGCAGTGTATATATACAGGACAGGAGGAGTGGTACTGTGCAGTGTATATATACAGGACAGGAGGAGTGGTACTGTACAGTGTATATATACAGGGGAGTGATGGTACTGTGCAGTGTATATATACAGGAGGAGTGGTACTGTGCAGTGTATATATACAGGAGGAGTGGTACTGTGCAGTGTATATATACAGGAGGAGTGGTACTGTGCAGTGTATATATACAGGAGGAGTGGTACTGTGCAGTGTATATATATAGAGGAGGAGCGGTACTGTGCAGTGTAAATATACAGGAGGAGTGGTACTGTGCAGTGTATATATACAGGACAGGAGAAGCGGTACTGTGCAGTGTATATATACAGGACAGGAGGAGTGGTACTGTGCAGTGTATATATACAGGAGGAGTGGTACTGTGCAGTGTATATATACAGGACAGGAGAAGCGGTACTGTGCAGTGTATATATACAGGACAGGAGGAGCGGTACTGTGCAGTGTATATATACAGGAGGAGGGTACTGTGCAGTGTATATATACAGGACCGGAGGAGTGGTACTGTGCAGTGTATATATACAGGACAGGAGGAGTGGTACTGTACAGTGTATATATACAGGGGAGTGATGGTACTGTGCAGTGTATATATACAGGAGGAGTGGTACTGTGCAGTGTATATATACAGGAGGAGTGGTACTGTGCAGTGTATATATACAGGAGGAGTGGTACTGTGCAGTGTATATATACAGGAGGAGTGGAGTGGTACTGTGCAGTGTATATATACAGGAGGAGGGTACTGTGCAGTGTATATATACAGGACAGGAGGAGTGGTACTGTGCAGTGTATATATACAGGACAGGAGGAGTGGTACTGTACAGTGTATATATACAGGGGAGTGATGGTACTGTGCAGTGTATATATACAGGAGGAGTGGTACTGTGCAGTGTATATATACAGGAGGAGTGGTACTGTGCAGTGTAAATATACAGGAGGAGTAGTACTGTGCAGTGTATATATACAGGACAGGAGGAGTGGTACTGTACAGTGTATATATACAGGGGAGTGATGGTACTGTGCAGTGTATATATACAGGAGGAGTGGTACTGTGCAGTGTATATATACAGGAGGAGCGGTACTGTGCAGTGTAAATATACAGGAGGAGTGGTACTGTGCAGTGTATATATACAGGAGGAGTGGTACTGTGCAGTGTATATATACAGGAGGAGTGGTACTGTACAGTGTATATATACAGGAGGAGTGGTACTGTGCAGTGTATATATACAGGAGGAGTGGAGTGGTACTGTGCAGTGTATATATACAGGAGGAGGGTACTGTGCAGTGTATATATACAGGACAGGAGGAGTGGTACTGTACAGTGTATATATACAGGGGAGTGATGGTACTGTGCAGTGTATATATACAGGAGGAGTGGTACTGTGCAGTGTATATATACAGGAGGAGTGGTACTGTACAGTGTATATATACACAGGAGGAGTGGTACTGTGCAGTGTATATATACAGGAGGAGTGGTACTGTGCAGTGTAAATATACAGGAGGAGTAGTACTGTGCAGTGTATATATACAGGACAGGAGGAGTGGTACTGTGCAGTGTATATATACACAGGAGGAGTGGTACTGTGCAGTGTATATATACAGGAGGAGTGGTACTGTGCAGTGTATATATACAGGAGGAGTAGTACTGTGCAGTGTATATATACAGGAGGAGTGGAGTGGTACTGTGCAGTGTATATATACAGGAGGAGGGTACTGTGCAGTGTATATATACAGGAGGAGTGGTACTGTGCAGTGTATATATACAGGAGGAGTGGTACTGTGCAGTGTATATATACAGGACAGGAGGAGTGGTACTGTACAGTGTATATATACAGGGGAGTGATGGTACTGTGCAGTGTATATATACAGGACAGGAGGAGCGGTACTGTGCAGTGTATATATACAGGTGGAGTGGTACTGTGCGGTGTATATATACAGGAGGAGTGGTACTGTGCGGTGTATATATACAGGAGGAGTGGTACTGTGCAGTGTATATATACAGGAGGAGCGGTACTGTGCAGTGTAAATATACAGGAGGAGTGCTACTGTGCAGTGTATATATACAGGAGGAGTGGTACTTTACAGTGTATATATACAGGAGGAGTGGTACTGTACAGTGTATATATACAGGAGGAGTGGTACTGTGCAGTGTATATATACAGTACAGGAGGAGTGGTACTGTGCAGTGTATATATACAGGACAGGGGGAGTGGTACTGTGCAGTGTATATATACAGGAGGAGCGGTACTGTGCAGTGTATATATACAGGAGGAGTGGTACTGTGCAGTGTATATATACAGGAGGAGTGGTACTGTGCAGTGTATATATACAGGAGGAGTGGTACTGTGCAGTGTATATATACAGGAGGAGTGGTACTGTGCAGTGTATATATACAGGAGGAGTGGTACTGTGCAGTGTATATATATAGGAGGAGTGGTACTGTGCAGTGTATATATATATATAGGAGGAGTGGTACTGTGCAGTGTATATATATAGGAGGAGTGGTACTGTACAGTGTATATATACAGGAGGAGTGGTACTGTACAGTGTATATATACAGGAGGAGTGGTACTGTACAGTGTATATATACAGGAGGAGTGGTACTGTACAGTGTATATATACAGGAGGAGTGGTACTGTGCAGTGTATATATATAGGAGGAGTGGTACTGTACAGTGTATATATACAGGAGGAGTGGTACTGTGCAGTGTATATATATAGGAGGAGTGGTACTGTGCAGTGTATATATACAGGAGGAGTGGTACTGTGCAGTGTATATATACAGGAGGAGTGGTACTGTGCAGTGTATATATATAGGAGGAGTGGTACTGTGCAGTGTATATATATATATAGGAGGAGTGGTACTGTGCAGTGTATATATATAGGAGGAGCGGTAGTGTGCAGTGTATATATACAGGAGGAGTGGTACTGTGCAGTGTATATATACAGGAGGAGTGGTACTGTGCAGTGTAAATATACAGGAGTGGTACTGTGCAGTGTATATATACAGGACAAGAGGAGTGGTACTGTGCAGTGTATATATACAGGACAGGAGGAGTGGTACTGTGCAGTGTATATATACAGGACAGGAGGAGTGGTACTGTACAGTGTATATATACAGGAGGAGTGGTACTGTGCAGTGTATATATACAGGACAGGAGGAGTGGTACTGTACAGTGTATATATACAGGAGGAGTGGTACTGTGCAGTGTATATATACAGGAGGAGTGGTACTGTACAGTGTATATATACAGGAGGAGTGGTACTGTGCAGTGTATATATACAGGAGGAGCGGTACTGTGCAGTATATATATATACAGGAGGAGTGGTACTGTGCAGTGTATATATACAGGAGGAGTGGTACTGTACAGTGTATATATACAGGAGGAGTGGTACTGTGCAGTGTATATATACAGGAGGAGTGGTACTGTGCAGTGTATATATACAGGAGGAGCGGTACTGTGCAGTGTAAATATACAGGAGGAGTGGTACTGTGCAGTGTATATATACAGGAGGAGTGGTACTGTACAGTGTATATATACAGGAGGAGTGGTACTGTACAGTGTATATATACAGGAGGAGTGGTACTGTACAGTGTATATATACAGGAGGAGTGGTACTGTGCAGTGTATATATACAGGAGGAGCGGTACTGTGCAGTGTATATATACAGGAGGAGTGGTACTGTGCAGTGTATATATACAGGAGGAGTGGTACTGTGCAGTGTATATATACAGGAGGAGTGGAGTGGTACTGTGCAGTGTATATATACAGGAGGAGGGTACTGTGCAGTGTATATATACAGGACAGGAGGAGTGGTACTGTGCAGTGTATATATACAGGACAGGAGGAGTGGTACTGTACAGTGTATATATACAGGGGAGTGATGGTACTGTGCAGTGTATATATACAGGAGGAGTGGTACTGTGCAGTGTATATATACAGGAGGAGTGGTACTGTGCAGTGTATATATACAGGAGGAGTGGTACTGTGCAGTGTATATATACAGGAGGAGTGGAGTGGTACTGTGCAGTGTATATATACAGGAGGAGGGTACTGTGCAGTGTATATATACAGGACAGGAGGAGTGGTACTGTGCAGTGTATATATACAGGACAGGAGGAGTGGTACTGTACAGTGTATATATACAGGGGAGTGATGGTACTGTGCAGTGTATATATACAGGAGGAGTGGTACTGTGCAGTGTATATATACAGGAGGAGTGGTACTGTGCAGTGTAAATATACAGGAGGAGTAGTACTGTGCAGTGTATATATACAGGACAGGAGGAGTGGTACTGTACAGTGTATATATACAGGGGAGTGATGGTACTGTGCAGTGTATATATACAGGAGGAGTGGTACTGTGCAGTGTATATATACAGGAGGAGCGGTACTGTGCAGTGTAAATATACAGGAGGAGTGGTACTGTGCAGTGTATATATACAGGAGGAGTGGTACTGTGCAGTGTATATATACAGGAGGAGTGGTACTGTACAGTGTATATATACAGGAGGAGTGGTACTGTGCAGTGTATATATACAGGAGGAGTGGAGTGGTACTGTGCAGTGTATATATACAGGAGGAGGGTACTGTGCAGTGTATATATACAGGACAGGAGGAGTGGTACTGTACAGTGTATATATACAGGGGAGTGATGGTACTGTGCAGTGTATATATACAGGAGGAGTGGTACTGTGCAGTGTATATATACAGGAGGAGTGGTACTGTACAGTGTATATATACACAGGAGGAGTGGTACTGTGCAGTGTATATATACAGGAGGAGTGGTACTGTGCAGTGTAAATATACAGGAGGAGTAGTACTGTGCAGTGTATATATACAGGACAGGAGGAGTGGTACTGTGCAGTGTATATATACACAGGAGGAGTGGTACTGTGCAGTGTATATATACAGGAGGAGTGGTACTGTGCAGTGTATATATACAGGAGGAGTAGTACTGTGCAGTGTATATATACAGGAGGAGTGGAGTGGTACTGTGCAGTGTATATATACAGGAGGAGGGTACTGTGCAGTGTATATATACAGGAGGAGTGGTACTGTGCAGTGTATATATACAGGAGGAGTGGTACTGTGCAGTGTATATATACAGGACAGGAGGAGTGGTACTGTACAGTGTATATATACAGGGGAGTGATGGTACTGTGCAGTGTATATATACAGGACAGGAGGAGCGGTACTGTGCAGTGTATATATACAGGTGGAGTGGTACTGTGCGGTGTATATATACAGGAGGAGTGGTACTGTGCGGTGTATATATACAGGAGGAGTGGTACTGTGCAGTGTATATATACAGGAGGAGCGGTACTGTGCAGTGTAAATATACAGGAGGAGTGCTACTGTGCAGTGTATATATACAGGAGGAGTGGTACTTTACAGTGTATATATACAGGAGGAGTGGTACTGTACAGTGTATATATACAGGAGGAGTGGTACTGTGCAGTGTATATATACAGTACAGGAGGAGTGGTACTGTGCAGTGTATATATACAGGACAGGGGGAGTGGTACTGTGCAGTGTATATATACAGGAGGAGCGGTACTGTGCAGTGTATATATACAGGAGGAGTGGTACTGTGCAGTGTATATATACAGGAGGAGTGGTACTGTGCAGTGTATATATACAGGAGGAGTGGTACTGTGCAGTGTATATATACAGGAGGAGTGGTACTGTGCAGTGTATATATACAGGAGGAGTGGTACTGTGCAGTGTATATATATAGGAGGAGTGGTACTGTGCAGTGTATATATATATATAGGAGGAGTGGTACTGTGCAGTGTATATATATAGGAGGAGTGGTACTGTACAGTGTATATATACAGGAGGAGTGGTACTGTACAGTGTATATATACAGGAGGAGTGGTACTGTACAGTGTATATATACAGGAGGAGTGGTACTGTACAGTGTATATATACAGGAGGAGTGGTACTGTGCAGTGTATATATATAGGAGGAGTGGTACTGTACAGTGTATATATACAGGAGGAGTGGTACTGTGCAATGTATATATATAGGAGGAGTGGTACTGTGCAGTGTATATATACAGGAGGAGTGGTACTGTGCAGTGTATATATACAGGAGGAGTGGTACTGTGCAGTGTATATATATAGGAGGAGTGGTACTGTGCAGTGTATATATATATATAGGAGGAGTGGTACTGTGCAGTGTATATATATAGGAGGAGCGGTAGTGTGCAGTGTATATATACAGGAGGAGTGGTACTGTGCAGTGTATATATACAGGAGGAGTGGTACTGTGCAGTGTAAATATACAGGAGTGGTACTGTGCAGTGTATATATACAGGACAAGAGGAGTGGTACTGTGCAGTGTATATATACAGGACAGGAGGAGTGGTACTGTGCAGTGTATATATACAGGACAGGAGGAGTGGTACTGTACAGTGTATATATACAGGAGGAGCGGTACTGTGCAGTGTAAATATACAGGAGGAGTGGTACTGTGCAGTGTATATATACAGGACAGGAGGAGTGGTACTGTACAGTGTATATATACAGGAGGAGTGGTACTGTGCAGTGTATATATACAGGAGGAGTGGTACTGTACAGTGTATATATACAGGAGGAGTGGTACTGTGCAGTGTATATATACAGGAGGAGCGGTACTGTGCAGTATATATATATACAGGAGGAGTGGTACTGTGCAGTGTATATATACAGGAGGAGTGGTACTGTACAGTGTATATATACAGGAGGAGTGGTACTGTGCAGTGTATATATACAGGAGGAGTGGTACTGTGCAGTGTATATATACAGGAGGAGCGGTACTGTGCAGTGTAAATATACAGGAGGAGTGGTACTGTGCAGTGTATATATACAGGAGGAGTGGTACTGTACAGTGTATATATACAGGAGGAGTGGTACTGTACAGTGTATATATACAGGAGGAGTGGTACTGTACAGTGTATATATACAGGAGGAGTGGTACTGTGCAGTGTATATATACAGGAGGAGCGGTACTGTGCAGTATATATATATACAGGAGGAGTGGTACTGTGCAGTGTATATATACAGGAGGAGTGGTACTGTACAGTGTATATATACAGGAGGAGTGGTACTGTACAGTGTATATATACAGGAGGAGTGGTACTGTGCAGTGTATATATACAGGAGGAGCGGTACTGTGCAGTATATATATATACAGGAGGAGTGGTACTGTGCAGAGTATATATACAGGAGGAGCGGTACTGTACAGTGTATATATACAGGAGGAGTGGTACTGTGCAGTGTATATATACAGGAGGAGCGGTACTGTGCAGTATATATATATACAGGAGGAGTGGTACTGTGCAGTGTATATACAGGACAGGAGGAGTGGTACTGTACAGTGTATATATACAGGAGGAGTGGTACTGTGCAGTGTATATATACAGGAGGAGCGGTACTGTGCAGTGTAAATATACAGGAGGAGTGGTACTGTGCAGTGTATATATACAGGAGGAGTGGTACTGTGCAGTGTATATATACAGGGGAGTGGTACTGTGCAGTGTATATATACAGGAGGAATACTGTGCAGTGTATATATACAGGAGGAGTGGTACTGTGCAGTGTATATATACAGGAGGAGTGGTACTGTGCAGTGTATATATACAGGAGGAGTGGTACTGTGCAGTGTATATATACAGGAGGAGTGGTACTGTGCAGTGTATATATACAGGAGGAGTGGTACTGTGCAGTGTATATATACAGGGGAGTGGTACTGTGCAGTGTATATATACAGGAGGAATACTGTGCAGTGTATATATACAGGAGGAGTGGTACTGTGCAGTGTATATATACAGGAGGAGTGGTACTGTGCAGTGTATATATACAGGAGGAGTGGTACTGTACAGTGTATATATACAGGAGGAGTGGTACTGTGCAGTGTATATATACAGGAGGAGTGGTACTGTACAGTGTATATATACAGGAGGAGTGGTACTGTACAGTGTATATATACAGGAGGAGTGGTACTGTACAGTGTATATATACAGGAGGAGTGGTACTGTGCAGTGTATATATACAGGAGGAGCGGTACTGTGCAGTATATATATATACAGGAGGAGTGGTACTGTGCAGTGTATATATACAGGAGGAGTGGTACTGTACAGTGTATATATACAGGAGGAGTGGTACTGTACAGTGTATATATACAGGAGGAGTGGTACTGTGCAGTGTATATATACAGGAGGAGCGGTACTGTGCAGTATATATATATACAGGAGGAGTGGTACTGTGCAGTGTATATATACAGGAGGAGTGGTACTGTACAGTGTATATATACAGGAGGAGCGGTACTGTACAGTGTATATATACAGGAGGAGTGGTACTGTGCAGTGTATATATACAGGAGGAGCGGTACTGTGCAGTATATATATATACAGGAGGAGTGGTACTGTGCAGTGTATATACAGGACAGGAGGAGTGGTACTGTACAGTGTATATATACAGGAGGAGTGGTACTGTGCAGTGTATATATACAGGAGGAGCGGTACTGTGCAGTGTAAATATACAGGAGGAGTGGTACTGTGCAGTGTATATATACAGGAGGAGTGGTACTGTGCAGTGTATATATACAGGGGAGTGGTACTGTGCAGTGTATATATACAGGAGGAATACTGTGCAGTGTATATATACAGGAGGAGTGGTACTGTGCAGTGTATATATACAGGAGGAGTGGTACTGTGCAGTGTATATATACAGGAGGAGTGGTACTGTGCAGTGTATATATACAGGAGGAGTGGTACTGTGCAGTGTATATATACAGGAGGAGTGGTACTGTGCAGTGTATATATACAGGGGAGTGGTACTGTGCAGTGTATATATACAGGAGGAATACTGTGCAGTGTATATATACAGGAGGAGTGGTACTGTGCAGTGTATATATACAGGAGGAGTGGTACTGTGCAGTGTATATATACAGGAGGAGTGGTACTGTGCAGTGTATATATACAGGAGGAGTGGTACTGTACAGTGTATATATATAGGAGGAGTGGTACTGTGCAGTGTATATATACAGGAGGAGTGGTACTGTGCAGTGTATATATACAGGAGGAGTGGTACTGTGCAGTGTATATATACAGGGGAGTGGTACTGTGCAGTGTATATATACAGGACAGGAGGAGTGGTACTGTGCAGTGTATATATACAGGAGGAGTGGTACTGTGCAGTGTATATATACAGGAGGAGTGGTACTGTGCAGTGTATATATACAGGAGGAGTGGTACTGTACAGTGTATATATATAGGAGGAGTGGTACTGTGCAGTGTATACACTTCAACAGCCGCCCAGCCCAGGCCCCCAGCACCTGTCCTGTATATATATTATATACACTGTATCTATACAGGCTGTGCTGGGCGGCTGCTGTAGTATCTATATATATATATATATATATATATATATATATATATATATATATATATATATATATATATATATATATATATATATATATATATACATCAGCTGCAGCCGCCCAGCCCATGGCCGCCCCAGGTCACCCAGTCCCAGACTGTCAGAACATACAGCGATATAGCATTGCACTCACTCAGGTGCTGGTAGGAGCTCCATCTCCTCCGATAAGTTCAGCAGTGCACACAGCCAGGAGATTCAGAGCAGGAGAACTCTCCGCCCACAATGTCACGCTGGCTGTGTCCTTAATTAACCCCTATGTGTGCCTGGCCCTGCACTGACAGTGAGAAGATGCTTGTGCCAGCGCAAATTGAAAGGGTAGAAAGGGTTAAAGCAGCCAGATGGCTCTATGACTGTGTGAGTGGGCCCCCCTGTCTCGTCAGGGCCCCGGCACTTACCCTGGTAGGCCGGGTGCTGCCGCCGGCCCTGCCTGACAGGCAGGGCCGGACTGGCCATTGGGCACTTCTGGCAAATGCCAGAAGGGCCGGTGCCAGTAGTGGGCCGCTCCATCCGCCTCCCCCCGCCGTCGCATTCAACTATACCGGCGTATAGACGCCGGTACAGTTGAATTCAACAATGGAGGAGAGAGCGTCTACAGACGCTCCTCTCCCATCATTCCCCGCTCTGCCTCTGACACTGCGGGTGCGCGATGACGTCATATCATCGCGCACCTGCTGTGTCCCGGGCAGACTGCAGCTGCTGAGACAGGAGCAGGAACCAGGAAGCAACGCTGGGCACGAGGAGAGGTGAGGAGAGTTTTTTTTTTCTGGACTGTGGGGCCATTCTCGGAGGAGGTGAGGGGAGGGGGTGGAGGAAGAGAAGAGATGTGGGCTGTGCTCTGTGCTGTATACTACTGTGTGCTATATATAGTTCTCTGTGGGCTGTGCTCTGTGCTGTATACTACTGTGTGCTGTGGGCTGTATATAGTTCTCTGTGGGCTGTGCTCTGTGCTGTATACTACTGTGTGCTATATATAGTTCTCTGTGGGCTGTGCTCTGTGCTGTATACCACTGTGGGCTGTATATAGTTCTCTGTGGGCTGTGCTCTGTGCTGTATACCACTGTGGGCTGTATATAGTTCTCTGTGGGCTGTGCTCTGTGCTGTATACCACTGTGGGCTGTATATAGTTCTCTGTGGGCTGTGCTCTGTGCTGTATACTACTGTGGGCTGTATATAGCTCTCTGTGGGCTGTGCTCTGTGCTGTATACTACTGTGTGCTGTGTGCTATATATAGTTCTCTGTGGGCTGTGCTCTGTGCTGTATACTACTGTGTGCTGTATATAGTTCTCTGTGGGCTGTGCTCTGTGCTGTATACTACTGTGGGCTGTATATAGCTCTCTGTGGGCTGTGCTCTGTGCTGTATACTGCTGTGGGCTGTATATAGCTCTCTGTGGGCTGTGCTCTGTGCTGTATACTACTGTGGGCTGTATATAGTTCTCTGTGGGCTGTGCTCTGTGCTGTATACCACTGTGGGCTGTATATAGTTCTCTGTGGGCTGTGCTCTGTGCTGTATACCACTGTGGGCTGTATATAGTTCTCTGTGGGCTGTGCTCTGTGCTGTATACCACTGTGGGCTGTATATAGTTCTCTGTGGGCTGTGCTCTGTGCTGTATACCACTGTGTGCTATATATAGTTCTCTGTGGGCTGTGCTCTGTGCTGTATACCACTGTGGGCTGTATATAGTTCTCTGTGGGCTGTGCTCTGTGCTGTATACTACTGTGGGCTGTATATAGTTCTCTGTGGGCTGTGCTCTGTGCTGTATACTACTGTGGGCTGTGCTCTGTGCTGTATACTACTGTGGGCTGTATATAGTTCTCTGGGCTGTGCTCTGTGCTGTATACTACTGTGGGCTGTATATAGTTCTCTGTGGGCTGTGCTCTGTGCTGTATACTACTGTGGGCTGTATATAGTTCTCTGTGGGCTGTGTTCTGTGCTGTATACTACTGTGTGCTATGTGCTATATATAGTACACTGTGGGCTGTGCTGTATATATTACTCTGTGGGCTGTGCTGTATATAGTACTCTGTGGGCTGTGCTGTATATAGTACTCTGTGGGCTGTGCTGTATATATTACTCTGTGGGCTGTGCTATATATAGTACACTGTGGGCTGTGCTGTATATATTACTCTGTGGGCTGTGCTGTATATATTACTCTGTGGGCTGTGCTGTATATAGTACTCTGTGGGCTGTGCTGTATATATTACTCTCTGGGCTGTGCTATATATAGTACTCTGTGGGCTGTGCTGTATATAGTACTCTGTGGGCTGTGCTGTATATAGTACTCTGTGGGCTGTGCTGTATATATTACTCTGTGGGCTGTGCTGTATATAGTACTCTGTGGGCTGTGCTGTATATAGTACTCTGTGGGCTGTGCTGTATATAGTACTCTGTGGGCTGTGCTGTATATATTACTCTGTGGGCTGTGCTATATATAGTACACTGTGGGCTGTGCTGTATATATTACTCTGTGGGCTGTGCTGTATATAGTACTCTGTGGGCTGTGCTGTATATAGTACTCTGTGGGCTGTGCTGTATATAGTACTCTGTGGGCTGTGCTGTATATAGTACTCTGTTGGCTGTGCTGTATGTAGTACTCTGTGGGCTGTGCTGTATGTAGTACTCTGGGCTGTGCTGTATGTAGTACTCTGTGGGCTGTGCTGTATATAGTACTCTGTGGGCTGTGCTGTATATAGTACTCTGTGGGCTATGCTATATATAGTTCTCTGTGGGCTGTGCTGTATATAGTTCTCTGTGGGCTGTGCTGTATATAGTTCTCTGTGGGCTGTGCTGTATATATTGCTCTGTGGGCTGTGCTATATATAGTACACTGTGGGCTGTGCTGTATGTAGTACTCTGTGGGCTGTGCTGTATATAGTACTCTCTGGGCTGTGCTGTATATAGTACTCTGTGGGCTGTGCTGTATATAGTACTCTGGGCTGTGCTTTATATACTTCTCTGTGGGCTGTGCTGTATATAGTTCTCTGTGGGCTGTGCTGTATATAGTACTCTGTGGGCTGTGCTGTATATAGTTCTCTGTGGGCTGTGCTGTATATAGTTCTCTGTGGGCTGTGCTGTATATAGTTCTCTGTGGGCTGTGCTGTATATATTACTCTGTGGGCTGTGCTGTATATATTACTCTGTGGGCTGTGCTGTATATATTACTCTGTGGGCTGTGCTGTATATATTACTCTGTGGGCTGTGCTGTATATAGTTCTCTGTGGGCTGTGCTGTATATAGTTCTCTGTGGGCTGTGCTGTATATAGTTCTCTGTGGGCTGTGCTGTATATAGTTCTCTGTGGGCTGTGCTGTATATAGTACTCTGTGGGCTGTGCTGTATATAGTTCTCTGTGGGCTGTGCTGTATATATTACTCTGTGGGCTGTGCTGTATATATTACTCTGTGGGCTGTGCTGTATATAGTACTCTGTGGGCTGTGCTGTATATATTGCTCTGTGGGCTGTGCTATATATAGTACTCTGTGGGCTGTGCTGTATATATTGCTCTGTGGGCTGTGCTGTATATAGTACTCTGTGGGCTGTGCTGTATATAGTACTCTGTGGGCTGTGCTGTGTATAGTACTCTGGGCTGTGCTTTATATAGTTCTCTGTGGGCTGTGCTGTATATAGTTCTCTGTGGGCTGTGCTGTATATATTGCTCTGTGGGCTGTGCTGTATATATTACTCTGTGGGCTGTGCTGTATATAGTACTCTGGGCTGTGCTGTATATAGTACTCTGTGGGCTGTGCTGTATATAGTACTCTGTGGGCTGTGCTGTATATAGTACTCTGGGCTGTGCTGTATATAGTTCTCTGTGGGCTGTGCTGTATATAGTACTCTGTGGGCTGTGCTGTATATAGTACTCTGGGCTGTGCTGTATATAGTTCTCTGTGGGCTGTGCTGTATATAGTACTCTGTGGGCTGTGCTGTATATATTACTCTGTGGGCTGTGCTGTATATAGTGCTCTGTGGGCTGTGCTGTATATATTACTCTGTGGGCTGTGCTGTATATAGTGCTCTGTGGGCTGTGCTGTATATAGTACTCTGTGGGCTGTGCTGTATGTAGTACACTGTGGGCTGTGCTGTATATAGTACTCTGTGGGCTGTGCTGTATATATTGCTCTGTGGGCTGTGCTATATATAGTACTCTGTGGGCTGTGCTGTATATAGTACTCTGTGGGCTGTGCTGTATATAGTACTCTGTGGGCTGTGCTGTATGTAGTACACTGTGGGCTGTGCTGTATGTAGTACTCTGTGGGCTGTGCTGTATATAGTACTCTGGGCTGTGCTGTATATATTACTCTGTGGGCTGTGCTGTATATATTACTCTGTGGGCTGTGCTGTATGTAGTACTCTGTGGGCTGTGCTGTATATAGTTCTCTGTGGGCTGTGCTGTATATAGTTCTCTGTGGGCTGTGCTGTATATAGTTCTCTGTGGGCTGTGCTGTATATAGTTCTCTGTGGGCTGTGCTGTATATAGTTCTCTGTGGGCTGTGCTGTATATAGTTCTCTGTGGGCTGTGCTGTATATAGTTCTCTGTGGGCTGTGCTGTATATAGTACTCTGTGGGCTGTGCTGTATATAGTTCTCTGTGGGCTGTGCTGTATATATTACTCTGTGGGCTGTGCTGTATATAGTACTCTGTGGGCTGTGCTGTATATATTGCTCTGTGGGCTGTGCTATATATAGTACTCTGTGGGCTGTGCTGTATATAGTTCTCTGTGGGCTGTGCTGTATATAGTTCTCTGTGGGCTGTGCTGTATATAGTTCTCTGTGGGCTGTGCTGTATATAGTACTCTGTGGGCTGTGCTGTATATAGTTCTCTGTGGGCTGTGCTGTATATATTACTCTGTGGGCTGTGCTGTATATAGTACTCTGTGGGCTGTGCTGTATATAGTACTCTGTGGGCTGTGCTGTATATAGTTCTCTGTGGGCTGTGCTGTATATATTGCTCTGTGGGCTGTGCTGTATATAGTACTCTGTGGGCTGTGCTTTATATAGTTCTCTGTGGGCTGTGCTGTATATAGTGCTCTGTGGGCTGTGCTGTATATAGTACTCTGTGGGCTGTGCTGTATATAGTACTCTCTGGGCTGTGCTGTATATAGTACTCTCTGGGCTGTGCTGTATATAGTTCTCTGTGGGCTGTGCTGTATATATTGCTCTGTGGGCTGTGCTGTATATAGTACTCTGTGGGCTGTGCTGTGTATAGTACTCTGGGCTGTGCTTTATATAGTTCTCTGTGGGCTGTGCTGTATATAGTGCTCTGTGGGCTGTGCTGTATATAGTACTCTGTGGGCTGTGCTGTATATAGTACTCTGTGGGCTGTGCTGTATATAGTTCTCTGTGGGCTGTGCTGTATATAGTACTCTGTGGGCTGTGCTGTATATATTACTCTGTGGGCTGTGCTGTATATAGTGCTCTGTGGGCTGTGCTGTATATATTACTCTGTGGGCTGTGCTGTATATATTACTCTGTGGGCTGTGCTGTATATATTACTCTATGGGCTGTGCTGTATATAGTACTCTGTGGGCTGTGCTGTATATATTACTCTCTGGGCTGTGCTGTATATAGTACTCTGTGGGCTGTGCTGTATATAGTGCTCTGTGGGCTGTGCTGTATATAGTACTCTGTGGGCTGTGCTGTATGTAGTACACTGTGGGCTGTGCTGTATATAGTGCTCTGTGGGCTGTGCTGTATATAGTACTCTGGGCTGTGCTTTATATACTTCTCTGTGGGCTGTGCTGTATATAGTTCTCTGTGGGCTGTGCTATATATAGTTCTCTGTGGGCTGTGCTGTATATAGTACTCTGTGGGCTGTGCTGTATATAGTACTCTGTGGGCTGTGCTGTATGTAGTACTCTGTGGGCTGTGCTGTATATAGTACTCTGTGGGCTGTGCTTTATATACTTCTCTGTGGGCTGTGCTGTATATAGTACTCTGTGGGCTGTTCTATATATAGTACTCTGGGCTGTGCTTTATATACTTCTCTGTGGGCTGTGCTATATATAGTACTCTGTGGGCTGTGCTGTATATAGTTCTCTGTGGGCTGTGCTGTATATAGTTCTCTGTGGGCTGTGCTGTATATAGTTCTCTGTGGGCTGTGCTGTATATAGTACTCTGTGGGCTGTGCTGTATATAGTTCTCTGTGGGCTGTGCTGTATATATTACTCTGTGGGCTGTGCTGTATATATTACTCTGTGGGCTGTGCTGTATATAGTACTCTGTGGGCTGTGCTGTATATATTGCTCTGTGGGCTGTGCTGTATATAGTACTCTGTGGGCTGTGCTGTGTATAGTACTCTGTGGGCTGTGCTGTATATAGTGCTCTCTGGGCTGTGCTGTATATAGTACTCTGTGGGCTGTGCTGTGTATAGTACTCTGGGCTGTGCTTTATATAGTTCTCTGTGGGCTGTGCTGTATATAGTACTCTGTGGGCTGTGCTGTATATAGTACTCTGTGGGCTGTGCTGTATATAGTTCTCTGTGGGCTGTGCTGTATATAGTACTCTGTGGGCTGTGCTGTATATATTACTCTGTGGGCTGTGCTGTATATATTACTCTGTGGGCTGTGCTGTATATAGTACTCTGTGGGCTGTGCTGTGTATAGTACTCTGGGCTGTGCTTTATATAGTTCTCTGTGGGCTGTGCTGTATATAGTACTCTGTGGGCTGTGCTGTATATATTGCTCTGTGGGCTGTGCTGTATATAGTACTCTGTGGGCTGTGCTGTGTATAGTACTCTGTGGGCTGTGCTGTATATAGTACTCTGTGGGCTGTGCTGTATATAGTACTCTGTGGGCTGTGCTGTATATAGTACTCTGTGGGCTGTGCTGTGTATAGTACTCTGGGCTGTGCTTTATATAGTTCTCTGTGGGCTGTGCTGTATATAGTACTCTGTGGGCTGTGCTGTATATATTGCTCTGTGGGCTGTGCTGTATATAGTACTCTGTGGGCTGTGCTGTATACAGTACTCTGTGGGCTGTGCTGTATATAGTACTCTCTGGGCTGTGCTGTATATAGTACTCTGTGGGCTGTGCTGTATATATAGTACTCTGTGGGCTGTGCTGTGTATAGTACTCTGGGCTGTGCTTTATATAGTTCTCTGTGGGCTGTGCTGTATATAGTACTCTGTGGGCTGTGCTGTATATAGTACTCTGTGGGCTGTGCTGTATATAGTTCTCTGTGGGCTGTGCTGTATATAGTACTCTGTGGGCTGTGCTGTATATATTACTCTGTGGGCTGTGCTGTATATATTACTCTGTGGGCTGTGCTGTATATAGTACTCTGTGGGCTGTGCTGTGTATAGTACTCTGGGCTGTGCTTTATATAGTTCTCTGTGGGCTGTGCTGTATATAGTACTCTGTGGGCTGTGCTGTATATATTGCTCTGTGGGCTGTGCTGTATATAGTACTCTGTGGGCTGTGCTGTGTATAGTACTCTGTGGGCTGTGCTGTATATAGTACTCTGTGGGCTGTGCTGTGTATAGTACTCTGGGCTGTGCTTTATATAGTTCTCTGTGGGCTGTGCTGTATATAGTGCTCTGTGGGCTGTGCTGTATATAGTACTCTGTGGGCTGTGCTGTATATAGTTCTCTGTGGGCTGTGCTGTATATAGTACTCTGTGGGCTGTGCTGTATATATTACTCTGTGGGCTGTGCTGTATATATTACTCTGTGGGCTGTGCTGTATATAGTACTCTGTGGGCTGTGCTGTATATAGTACTCTGGGCTGTGCTGTATATAGTTCTCTGTGGGCTGTGCTGTATATAGTACTCTGTGGGCTGTGCTGTATATATTACTCTGTGGGCTGTGCTGTATATATTACTCTGTGGGCTGTGCTGTATATATTTCTCTGTGGGCTGTGCTGTATATAGTACTCTGTGGGCTGTGCTGTATATATTACTCTGTGGGCTGTGCTGTATATATTACTCTGTGGGCTGTGCTGTATATAGTGCTCTGTGGGCTGTGCTGTATATATTACTCTGTGGGCTGTGCTGTATATATTACTTTGTGGGCTGTGCTGTATATATTACTTTGTGGGCTGTGCTGTATATATTACTCTGTGGGCTGTGCTGTATACTACTGTGTGGACTGTGCTGTATACTTCTACGTGGGCTGTGCTGTATACTACTGTGTGGTCTGTGCTGTATACTACTGTGTGGTCTGTGCTGAATACTGCTCTGTGGGCTGTGTTATCTACTACACAGGCTGTGCTATAGTATGCAGGCTGTGCTGTATACTATGCGGTTTGTGCTATATAATATGCGGGCTTTGCTATATACTATGGGGAGTATATTATATTCTATACTATGGGGGGCTGCATTATATTCTATGGGGGGCTACATTATATATTATGGGGAGGTGGGCTGTATTATATTCTATGGGGGTTACATACTCTGGGGTGGCTGCATTATACTCTGTGGTTGGTGTATTATACTCTGGGGTGGCTGCATTATACTATATGTGGGCTGCATGATACTGTATCGAGGACTATGGGGAATACGTTATACTATATGAAGAACTATGGGGTGCATTATACTATGGGAAGTGAATTGTACTACATGGATGACTGTGGCGGTGCATTATACTATATGGAGCACTATGAGGAGTGTATTATGCTATATGGAGGACTATGAGGAGTGTATTATACTATGTTGAGGACTGAGCAGTGTATTTTAATATATGGAGGACTATAGGGAGTGTATTATACGATATGGAGGACTATGGAGCACATTATAATATATGGAGGACTATGGGGTGTATTTTACTAAACAAGTAAAATGCTGCATATTCAGATTGTTTTTGCTGGAACAAAAAGCCTTGTTGTCAGCAGCACATTGCCAGTGTAAACTGTAGATGTGCTGCTGAAAACATGATACTGTATGGTGATCTGTTAGTGATCTATTAGTGATCGTTCTGTTTCTTCATTATTCCTCAGCTGGTGGAAAGAGGCCGGGAAACAAGCGTTGAACAACTTCCGTATTGTCGATCAAACTCGTTTAGCGGCCTGAACTCAGCGCACGTAAATACAACAGAAAGGCTTCTGTGTGATGTGGAATATGTTAGCTTTTGGGGCCCCATTTTAAACTTTGCCTAGGGCCCCACTTTGCCTAAAACCGGCCCTGCCTACAAGTGTACAAAGATATTATACAGTCACCATGTGACAAGTGGGCCTGTGTAACTTCAAATGCCAGGGCTGAATTTTAGTCCCAGTCCGGCCCTGCTGACAGGTCCTTCTCACTAGCTCTTCCCAGTTACTTCTCTGTGTCTTCCTGTCCAACCCCCAGTTTTACCAGAGTGTGTGAGGAGTGGCCTACTAGATAGAACCACCCCCCCGGTGGCCGGAGTGTGAAGTGTAGTGTGTGTGATACCTGGTCAGGTGAACTCCTTTAGTGCAATCAGACGTAACATCACTCCCCTTAGCGGCAGAGCGACGTTACTGCAACGACCAGGACTCTGGGGCGCTGCATCATCATGTATGCATGAATCCCTTTTATTGCCGGCCCTCCGCTCTCCTTCGGCTAAACTGAATCATCTCTGCGATCGGTGTAGTGAGTTCTCCTGTTAGTCCCTTTTATTTTATATAGCTGTTTATGCCGTATTGTTTCGTCCCCCTTGTAAAATCTTTTCTATCTTTTTCACAAACACTGCCGCCCTTTCGATTAAATATAAAATGTAATAGTTCTGTTCCTTCTGTTCTGTAAAATACGTCTCAAAGTGTTAGCTACCATTTAACAATGTCTTTCGACTGAAACAGATTAGTGGTGGCGGCGAGTAGTCTTGGGTTGTCGGAGAGTTAGCTGTGACCGTACTGGTGTGTGTACACATATTCCATGTGTTGTAATATGGAGGTGTATATTCCGTACGTTCACCATTAATTTTCTGACAGCCGGCCTAGTGATGCGAACAGGCTGAGGCCTTCTCTGTTGATCGTCGGCCAATCATGTAATTGTCCGGACGATAGGGGGCAGAAGAGAGCTGTGCGCTCCAGAGATCACAGTGGGTGGTACTCGTGACCTTCCCGGCCCGTGATATCAGGGATTTCTGGGATTAAGAAAGTCCTGACAAATATCGTATCCCTGACAGGATTGCACGGCAGAGGTGATCCAGGATTGCGATTGCACGGCAGAGGTGATCCAGGATTGGGATTGCACAGCAGTGGTGATCCAGGATAGACATTGCATTGCAGAGGTGATCCTGGTTCGGGATTGCAACGCAGAGGTGATCCAGGATTGGAATTGCACAGCAGTGATGATCCAGGATTGGGATTGCATAACAGTGGTGATCCACGATTTGTTTTGCACTGCAGAGGTGATCCAGGATTGGGTTTGCACTGCAGAAGTGATTCCGGATTAGGATTGAACCGCAGTGGTGATCCAGGTTTGGGATTGCATCGCAAAGGTGAATCAGGATTGGGATTGCACTGCAGAGGTGTTCCTGGGTCGGGATTGCATCACAGTGGTGATCCAGGATTTGGGATTGCACCGCAGTGGTGATCCAGAATTGGGATTACGTCGCAGAGGTGATCCAGGATTGGGATTGCACCGCAGAGGTGAGGCTCAGTTCTTTTTGGTTAGACATCAGTATTGAGAAAAAGAGATTGGTGATTTTTCATCAGAGCTAAAGTACAAGGGTATGTTCCCACGGTCATAAAATGCTGCGGGTTTGACGCTGTGAACTCCCGCAGTGGGCAGATGTTACAGCATAGTGGAGGGGATTTGAAGAAATCCCATGTTCACTATGCGTGCAGCGGCGCCCTAGGATCACCCGCGGAGAGGGACATGTGGCGCGTCTTTCCAGACCACAGAATGTCTATTTATTTTGTGAAGATGCAAGCCTCCGCAATATAAATTTCACCTGTCCAATGTATTGGGCACAGTGATTCCACACGGTTCAATGAACATATGCAGAATTACCTGCGTTCAAAAGCAGGCAGAGCTTGGAGTGGAGTGGACATGTGCTGTGTCAAAGGCGCTGCCGATTACTGACCGTTAAGCTTTGCAGTTACAAATCAGAACTGGGACACATAGCTTGGTGCTTACTAATCAGAAATGAGACACATAGTTTGGTTGTTACTAGTCAGAACTGAGAAACGAGCTTGGTGGTAGCTAATCAGAACTGAGTCACATACTGGTAGTTTGGTGGTTGTTAATCAGAACTGAGACATATAGCTTGGTGGATACTAATCAGAACTGAGATTTGAGCTTTGTATCTAGACATCAGAACTGATACAAATAACTTGGTGGTTACTAACAAGAAATGAGACACAGCTTGGTTGTTACTAGTCAGAACTGAGAAATGAGCTTGGTGGTAGCTAATCAGAACTGAGACACATAGCTTGGTGGCTGCTAATCAGAGCTGAGACACATAGCTTTTGGTTGCTAATCAGAACTGAGACACATAGCTTGGTGGTTGCTAATCAGAACTGAGACACATAGCTTGATGGTAATAAATTAGAACTGAGACACATAGCTTGGTGTTAACTAATCAGAACTGAGACACGTAACTTGGTTGTCACTAATAAGAACTGAGACACATAGCTTGGTGGTAACTAATTAGAACTAAGACAGAGCTTGGTGGTTACTAATCAGAACTGAGATTCAAGCTTTGTGTCTGGACATCAGAACTGATACAAATAACTTGGTGGTTACTAACAACAAATGAGACACATAGTTTCGTTGTTACTAGTCAGAACTGAGAAACGAGCTTGGTGGCAGCTAATCCGAACTGAGACACATAGCTTGGTGGTTGCTAATCAGAACTGAGACACATAGCTTGGTTGTTGCTAATCAGAACTGAGACACATAGCTTGGTGGTTGCTAATCAGAACGGAAATACATACAGTCATATGAAAAAGTTTGGGCACCCCTATTAATCTTAAGCTTAATGTTTTATAAAAATTGGTTTTTTTGCAACAGCTATTTCAGTTTCATATATCTAATAACTGTTGGACACAGTAATGTTTCTGCCTTGAAATGAGGTTTATTGTACTAACAGAAAATGTGCAATCTGCATTCAAACAAAATTTGACAGGTGCATAAGTATGGGCACCCTTATCATTTTCTTGTTTTAAATACTCCTACCTACTTTTTACTGACTTACTAAAGCACTTTTTTTGGTTTTGTAACCTCATTGAGCTTTGAACTTCATAGCCAGGTGTATGCAATCATGAGAAAAGCTACTTAAAGTGGCCACTTGCAAGTTGTTCTCCTGTTTGAATCTCCTCTGAAGAGTGGCATCATGGGCTCCTCAAAACAACTGTCAAATGATCTGAAAACAAAGATTATTCAACATAGTTGTTCAGGGGAAGGATACAAAAAGCTGTCTCAGAGATTTAACCTGTAAATTTCCACTGTGAGGAACATAGTAAGGAAATGGAAGAACACAGGTACAGTTCTTGTTAAGGCCAGAAGTGGCAGGCCAAGAAAAACATCAGAAAGGCAGAGAAGAAGAATGGTGAGATCAGTCAAGGACAATCCTCAGACCACCTCCAGAGAGCTGCAGCATCAACTTGCTGCAGATGGTGTCACTGTGCATCGGCACTTAGTTTGGTTGTTACTAGTGATGGGCAAGAAATCCCACTTATTAAACCTGACAGGGCACACCTTTGAAGTGAAAACCATTTCCTGTGACTACCTCTTGAAGCTCATCAAGAGAATGCAAAGAGTGTGCAAAGCAGCCATCAAAGCAAAAGGTGGCTACTTTGAAGAACTTAGAATATAAGACAGAATTTCAGTTGTTTCACACTTTTTTGTTAAGTATATAATTCTACATGTGTTAATTCATAGTTTTGATGCCTTCAGTGTGAATGTACAATTTTCATAGTCATGAAAATACAGAAAAATCTTTAAATGAGAAGGTGTGTCCAAACTTTTGGTCTGTACTGTGTGTGTGTATATATATATATATATATATATATATATATATATATATATATATATATATATATATATATATATATATATATATATATATATATACCATATACTGTATACTCGAGTATAAGCCTAGGGTGGGAAATGTAGCAGCTACTGGTAAATGTCAAAAATAAAAATAGATACCAATAAAAGTAAAGTTAATTGTTTTGGAATATCCATATTGAATAAGGAGTCCCATATAATGCTCCATAAAGGTTGATTATGGCCTCATAAGATGCTCCATAGAAACATTTGCCCCATACAATGCTGCATAAAGGTTGATTATGGCCCCATAAGATGCTCCATAGCCTATTATGCCCCATATGCTGCTGCAATTAAAAAAATGACATACTCACCTCTTGTCCTGAGCAGGCGGGGACATCGGCACTTGTGATATTCACCTGTCCCCGTTCCACTGCCGCGTGGCTGTGTCTTCCGGGTCTCTGCAGGGACAGTTCAGGCAGAGGGCGGCGCGTACACTTAACATGTCATCGCGCCCTCTGACCTGAACATCACAGCCAGAGGATGCAGAAGATGGAACCCAGCAGTGGAACGGGGACAGGTGAATATCACAATGCTCACCCTCCCCTGTCATACTCACCCTCTCGGCGTGGTCTCTGCTTTTCTGATGCGATCGTCTCTCCAGCGCCAGCAGCTTGTTCCGGTGTTCAGCGGTCACTGGTACCGCTCATTAAAGTAAGGAATATGTGCTCCACCCCTATGGGAGTGGAGTCGCTTCAATATTCATTACTTTAATGAGCGGTACCACGTGATCGCTGAATACAGGAACAAGCTGCCAGCACCAGAGACCATCGCAACAGGGAAGCTGCCAGGGACCGCGCCGGGAGGGTAAGTATGATGTGACAGCTGCTGCTCCCCCTTCCCCGCCGACCCCTGGGACAATGACTCGAGTACACTGTGTTCCAAATTATTATGCAAATAATATTTCCTCATACTTTCTCTACATTACCTATCTGAATTGCAGTCATTGTTATTTTCCAGTCATCTACTATTCTAGTATAACTGCAATGTTTTGGAACAAACTGCCTATGAAAACAGGATCTTTTTTAAAAAAAATAAACACTCAAAATGCATGTTCCAAATTATTATGCACAGCAGAGTTTTTTATTTTGAACAAAAAAATGGTCCATTGTGAAGTTATAAGCATTATCAGCTTATTATGAAATGAAATCAAACAAAACTTTATTCTAGGTGATGTTACATTTGCACATAGGACCCCTTGTTGGAAAGAAGCTTCTGAACTCTCTCGTCCATTGAATTTGTCAGTTTTTGGATGGTTTCTGCTTCAATTGTTTTGCATGTGGACAGAATCCCCTCCCAGAGCTGTTGCTTAGATGTGAACTGCCTCCCGCCATCATAGACACTCCTTTTGATGATGCTCCAGAGGTTCTCAATGGGGTTGAGGTCAGGGGAAGATGGTGGCCGCACCATAAGTTTGTCCTCTTTTATGTCCATAGCAGCCAGAGATGCAGATGTGTTTTTTGCAGCATGAGACGGTGCATTATTATGCATGAAAATGATCTTGCTGCGGAAAGCACGGGTCTTCCTCTTGAACCATGGCAGGAAGTGTTGTTTTAGAAACTCCACATAGATTATGGAGTTCATCTTTATCCCCTCAGGGATCATAAAGGGGCCGACAATCTCTCTCCCCATGATTCCAGCCCAAAACATTACTCCACCTCCTCCTTGTTGGCGCCTTAGCCGTGTTTTCATGGGGTGTCCATCAACCAGCCATCCTCCACTCCATCCATCTGGTCCATCGAGCGTTGCACGGCACTCATCGGTGAACATTTTAAAATGCGCGCGTGTCCAGCCTCCCGTGACGTCACGGCTTGTGATTGGTCGCGTCGCCCATGTGACCGCGACGCGACCAATCACAAGCCAGAACGTAATTTTAAAATCCTGAAGGACCTAAAATTACGTCACGGCTTGCTGTGATTGGTCGCGTTGCGGCCACATGGGCGGCACGCGACCAATCACAAGCCAGGACTTCACGTAAGGAAGGAAAAGCGCGAATTTTAAGCAAAGAACGCTGCCGGTTCCTCGGTGAGGTCCAGGCTGCGTCGGAGAGGTGAGTATAGCAATATTTTTTATTTTAATTCTTTATTTTACACATTAATATGGTTCCCAGGGCCTGAAGGAGAGTTTCCTCTCCTTCAGACCCTGGGAAAGAAGCAATTTCTATGGGGCCGCGGCCGGCGTGTCACTGAAAATGACTACGCGTGTCAGCACTGACACGCGTGTCATAGGTTCGCCATCACTGGTATAAGCCGAGAGGGGCGCTTTCAACCTAAAAAAATGGGCTGAAAATCTTGGCTTATACTCGAGTATATACGGCATATACACAGTGTATATATATATATATATATATATATATATATATATATATAATATAGCCATGTGTTGGAATTGGATGTGTATATACTACAAGATCACTGGGAAGCACACAATACAATAATCAGCCTAGTAGCAAAAGCAGCCATTGCCTCGTCCATCAATCATCAGTCAACTGTGTGATTGTCCTGATGATTAGAGGCAGCGAAGTGCTGTTTATGACTTCCACCATCATCGCTTCTCCATCTTCCTCCATCATCACTGCTCCTCCATCTTCCTCCTGCTCCTCCATCTTCCACAACCATCACAGTTTCTCCATCTTCTTCCATTATCACTGCTACTCCTTCTTCCTCCATCATCACTGCTCATCATTTTATTCCATCACTGCACCTCCATCTTTCTCTACCATCACTACGTATCCATATTTCTTCACAATTCACTGCTCCTCCATCTTTCTCCACCATCACTGCTCCACCATCTTTCTCAGTCATTGTTGCTGCATCTTCCTCCATCATCAATGCTCCTCCATTTTTGTCTGCCATCACTCCTCCATTGTTAATGCTCCTCCATTTTTTCACCATTCAATGCTGCTCTATCTGCCTCCTCCATCTCTGCTTCTTCACCTTCCTTCACATCACTGCTCCTCCATCTTTTTCACCATTCACTGCTCGTCCATCTTCCACCACCATGACTTCTCCATCTTCCTCCACCATTCACTGCTCCTCCATCTTCCTCCACCATAACTGCTCCTGTGTCTGTCTCTACCATCAGTGTTTCTGCATCTTCTTCCATCATCACTGCTCCTTCCTCCTCCATCGTCAATTTTCTTCATCTTACGCCATCATTTATCTATATCCCACTTCCCAGTTCCGGTTTGGAACTTGCAGCGCCCCCTTCACCCTCAGGTCAGATTAGGCACTGCACCTAAGGTAATTAGTCGCCAGAAAGGCTGCCTGCTATGTACTGGTTATTGGGCATGCTGCAGCGAGGGCAATACAACTACTTCCACACAAGCGGGAGCAATAATTATCAATGCCGCCGTCGCTACAAAGATTCCCAATCGCACAGAACTAAGTATGCTGCCACCAGCTCCAATTCCACAAGAGTTATTGGGTCCGGAGCCAACCCAAATCAGTAGCGTAATTCACTTCAGAGGAGGCTGCAGTTCGTTTATAGAGCATGAAGAGACAAGCTAGCAAATTATATATTTTACTCCAAAAAAAGGTAGGCAGTGTTTGCAAAGTATAAAAGATATTATAAAGAAGACAAAATCATGTGTACATTACAGATTACAAATAAAATAAGGATTAAAATTGAATAGAACTTACACAACGTTCAGATCATTTCAGCTTGTGACTGGCTGTGTGCTATGGAGGAGAAAGGGCTTCCATATATCCAGATGCATGAGCACAGCTTTGCCGAGCTGTTGTTAGCTCACTTCCTGGACCAACTCTGCCCCCAATTCAGCAGGGGTATAGATATGCCCTCTTGCCATGACATCACTGAGTGGGCTGAGCAATGACATGCCCTGCTTTTCTACTATTTATGCTTTTGAGTCTCCAAAGACATTCCTGGGTCAGTAAGGGAGGGGAAACGAGTGGCTTTACGGGATAGGTTGTCTATAGTTTTAAAAGCCATAACCTGCTCACACATGGGTATCAAGTTGCACAGTATTTGCCATAGGGGTTTGTTTGTTGTATGAGCAAATGCAGAGAGGGAGAAAGGGGGGTCGAAGCTGCAGCGTGTGTCTGTGACATGGTACTTTCTAGAACTAATCTCATATTATGACATTTTTACATTATCATGACAACCATTCACTGCTTGTCCATCTTCCTCCACCATCACTGCTCCTCCATCTTCTTCCATCATCACTGCTCCTCCTTCCTCCTCCATCATCAATATTCTTCATCTTAGGTCATCACTCCTTCTCCATCATTCTTCACAATCACTAGTCTTTCATTTTTATCTGCCATTCAATGCTCTTCTACCTTTCTCCACCATCTCTGCTTCTCCATCATTCTTCACATCACTGCTCCTCCATTTTTTCACCATTCACTGCTCTACCATCTTCCTCCACCATCACTGGTCTACCATCTTTCTCCACCATCACTGCTCCTCCATCTTCCTCCACCATCTCTGCTTCTCCATCATTCTTCACATCACTGCTCCTCCATTTTTTCACCATTCACTGCTCTACCATCTTCCTCCACCATCATTTGAGGGCTATATGTGCTGTAGGCTTTGCAGGATTGGTCCCCGCACTCTTCACAGATAGTGGGAATCTTCTTGGGTGGATTATATGCAGCGCAGAATGCGACTTTGCTCTTCAGTCTCAGTAATGGAGAGGACAGCCGGGATGATACACAGCTAGAAATAATCCTGATGAGCTTGATTCACTTACTCATCAACCACCGTCAAATTGTATCTTTGCAGAGTGGATCGCTTCTTGTCCGTGCAGCGATGACTGGTGCTCACATCTCTAGCTCTAAACAGCACATAAATATGTTCCTTGCACAAGTGGCAGCAAGTCCTCCGAGAGTAACCGAGGGACCAGGGGCTATTTACTTACAGCAATAAGAGGAGACGGGCAGAGTAATCGTGCTTGTGAATATGCTCATCAGCAAGGAGTGAGCTGTGATAACGCGCTGTTTGATGGTGATTTTATTTCCCATGAATGCTAAATAGCTGCGGCTGCAACGCAAAGAGGCTTATCAGCTGCTAATGCTGCGTCTTAATACTGCCCCTTCTTGAACCATCCATCTCTTAACAACATTACCAGCACATTTACATCTCGTCTTACTGCAGCTAAAGAGGCCAGGAGATTGGGAATAAATGAGAGCGGTGTAATGAGGGAGAGCGGTGTAATGAGGGAGAGCGGAGAGGGGACGGGAGAGAGGACCAGATAGAGGGCAGGGGAGAGGGGACAAGGGAGAAGGGACAGGAGAGAGGTGACGCCGTGAGGAGAGAGAGGACAGTGGAGAGCGGAGATTGCAGAGAAGGGAGAGAGGGCAAAGATAAGAGAAGAGAGTACAGGGGACAGGAGAGAGGGAAGACAGCAAAGGAGAGAGAAGAGAGGGGAGACAGGAGATGGGAGAGTGAAGAAGCAAGAGGCAATAGGAGAGAGGTGATGAGGAAGAGGAGCGGGGCGAGAGGACATTAGAGAGTAGGGAAGGGGACAGGAGAGGGGAGAGCGGAGAGGAAAGAGGGGTCAGAAGAGAGGGAAAAGGGAGAGCAGAACTGTGAGAGGAGAAGAGGAGAAAAGAGAGGGCACAGGAGAGAGTGGAAAGGTGACAGGGTGGAGAGGGTAAAGTAAAGAGGGTAGAGCGCAGAGGAGGTCAGGAGAGAAAAGAGGGGACGGGAGCGTAGGAAAGGGGAGAGGGGAGCACCGCAGAGCAGAGTGGAGGGGCAGCAGAGAGGGGACAGGGGAGAGCAGACAGGATAGAGGGGGAAAAAAAGAGGGAAATGGGACAGTGGACAGGAGAGTGGGGACAAGAGTGGCAAAGGGGAGAGCAAAGCAGAGAGGCTGGAAAGGAGAGAGGGGGAAGAGAAAGGACAGGAGAGAGAGGAGAGAACAGTGTGGATAGTAGAGAGGGGAGAGCAGAATGGGGACAGGAGAAAGGGAAAAAGAGCATAAAGGGGACAGAATAGAGGGGACAATAAAGAGGGAAAGGGGAGAGAGATGGACAGGAGAGAAGGAAAAGGAGAGCAGAAAAGGGACAGGAGAGAGGGAAAGGGAGAGCAGAGAGGGGACAGGAGAGAAGGAAAGGGAGAGCAGAGAGGGGACAGAAGAGAGAACAGGACAGGAGAGAAGGAAAGGGGGAGCTGAGAGGGAACAGGAGAGAGGGAACAGGAGAAAAGGAAAAGGACAGCAGAGAAGGGACAGGAGAGAAGGAAAGCAAGAGTAGAAAGGAAACAGGAGAAAGGGAAAGGGAGAGCAGAGAGGGGACAGGAAAGAAGGAATGAGAGAGCAGAGAGGGGACAGGAGAGAGGGAACAAGAGAGAAGGAAAGGGAGAGCAGAGGGGACAGGAGAGAGAGAGCAGGAGAGAAGGAAAGGGAGAGCAGAGAGGGGACATGAGCTAGGAAAAGGGAGAGCAGAGAGGGGACAGGAGATAGGTATGACACCCCAGGGTCATGGTTATCACAATGGCATTGCTTTCCTCATGGGGAAAGCATACCTCCCAACCATCCCGGATCCAGCGGGACTGTCACGATTTTGACAGTCTCCCCCGCTGTCATGGCCGGGACAAGTATGTCCAACACTGGTTGGGAGGTGTGCAATGTATCAGCCGGTCATCCCTGCACCCGCAGAGCCTTACACCACATATTGGCTGCTCTGTGCGCACAGGACCTGTGATGAGGTCACAGGAGGGGAGGGTCAGGGGTCACATGATCGGGACCTCCGTGGATTGCAGGACTTGGCTGTGCTGGTTGCCAACTTGCCATGGTGCTGCTGGATGAGGTAAGTAAGCTGCCTTATGTGTGGGGTCAGGAGGTGTTTACAGTGTGGATGTAGCAGAGCCATGTGTATACGAGGTGTATGGAGCAGAGCCGTGTGTGTATGAGGTGTATGGAGCGGAGCTGAATGTGTATGAGGTGTATGGAGCGGAGCTGAATGTGTACGAGGTGTATGGAGCGGAGCTGAATGTGTACGAGGTGTATGGAGTGGAGCCATGTGTGTATGAGGTGTATGGAGCGAAGCTGTGTGTGTATGAGGTGTATGGAGCAGAGCTAAATGTGTACGAGGTGTATGGAGCGGAGCTGAATGTGTACAAGGTGTATGGAGCGGAGCTGAATGTGTACGAGGTGTACGGAGCGGAGCCGTGTGTGTATGAGGTGTATGGTGCGGAGCTGAATGTGTACGAGGTGTACGGAGCGGAGCCGCGTGTGTACGAGGTGTATGGAGTGGAGCACGTGTGTACGGAGCGGAGCCATGTGTGCAAAGTGTACGGAGCGCAGCTGCCTGTGTAGGAGTAGCTATGTGTGGCCATTATATGGTACGAAGTATCATGTGCGGCCAATATACAGTATGGAGCATCATGTGCGGTCATTATACAGTATGGAGCATCATGTGTGGCCATTATACAGTATGGTGCATCATGTGCAGCCAATATACAGTATGGAGCATCATGTGTGGCCATTATACAGTATGGAGCATCATGTGCAGCCAATATACAGTATGGAGCATCATGTGTGGTCGTTATACAGTATGGAGCATCATGTGCAGCCAATATACAGTATGGAGCATCATGTGTGGTCATTATACAGTATGGAGCATCATGTGCAGCCAATATACAGTATGGAGCATCATGTGTGGTCATTATACAGTATGGAGCATCATGTGCAGCCAATATACAGTATGGAGCATCATGTGTGGTCATTATACAGTATGGAGCATCATGTGCGGTCATTATACAGTATGGAGCATCATGTGTGGTCATTATACAGTATGGAGTATCATGTGCAGTCATTATACAGTATGGAGCATCATGTGCAGTCATTATACAGTATGGAGCATCATGTGTGGCCATTATACAGTATGGAGCATCATGTGCAGCCAATATACAGTATGGAGCATCATGTGTGGTCATTATACAGTATGGAGCATCATGTGCAGCCAATATACAGTATGGAGCATCATGTGTGGTCATTATACAGTATGGAGCATCATGTGCAGCCAATATACAGTATGGAGCATCATGTGTGGTCATTATACAGTATGGAGCATCATGTGCAGCCAATATACAGTATGGAGCATCATGTGTGGTCATTTTACAGTATGGAGCATCATGTGCGGTCATTATACAGTATGGAGCATCATGTGCAGTCATTATACAGTATGGAGCATCATGTGTGGCCATTATACAGTATGGAGCATCATGTGTGGTCATTATACAGTATGGAGCATCATGTGCGGTCATTATACAGTATGGAGCATCATGTGTGGTCATTATACAGTATGGAGTATCATGTGCAGTCATTATACAGTATGGAGCATCATGTGCAGTCATTATACAGTATGGAGCATCATGTGTGGTCATTATACAGTATGAAGCATCATGTGGGGCCATTATACAGTATGGAGCATTGTGGGGCCATTATACAGTATGGAGCACTGTGTGGCCATTATACAGTATTGAGCATCATGTGTGGCCATTATACAGTATGGAGCACTGTGTGGCCATATTTTTTTGTTTATAATTATTCTTTATGAAACAGTGTGATCAGCAGTGCTAAATGGGTGTGGTTGGGACGTGGATATGGGTGTTACTAGTTATGAATGGGTGTGGTCAGAGGCATGGCCTAAAATTTGCCATGTTGCACGCTGCAAACTTTGTCCCTCTTTCCCATCTTCAAAAGTTGGGAGGTATGGGAGAGTGATGTCACGCTTGGAAGCGAAGGAAGATCTCTTTTATCAGGTAATCACAATGCAGACAACATGTTCACACTCCGGGCCAGAAGGGGGAGCTCTAAACCTGGTTTAGGGGGAACTTCCCCATTGCTATATTCTGGTCTGGAGGGAAAGTTAGGCAGTTAGTGCCAGACAGCAGACTGGAGAAGTCTGAGGCAGAGAGACGTGTTTGGGGCCGTGCAGCCGGAGGTGCTGCAGCTCCAGAGAGAAAGAAAGAACAGCGTTAGTGAGCGTGCAGGAGAGTGGAGCACATGAGAGTGACACCAGGGGAGCATAGCAGCGCTTGGGCTACCTCCCTGGCAGAGTGCATATTCCGGTAGCCCGAAGACCGAGGTTGTGACGGACTCTAGGAGGCACAGCAGAAACTGGCAGGACAGCTGGATTATTACAATTAACCTGTCCGCCCTAATACCCAGGAGGCACAGTGGCACATAGAGCCCGGGTCATGATAGAGAGCCTATAAAAAGGCTTGAGCCACCTGTCATATGGGTTCGTATCCTAACCTTCATGGAGGACAGAGAGAACTGTGAGGGCCTTGCCAGAGGCCATAGGCAGTAAGGGACTACACCACAGCACTAATAGGAAGGCTTCTAACTCCACCTGGTAAAGGGGACTCTCAATTCACTTCCAAGCCGGCCGGACCCTGCCTGTACCTGTGATCTGGTGCCCTGGACTGCGGTTGCCTGAAGCCTACAGTAAACCAGTTAAAGAGACTGCAAACCTGTGTCCTCCATTCTTTGCTGCACCACCCACCATCTTCACCTACACAGGAGCCCTGGGGACCTGCTTCACCTGTGGGAAGTTACACCATTTTGGCTGCCATAACATCACCCCAGAGGACCCCTTTAAGCAGCGTCGGTCCCCACTGGCCGAACACCACAGGTGGCATCACCAACACAAACTTTATTACTAACCCCTTTAAGGACATTCCTCTTTATTGGGTGCCCAGGGCCACGGACTGGGTCGCAGCCACCGTAACATCCCCTTTAAGTACCGGACCCGATACCGAGTACCCCACGGCCCTGGCAGGCGACTCAGAGGCAATAGGAGAGAATGAAAGGGAGAGCAGAGGGGACAGGAGAGAGGGAACAGGAGAGAAGGAAAGAGAGAGCAGAGAGGGGACAGGAGAGAAGGAAAGGGAGAGCAGAGGGGACAGGAGAGAGGGAACAGGAGAGAAGGAAAGAGAGAGCAGAGAGGGGACAGGAGAGAAGGAAAGGGAGAGCAGAGGGGACAGGAGAGAGTGGAAGGGAGAGGAGAGAGGGAACAGGAGAGAGCACAGAGGGGACAGGAGATAAGGAAAGGGAGCGCAGAGAGGGAACAGGAGAGAATTAAAGGGAAAGCAGAGGGGACAGGAGAGAAGGAACAGGAAAGAAGGAAAGGGAGAGTAGAGAGGGGACAGAAGAAAGGGAAAGGGAGAACAGAGAGGGGATCTAAGCTAGGGCAAGGGAGAGCAGAGAGGGGACAGTATAGAAGGAACGGGAGAGCCGAGAGGTGTCAGGAAAGAGGTAACAGGAGAGAAGGAAAGGGATGGCAGAGAGGGGACAAGTGAGAGGAGGGAAAGTGAGAGCAGAGAGAGGACAGGAGAGTGGCAACAGGAGAGAATGAAAAGGAGAACAGAGAGGGGATAGGAGAGAGGGAATAGGAGAGAAGGAAAAGGAGAGCAGAGAAGGGACAGGAGAGAGGGGAAGGGAGACAAGAGAGGGAACAGGAGAGAGCACAGAGGGGACAGGAGATAAGGAAAGGGAGCGCAGAGATGGAACAGGAGAGAATTAAAGGGAGAGCAGAGAGGTGACAGGAGAGAAGGAATGAGAGCAGAGATGGGACAGGAGAGGGAACAAGAGAGAAGGAAAGGGAGAGCAGAGAGGGAACAAGAGAGAAGGAAAGGGATGGCAGAGAGGGGACAAGACAAAGGGAGAGCAGAGCGGGGACAGGAGAGCGGCAATAGGAGAGAATGAAAAGGAGAGCAGAGGGGATAGCAGAGAAGAAAAGGGAGAGCAGAGAGGGGACAGGAGAGAAGGAAAGGGAGAGCAGAGAGGGGACAAGAGAGGGAACAGGAGAAAAGGAAAGGAGGACCAGAGAGGGGACAAAAGAGAGGGAAAGGGAGAGCAAAGAGGGGACAGGAGAGAGTGGAAGGGAGCGCAGAGAGGGAACAGGAGAGAATTAAAGCGAGAGCAGAGAGGTGACAGGAGAGAAGGAATGAGAGCAGAGATGGGACAGGAGAGAGGGAACAAGAGAGAAGGAAAGGGAGAGCAGAGAGGGAACAAGAGAGAAGGAAAGGGATGGCAGAGAGGGGACAGGAGAGGGGAAGGGAGAGCAGAGAGGGGACAGGAGAGAGGGGAAAGGAGAGAACACAGAGGGGACAGGAGATAAGGAAAGGGAGCACAGAGAGAGACAGGAGAGAGGGAACAGGAGAGAATTAAAAGGAGAGCAGAGAGGGAACAGGAGAGAGGCAAAGGTAGAGCAGAGAGGTGACAGGAGAGAAGGCACAGGAAAGAAAAGAGAGGATGAGAGAGAAGGAAAGGGAAAGCAGAGGAGAGTCGGGACAGTGGGCAATAGAGAGGGAAAGGGGAGAGTGGAGGGGACAGAAGAGAGGGATGAATGAAGAAGGGAGTGGAAAGAGTGCAGATGTAACATGGGAGAGTAGGGAAGGGAGAGGACAGAGAAGAGATGGAACAGAGGAGAGGGGAGGACGGAGCAGAAAGCGGGGACAGAAGAGACGGAAAAGGGAGAGTGGAGCGGAGCTGCAAGAGGAGAAAAGAGGGGAGAGAAGAGAGGTAACAGAAAAGAGTGGAAAGGTGATGGGGAGAGGGTAGAGCATAGAGGGGGTCAGGAGAGAGGGATGGGGAGAGAAAGGAGGGGACAGGATTGAAGGAAAGGGGAGAGTGGGGAAGGGAGAGGACAGAGAAGAGATGGAACAGGGGGAGAGGAGAAGGGCAAGGCAACAGGAGAGAGGTGATGGGAAAGAGGAGAGGGGAGAGAGGACATTAGAGAGTTGAGAAGGGAAGGGGACAGGACAGAGGAGAGGGGACAGGACAGAGGAGAGGGGACAGGAGATAAGGAAAGGGAGCGCAGAGAGGAAACAAAGGAGAATTAAAGGGAGATCAGAGAGGGGACAGGAGAGAGTGAACAGGAGAGAAAAAGGGAGAGCAGAGAGGGGTAGGGAGAGCAGAGGGGGCAGGAGAGAGGCAATGGCAGAGCAGAGAGAGATTAGGAATCAGGAGAAAAGGAACAGGAGAGAGCACAGAGGGGACAGGAGAGAAAGGCTGATACAGACTGAGCGCCCACAGCCTACTCATCGAATCTGGGTGGCACCGACAGAACTACAAGCCCCGAGAGAGCAGACTATGCCAGCAGCGCCCCCAGGAGGCCGTGGAGGATGAGGCCCACTTCCTGCTGAGGTGCCCCAAATACTCACTTCAAGAGACTGTCTGATCTCCTCCCAGACTTCACCTCCATGGAAGAGGAAGAGAAACTACCGATAATACTGGGGACAGAGGAAAATGCAGCGGCCATAGCAGTGGAATATGTGAGTGCCTGCGACAAACAAAGAGGAGCCTGATAGGTCATGGACTTCTGTACCCCACCATAGATATATCCCTATCCCCCGACTAAATAGTCTGATATGCCATGGACTTGGATCAACCCCGTGTAGGGCTATGGGTACTCGGTACTGGGCCCTTCGGTTCTCAAGGGGGATGTCACGGTGGCCGACCCGGTCTGTGGCCCTCGGGAGGTCCGTTATAAATTGGGGAAAGGTCTTTAAAGGGATATGTTCATGACGCCACCTGTGGTATTCGTGCAGGGTGACCGACACTGCTTAGGGGTCCGCTGGGGTGATGTTATGGCAGCTAGATGGTATACCTTCCCACAGGTGAAGCATGTCCCCAGGGCTTCCCAGTGTGTGGATGGTGATGGTGTGAGGCGCAGTGAAGAACGAGGACACAAGGTTTCAGTCTCTTTACTGAAGGCTTCAGCATCCACAGTCCAGGGCACCAGATTACAGGGTAGGCAGAGTCCGGCCGGTCTGAAGGCAAATCCAGAGTCCCCTTATCCAGGTGGAAATCAGTAGCCTTCCTCTAGTGCCTGGATGTTGTAGTACCTTACTGCTGAGCTTCTCATATGGTCCTCACAACTGTTGTAGATGTTATGTCTCTCTCTGTCCCCCAGATGGATAGGAACAAACCCGTATGACAGATGGCCTGAGGCTTTTTACAGGGACTCTAGCACGCCCCGGCCCCCACAAGTTGCCACCGTGCCTCCTGGGTATAGGTCGGGCAGGTAACGTGGAATTAGCTGTCCTGCCGGTCTCTGGAGCAAGGCATAAAGACTGTTGCTCCCTTGGTGTTCCGGCTACCGGATCCTGCGCCTCAGAAGGAGGAGGCAGCCTGTGTAGGGCAGAACTGCTTCTGGTTTCCTCTCCTTTTGCTATGACTTTGTTTCTCACCCTCTACAATACAATTCGCTGTTTGTGTCTCTTTCTTAGGATGCTGCCGCACATGGGGCAGGCGCAGTTCCGTGGCCTTCTGTCTAGGCCTCTGACAGGATCCCACCCATGTCAGGGACCACTCTGTCGGCAACTGCTTGATGTTCCTCCTTCCTCTCTGCCTGACAGGAACTGACTGAGTGAAGCCCAGCCAGCTTCTGACTAACTTCCTATCCAGACCACCAGTTTTACCTAATTGTGAAGAGTGCCCTAATAAATAGGAGCATAGCTCCCCCTGGTGGACTGGAGTGTGAAGTGTGTTGTATGGTTTGTGATACCTGGTAAAGAGATCTCCTTTATTGCCTTCAGACGTAACATCACTCCCCCTGGTGGAAGAATGACATTACTGCAACGACCAGGACCCTGGGGCGCTGCAGACTCCTATACCCCACCATAGACATGTCCCCTATCCTCTAAAAGGAGCCTGATATATCCTGGACCTCTATATGCCTCCCTACCCCACACCCTATCCCCTATTTTACCATATGCTTTGGCAATGCTAACATGTACTTAGTCCTGCCAATAAAGCTCATTTGAATTGAACTGAATTGAAAGAAAGAGAAGAGAGTGGACTGGAGAGAGGGAACAGGAGAGAAGGAAAGGGAGAGCAGAGAGGGGACAGGAGAGCAGAGAAGACAGGAGAGAAGGGGCAGGGTACAGGAAAGGGGAGATGCAATCATCTGCAGGACACAAACCACCTTTGTCAGGTCAGGTGTGATCATCTGCAGGGCACAAGCATTGTCTCTGGCCAGATGGTCGGTTGTGATCATCTGCAGGACACAACAATCACCTTATCCATTGTCAAGTTAGGTGCAATCATCTGCAGGACACGACCATCTTCTCCATCCACTGTCAGTTCATGTGAGATCATCTCTAAGATGAGAAAAGAAAAAGCAACAAAGATCAGCTCACCTCCTCTCAGTCCCACCGCGCGGATCATGCAGTGCTGCAAGTAGTATGAAGGTGAAGGTCATCGTGGGTGAGATCCATCAAAAATACCTTTTATTCCATTTTCATTAAAAGCGCGTAAGTCCAAAATCCATCTTTATATCCAGAGACACAAACGGGTGATTCCTGCCAGTGACAGTCACCGGCTTAAAGTGCGCTTAAAATCATACGCGTTTCAACGGTCATGCCGCCTTAGTCTAAAAATCAGATGCTAGGTGTGAGAAATCGGATTGTACTCTCATGACACTGACATGACACTCCTGCGACTCTCGGCAGGGAGACTTGGACCGATTATTCATACGGTAAGTGTGACGCCGGCCTAAAGCTAATGACGGCATCCCTGCGTGTTCCCTCTCTCTCCTCCCGGCTGGGATGCCGACATACTCACCACTCTGGCCGAGTGGCAGTGTCCTTGTTCCCTGTCATGGTTCCCCCGGGCCTGCGCATCCCGAGCAGCATGGCTAGTGCACGCAAGCGGTTTTCCAATTCTTAAAGGGGCAGCACATGCACTTTAGAAATGCACCTAGCCAATAGCTAGGAGACAACAAGCATTTAAAGCACACTCCCCAGTAGGGAGGTGCTTGAGCAGCGTTATTCATTTAGTAGTTTTGTGCAACTAGTGGGCTGCCAGGTCCCTGTATCCGTGTTGTACAAGTCTGAACCTTTTCCTTTATCCATTTGCAGTATCTGGACCCTGCCACTGCTCCGGCATTACCTGAGCCTGAACCCGCTCCTGTGGTACCCAAACCTGATACTGTTCTGGTGGCGATTGAAGCAACACCAGTGTCTATCCTGGTTAGTGTTCCAGAGTCCGCACTGTCGAAACCTGTGCCAATGTCAGAATCCTGTCCTGCCAGTGACTCTGAGTTTGTGTCCATCCTGCCCGGAGACCCAGAACCCGTGCTTTCTGAACACTGTCCGAATCCTGTCCTGCTAGTGACTCTGAGTTTGTGTCCATCCTGCCCGGAGACCCAGAACCCGTGCTTTCTGAACACTGTCCGAATCCTGTCCTGCCAGTGACTCTGAGTTTGTGTCCATCCTGCCCGGAGACCCAGAACCCGTGCTTTCTGAACACTGTCCGAATCCTGTCCTGCTAGTGACTCTGAGTTTGTGTCCATCCTGCCCGAAGACCCAGAACCCGTGCTTTCTGAACACTGTCCGAATCCTGTCCTGCTAGTGACTCTGAGTTTGTGTCCATCCTGCCTGAAGACCCAGAACCTGTGCTTTCTGAACGGTGTCCGAATCCTGTCCTGCCAGTGACTCTGAGTTTGTGTCCATCCTGCCCGGAGACCCAGAACCCGTGCTTTCTGAACACTGTCCGAATCCTGTCCTGCCAGTGACTCTGAGTTTGTGTCCATCCTGCCCGGAGACCCAGAACCTGTGCTTTCTGAACACTGTCCGAATCCTGTCCTGCTAGTGACTCTGAGTTTGTGTCCATCCTGCCCGAAGACCCAGAACCTGTGCTTTCTGAACGGTGTCCGAATCCTGTCCTGCCAGTGACTCTGAGTTTGTGTCCATCCTGCCCGAAGACCCAGAACCCGTGCTTTCTGAACAGTGTCCGAATCCTGTCCTGCTAGTGACTCTGAGTTTGTGTCCATCCTGCCCGAAGACCCAGAACCTGTGCTTTCTGAACAGTGTCCGAATCCTGTCCTGCCAGTGACTCTGAGTTTGTGTCCATCCTGCCCGAAGACCCAGAACCTGTGCTTTCTGAACGGTGTCCGAATCCTGTCCTGCTAGTGACTTTGAGCCTGTGTCCGTGTCTGCAATCTGATTCCTGACCCCAGGGATCAGCAATAGAGATGATCGAATTTGTTCGAAAAACGATCGCCAAACATAAATGCTGCATGAATATGGCACATTTGGATTCGTGATTGGAAGCACAAACAAAATTTAAAAAAATTCTCAGACAAAGCCACCAGGGCACATGTCCTACTAGTCTGTCATGCACTGCTTCTCAGGCATGAGTATAGCATTCCCAATCTCATTTTTTCCCTAGCTAATTGTGAAACAGCCTGCTGTATCCCACCTTGTCATTTAGTGTTGTGGTAACATTGTTCTGTGATTTGAGCTGTTGTGCATGAAAAACATTTTTTTTTGGCAGTTGCTGCTGTGATTCACCATGCCATATCACACCTTGTTATTTAATGGCGGTGAGATTCCACAGTCTGCATAGCTCATTCATATAAAAAAATATGTTGCTAACTGTGATACAGCCTGCCATATCCCCGGTTGTAATTTTCTATCGGTGAAATTAAGCTGTCTGCAGACCTCACACACATTAAAAAAAAATAAAAGATGCACTTTAACTTTTTACCTTATTGAATCAGCTCTTCTACCTATTCTATACAGACTATTGGTGGGTGTTTGGTAGCGGTGGTTCTATATTTCCATCCTTATGCACCGTATTACTTTTCTATTGTATGTTCTGTATTGACAATTTACTATGTGTAATTAATAAAAATACTTCGTTTTAAACCGTAATACGCCTTTGTTCTCTTTGCTCTCTATGGGGTTGGTTATTTCCCTGGTTTTGGGGTTGTTTTGCACAATTTACTGCTATTTCTTTTAAGTAATTATGCTACCTGGTGTTGCTGTCATAATATTGTTTGTGTTATTCACAGTCTTTTCCAGGTCCATTATGGATTTTAGGCCGCACAACTCTACTTGGCGTGCCCAAATCAGTGATGCAGTATTAGAAAAAACATGGCACTCTGCGAAGTATGGATGTAGGTGCTCAAGTAGGGTATCCAACCCGTAATAGCAAATGTACAAAATAACTTGGCACTCAAATGTTTATGAAGAAAGAAAAGTTTCATTTATTTTGCATCCAGACAAGAAACCAGTTGTTGAACGTATTCGGTCCAAGGTGGACCTTCCTGAGAACAGTTTAGTTTATCTGGATTGCTGGGCCAGTGTGTATAGCCAGATGGATTATCCTTCTGATGCTTTAGGCTGTCACCAACACTGTGTACAGCGTGCTTCCACCAGCGCTGGAGCTCCACACCATGTGGGCTACTGCATCTCTAAGCGACATAGTACGCTAGTGCAGCGCCCCAGAGTCCTGGTCGTTGCAGTATTGTCGCTCTGCCACAAGGGGAGTGATGGTACATCTGATGGCACTAAAGGTGTTCACCTGACCAGGTATCACAGTCACACACTACACTTCACCCTCCGGCCACCAGGGGGAGCAAAAGGTTCTATGTATTAGGCCACTCCTCACACTCTGGTAAAACTGGGAGTCGGATAGGAAGTTAGAGAGAAGCTTACTGGGTTTTGCCCAGGTAACATCTAGTGAGAGAGAGAGTTGCTTGGGAAGACTCAGGGGGGTCCCTGTCAGGGGTGGGATCCTGGCAGTGGCCTAGCGAAAGGACAGATCGTTACGGAGCCGTGCCTGCACCTCATTGCGGCAGCATCCTAAGAAAGGACACGTAGCGAAGTATATTGTGGAGAAGTGAGAAACGAGATCACAGGACAAAGGCGATAGAACCAGTAGGAGTCGTGCCCTGAGATCGGCAACATCCTACTGAGGCGCGTAGCCGGTGGCCGGAACACCGAGGAAGTAATAGGCTCTACGCATACTCCAGAACACGGCAGGACAGTTAACTCTAGGTTGGCTGTCTCACCTTTTCACCTAATGAAGACAAAGAAGGCAATTGTGGGAGAGGGGCGTCTCTAGGGTCCCTATAAAATAACTCCAGGTCTACCCCGTCATACGGGTGTGTCCTATCCAAACCATCTGGGGACGGAGAGAGAGAACAGAAACATACACGACAGTTGTGAGGACTATCCCGTGGTGCTCAGCAGGGAGGTACTACAACACCCAGGTGCTAGTAGGAAGGCTACTGATTTCCACCTGCAAAGGGAACTCTGGATGTGCCATCGGACCGGCCGGTCTCAGCCAGCCCTGTGAGCAGTGCTCTGGACTGCGGATGCCGAAGCCTTCAGTAAAAAGGTAAAGAGACTGCAACCTTGTGTCCTCGTCATTTACTGCGACCTACACCATTACCATCTACTCATCAAGGGAAGCCCTGGGGACATACTTCACCTGTGGGAAGTTACACCATCTAGCTGCCATTCCATCATCCCAGCGGACCCCTAGAAGCGTCGGTCACCCTGACCGAATACCACAGGTGGCGTCACGAACACTTGACAAACTCTCACCTACACCTTTATTTGGGCGCCCCTTAGCAGGGCCACGGACCGGGTCGGGCCACCGTGACACCCCTAGAACCAAGACCGAGGGAACCGGTACAGAGTACCCCGCTGCCCTGCGTTTGGGGGCCACTCTACTAGCGGCCACGAGTCTGTATACTGTACACAGTGTTGGTGACAGCCTAAAGCATCAGAAGGATAATTCTGTGATAAGGATGTGATTTACAGGAAACCATTGTACGATTTAAAGACGTTCTAAGCAAAAAACAAGGGTGTGTTGGAACCACGCTTTTTTCAGAGAAGTATCTGGCAGTATTTGGACTTATTCCCCGAGGCTTGAGGATACAGGTGTTCCCTTCTTTCCCAGTATTGGACGAGGCATTTAAGACTAAGTGGGAAGAGCTTTCTAACACCACCTCTAATGGTTACATGGAGCTTTTAAAGGGAATGGGCTCTAGTATATTAAATGAGATAGAGATTGAAATTGAATCCCCCCAACTAATACTGAAAAGGGATATGACTCCGGATGTTCTTAAAAAATTTAACAATGAAATGGATGCTGAGCTCCAAAAATGGGCAAGTAATATACAGGGCACCAAAGCAGGAAGTTTAAGAGGGACGTACATGATAAGCAGTCAAATAAATAAGGCAGCACACTGTAGCGCCAAAACCTGCAAACATGAAACATGAAAATTGAACTGCATTACTGCACTAGAAATATGAAAAAATTGAGAAAGTTTAGCTCATAAATTGGCCAATTCATGTGTACCTGGCAGCCACATTAAGCCATCTCTCGTATACCAGGACCTAGACTTTCCTTTCCTCACTGAGAATAAACGTCTTCATCTGAATGGGAACTTAATGTGAGTCCTCTCTTAGACTATAATCTCTCTCTCTCTCTGTGGAGGGGTAATGGACCTGCTGCAATTAAAACACCTGTGGCTAAAAGGAGGAGTGCTCAGTCAGAAGGCTAATGAATACAAATTTCAAAAAACTGACCGTTACATCCAAACATAGACTAAGTGTGAACAGTCGCTAACCTAGAGTCACCAACTCATATACAATCAAATAAATAAGGCAGCACACTGCGGCACTAAAACATGCAAACACGAAACATGAAAATTGAACTGCATTACTGCACTAGAAATCTGAAAAATTGAGAAAGTTTGGAGCATAAATTCATAAATTGGCCAATTTATTTGTGGCTTGTAGCCACGATAAGGCATTTCTCGTATACAAGGTTCTAGCAATGCCTTTCCTCTCTGAGAATAAAGTCTTTGTATTCATTAGCATTCAGACTGAGCACTCCTCCTTTTAGCCACAGGTGTTTTTAATCACAGCAAGACCACTACCCCTCCACAGAGAGAGAGATTTTAGTCAAAGAGAGGACTCACATTAGGCTCCCATTCAGATGAAGACTGTACTCTCAGAGAGGAAAGGGATTGCTAGGCCCTTGTATACGAGAAATGTCTTACCTATTCTGGATTCTTTTATTTATTTTTATTACTATTTTTCTGTGTATAAGATTTTTTTCTTGTTTTGTTTATTACCTCTTTAGTTTTTATTTGGAATTTATCTTTATCATTTGTTGCTATTATTTCATATATTATTTTACAAGTATTTTGACTCATAGGTACAGTATACGTACTTGATTCCCCGGGGTGCAGGGGTGCTGTTTTTTATTACTGGACCTGGCCGTTTCAATGTGCATGCGACGAAGGAGCCGATGTAATTGGCTGGCACATAACATGTGACCGGTCATTCCACTGATCACCAATGCCATAAAAAGGTCCTTGCCTGCTTTTATCACATATCCCCATGAGAAAGCAATTGACCAAAAAGCAAAGCATGCGTTGGGGCTCTTAGGATCAAGCCTGGTGCCACCCACCCTCCACATACACTGGTAAGCGCTGTTCTTAGTAATAAGAATCTTTTTTCTAAGACTATGATGATGACTATTGCAACACCCCAAAGTCCTGGTCGTTGCAGTAATGTTGTTCTTCCACCTGAGCGATATTACGTATGAAGGCAATAAGGAAGATCTCCTGTCCAGGTATCACAACCACACACAACACACTACACACAACAGTCCACCAGGGGGAGCAAAGGTTCTATCTATTAGGCCACTCCTCACAGTTAGGTAAAACTGGTGGATTGGTTAGAAAGTTAGAGGGAGTTCCTGGCTGGAGGCCAAGAGAGAAAGGTCTCCAGACCGAGCTGGCTGGAGTGATCTCCAGTCAGATCCAGACTGCGGTCTGAGGAGTAAGAGGGTCCACGGAGCTGCGCCTGCCCCACGTGCGGCAGCATCCTAAGAAAGAGACATTGAAAGGGAGTGTATTGCAGTGAGTGAGAAACGAAGGCATAGCAACAAGTGGATACCAGAGAGGATAGTGACCACATAGAAGCGGCATCCTTCTGGTGCGCAATCCGGTAGCCAGAATACCGAGGGAGTAATGTTGTGAATTCTGTTGTGGGTTCTGCTCTTAGGCTCCCTCCGGTGGTTATAAGTGGTAGTGCTGCTGTTTGTCCTTCACAACAGTCATCAGCTGCTTCCACTTTGGACGGGGCTATTTAGTCTGGCTCTTTCCTTTGGTGAGTGCCAGTTGTCCATTGTTTTCTAGGGATCCACATCTCTGCTTGGTTTCTCCTTCTGGATTGTCCAAATCATCAAAGATAAGTCCTGGCTCTGTTTTTGCAGTCCACATGCGGTGGACTTAATAGTTCTGTGAATTGCTATGTTTTTTCTTGTCCAGCTTTGTCTGTGTTAAGATTTATTCAGCCAAGTTGGAAGCTCTGGAGTCACAGAGTTACCCTCCATGCCTTTAGTTAGGTGTGGAGATTTTTGTATTCTCTGTGGTGGATTTTGTAGTATTTTTTATACTGACCGCACAGTACTCTGTCCTGTCTTTTCTTTCTAGGTAGCGTGGCCTCCTTTGCTAAATTCTGTTTTCAGTCTGCGTTTGTAATTTCCCTCTCCTCTCACAGTCAATATTTGTGGGGGGCTGCCTTTCCTTTGGGTATTTTCTCTGAGGCAAGATAGTATTCCTGTTTCTTTCTTTAGGTGTAATTAGTCCTCCGGCCGTGACGAGGTGTCGAGGGAGTGACAGGAACATCCCACGGCTACTTCTAGTTGATGTGTTAAGTTCAGGGTCTGCGGTCAGTATAGAGGCCACCTACTCCAGAGCTCGTCCATGCTGCTCCTAGGCCACCAGTTCATAACAGTACAACTGGCCAACAATGAGTTAACCGCATCTCAAAAGAAGGGAAAGAAAGTGCTGAGCCATTTTTTTTTCTGTACTCTGTTGTGTTTTTTTTTCCCCTCTTCACTTCTGGGTGGCTCAGGAGTTAGGCGTTGACATGGATGTTCAGGGACTTGCTTCTCGGGTGGATCAACTTGCTGCTAGAGTACAGGGTATTTCTGATTATATTGTGCAGACTCCTGTTTTAGAGCCTAGAATTCCTACCCCCGATCTGTTCTTCGGGGACAGGTCCAAATTTTTGAGCTTTAAAAATAACTGTAAACTGTTTTTTGCTCTTAAGCCCCGTTCCTCTGGTGATCCCATCCAGCAGGTAAAAATTGTCATTTCTCTGTTGCGCGGTGATCCGCAGGATTGGGCATTCTCCCTGGAATCTGGGAATCTGGCCTTGCTTAATGTAGACACCTTTTTTCAGGCGCTTGGGTTATTGTATGATGAACCTAACTCTGTAGAGCATGCTGAGAAAACACTTTTGGCCCTGTGTCAGGGTCAAGAAGCAGCAGAGTCATATTGCCAGAAATTCAGAAAATGGTCTGTGCTTACTAAATGGAATGAGGATGCTTTGGCGGCAATTTTCAGAAAGGGTCTTTCTGAATTTGTTAAAGATGTTATGGTGGGGTTCCCCACGCCTGCAGGTCTCAGTGATTCTATGTCTCTGGCCATTCAAATTGATCGGCGCTTGCGTGAGCGCAGAGTTGTGCACACTATGGCGTTGTCTTCCGAGCGGAGTCCTGAGCCTATGCAGTGTGATAGGATTGTGTCTAGAGCGGAACGCCAAGGATTCAGACGTCAGAATAGGTTGTGCTTTTACTGCGGCGATTCTGCTCATGTTATTTCTGATTGCCCTAAGCGTACCAAGAGAATAGCTAATTCCGTTACTATCAGTACTGTACAACCTAAATTTCTGTTATCTGTGACCCTGATCTGCTCATTATCGTCATTCTCTGTCATGGCATTTGTGGATTCAGGCGCCGCTCTAAATTTAATGGACTTAGAATTTGCCAGACGTTGTGGTTTTTCCTTACAGCCTTTGCAGAGTCCTATTCCTTTGAGGGGCATTGATGCTACACCATTGGCTAAAAATAAACCTCAGTTTTGGACACAGTTAACCATGTGTATGGCGCCAGCCCATCAGGAAGATTGTCGCTTCCTGGTGTTACATAATTTGCATGATGCTGTTGTGCTGGGGTTTCCATGGTTACAGGTACATAATCCGGTGTTGGATTGGAAATCTATGTCTGTGACTAGTTGGGGTTGTCAGGGGGTTCACGATGACGTTCCTCTGATGTCAATTTCCTCCTCCCCCTCTTCTGAAATTCCTGAGTTTCTGTCAGATTTCCAGGATGTTTTCGATGAGCCCAAGTCCAGTTCCCTTCCACCGCATAGGGACTGTGATTGTGCGATTGATTTGATTCCAGGCTGTAAGTTTCCTAAGGGCCGACTTTTCAACCTGTCTGTGCCTGAACATGCCGCCATGCGGAGCTATGTAAAGGAGTCTTTAGAGAAGGGGCATATTCGGCCATCTTCTTCTCCATTAGGAGCAGGTTTTTTTTTTGTTGCCAAGAAGGATGGCTCCTTGAGACCCTGTATTGATTATCGTCTCTAGAATAAGATCACGGTCAAAATCCAATACCCTTTGCCTTTGCTTTCTGATTTGTTTGCCAGAATTAAGGGGGCTAGTTAGTTTACTAAGATTGACCTTCGAGGGGCATATAATCTGGTTCGTATTAAGCAGGGTGACGAATGGAAAACTGCGTTTAATACACCCGAGGGCCATTTTGAGTATCTTGTGATGCCATTCGGACTCTCTAATGCCCCATCTGTGTTTCAGTCCTTCATGCATGATATTTTTCGGAATTATCTTGATAAATTCATGATTGTATATTTGGATGATATTTTGATTTTTTTCAGATGATTGGGAGTCTCATGTTAAACAAGTTAGAATGGTATTTCAGGTCCTTCGTGACAATGCCTTGTTTGTGAAGGGGTTTAAGTGCCTCTTTGGAGTACAGAAGGTTTCTTTTTTGGGCTTCATTTTTTCTCCACCATCTATAGAAATTGATCCAGCTAAGGTTCAGGCCATTCATGATTGGATCCAGCCCACATCCGTGAAGAGCCTTCAGAAATTTTTGGGCTTTGCTAATTTTTATCGCCGTTTCATTGCCAACTTCTCCAGTGTGGTTAAACCCCTGACCGATTTGACGAGGAAGGGCGCTGATGTAGCTAATTGGTCCTCTGAGGCCGTTTCTGCCTTTCAGGAGCTTAAGCGCCGATTTACTTCTGCCCCTGTGTTGCGTCAGCCGGATGTTTCTCTTCCTTTTCAGGTTGAGGTTGACGCTTCTGAGATTGGGGCAGGGGCCGTTTTGTCTCAGAGGAATTCTGATGGTTCCTTGATGAAACCGTGTGCCTTCTTTTCTCGAAAGTTTTCGCCTGCGGAACGCAATTATGATGTCGGCAATCGTGAGTTGTTGGCTATGAAGTGGGCATTTGAGGAGTGGCGACATTGGCTTGAGGGGGCCAAGCACCGTATTGTGGTCTTGACCGATCATTAGAATCTGATTTACCTCGAGTCTGCCAAACGGCTGAATCCTAGACAGGCCCGATGGTCCCTGTTTTTCTCCCGTTTTGATTTTGTTGTCTCGTATCTTCCAGGTTCTAAGAATGTTAAGGCTGATGCCCTCTCTAGGTGTTTCTTGCCTGATTCCCCTGGGATTCTTGAGCCGGTTGGTATTCTTAAGGAGGGGGTGATTCTTTCTGCCATCTCCCCCGATTTGCGACGGGCTCTTCAGGAGTTTCAGGCTGATAAACCTGATCGCTGTCCAGCGGGGAAACTGTTTGTTCCTGACAGATGGACTAGTAAAGTGATTTCTGAGGTTCACTGTTCTGTGTTGACTGGCCATCCTGGGATTTTTGGTACCAGAGATTTGGTTAGTAGGTCCTTTTGGTGCCCTTCTTTGTCACGGGATGTGCGTTCTTTTGTGCAGTCCTGTGGGACTTGTGCGCGGGCCAAGCCTTGCTGTTCCCGCGCCAGTGGGTTGCTTTTGCCTTTGCCGGTCCCTGAGAGGCCTTGGACGCATATTTCTATGGATTTTATTTCGGATCTTCCTGTTTCCCAGAGGATGTCTGTTATCTGGGTGGTCTGTGACCGGTTTTCTAAGATGGTTCATTTGGTACCTTTGCCTAAGTTGCCTTCCTCTTCTGAGTTGGTTCCGTTGTTTTTTCAGCATGTGGTTCGTTTGCATGGCATTCCGGAGAATATTGTGTCTGATAGAGGTTCCCAGTTTGTTTCCAGGTTTTGGCGGTCCTTTTGTGCTAAGCTGGGCATTGATTTGTCTTTTTCTTCCGCATTTCATCCTCAGACAAACGGCCAAACCGAGCGAACTAACCAGACTTTGGAAACTTATTTGAGATGCTTTGTGTCTGCCGATCAGGATGATTGGGTGGCTTTCTTGCCATTGGCCGAGTTTGCCCTTAATAATCGGGCTAGTTCTGCTACCTTGGTGTCACCATTCTTTTGTAATTCTGTGTTTCATCCTCGTTTTTCTTCAGGGCAGGTTGAGTCTTCTGATTGTCCTGGGGTGGACTCTGTGGTTGACAGGTTGCAGCAGATTTGGGCTCATGTTGTGGACAATTTGGTGTTGTCTCAGGAGGAGGCACAGCGTTTTGCCAACCGTCGTCGGCGTGTGGGTTCCCGGCTTCGGGTTGGGGATTTGGTCTGGTTGTCTTCTCGTCATTTTCCTATGAAGGTTTCTTCCCCGAAGTTCAAGCCTTGGTTTATTGGTCCTTATAGGATTTCTGAGATTATCAATCCAGTGTCTTTTCGTTTGGCCCTTCCAGCCTCTTTTTCCATCCATAATGTTTTTCATAGATCTTTGTTGCGGAAATATGTGGTGCCCGTGGTTCCCTCTGTTGATCCTCCTGCCCCGGTGTTGATTGATGGGGAGTTGGAGTATGTTGTGGAGAAGATCTTGGATTCTCGTTTTTCTAGACGGAGGCTTCAGTATCTTGTCAAGTGGAAGGGTTATGGCCAGGAGGATAATTCTTGGGTTGTTGCCTCCGATGTTCATGCTGACGATTTGGTTCGTGCCTTCCATTTGGCTCGTCCGGATCGGCCTGGGGGCTCTGGTGAGGGTTCGGTGACCCCTCCTCAAGGGGGGGTACTCTTGTGAATTCTGTTGTGGGTTCTGCTCTTAGGCTCCCTCCGGTGGTTATAAGTAGTAGTGCTGCTGTTTGTCCTTCACAACAGTCATCAGCTGCCTCCACTTTGGACGGGGCTATTTAGTCTGGCTCCTTCCTTTGGTGAGTGCCAGTTGTCCATTGTTTTCTAGGGATCCACATCTCTGCTTGGTTTCTCCTTCTGGATTGTCCAAATCATCAAAGATAAGTCCTGGCTCTGTTTTTGCAGTCCACATGCGGTGGACTTAATAGTTCTGTGAATTGCTATGTTTTTTCTTGTCCAGCTTTGTCTGTGTTAAGATTTATTCAGCCAAGTTGGAAGCTCTGGAGTCACAGAGTTACCCTCCATGCCTTTAGTTAGGTGTGGAGATTTTTGTATTCTCTGTGGTGGATTTTGTAGTATTTTTTATACTGACCGCACAGTACTCTGTCCTGTCTTTTCTTTCTAGGTGGCGTGGCCTCCTTTGCTAAATTCTGTTTTCAGTCTGCATTTGTAATTTCCCTCTCCTCTCACAGTCAATATTTGTGGGGGGCTGCCTTTCCTTTGGGAATTTTCTCTGAGGCAAGATAGTATTCCTGTTTCTTTCTTTAGGTGTAATTAGTCTTCCGGCTGTGACGAGGTGTCGAGGGAGTGACAGGAACATCCCACGGCTACTTCTAGTTGATGTGTTAAGTTCAGGGTCTGCGGTCAGTATAGAGGCCACCTACTCCAGAGCTCGTCCATGCTGCTCCTAGGCCACCAGTTCATAACAGAGTAAGTGCTCTACACCATTGCTTCAGAGACTGGCAGGACAGTCATTTCCAAGTTGGCTGCCCGACCTTAATACCTAAGAAGACACGGTGGCAACTTGTGGGGGTCGGGTCATCTCTAGGGTCCCTATAAACAAGCCTCAGGCCATCAGTCATACGGGTTTTGTTCTATCCGACTATGGGGAACAGAGAGAGAAGAGTAATAACAGTGAGGACTTCATTAGAGCTTAAGCAAGTGAGGACCTACTGTGTTACTGTGCGCATATGAAGGCTATTGCATTCCACCTGGACGAGGGGACTCTGGATTTGCCTTCAGACCAGCCCGACTCTGTCTACCCTGCGCCCAGGACTGTGGACACTGAAGCCTTCAGTAAAGGTAAAGAGACTGCAACCTTGTGTTCTCGTTATTCACTGTGCCTCACACCATCCACCATCTACACTCTGGGAAGCCCTGGGGATACTGTTATGATCCTAGTGGCAAGGATCGCAGGACGGACTAGCTAAGAAACTGAACAGACGACTAGCTCTGGGGAAGTGGTAACTAGATTGACCGCAACCTGATCCTATCCGCAAACAACTATAAGTAGCCGTGGAACGTTACCTGAAAATCCTAGACGTCTCTTCACGGCCTGAGAAACTGACTATTCCTGGAGGGAAAGAAAGTCCTCTCTTGCCTCAGTGGAATGACCCCAAAGATATAGAATAGCCCCCCACAAATATTAACGGTGAGTTAAGGGGAAAGCACAAACACAGAGATGAAATCAGATTTAGCAAATGAGGCCCGCTAATACTAGATAGCAGAAAATAGGAAGGAAACTGTGCGGTCAATAAAAAAAACCCTATTCAAAAAATCCAAGCAGAGATTGCTCGAGCCCCCGCACCAACTAACGGTGCGGGGGAAGCAACTCCGTACCCCAGAGCTTACCAGCAACAAGAAAACACATATTAGCAAGCTGGACTAGACTCATCTTACACAGAAATCATATTGCAGGCAGATGAGCAAAAAATATTCAAACAGAACTTAGCTTATCCTGAAGAGGCAGAAAACGAGATAATCAGGAGTAATCAGAATAGCACTGAATACATTGACAGCCGGCAACAAGTGGAAGTGAAGCAGAGCTAAATAGGAACCTCCCTGGTGAATAACGAGGCAGCTGATCCAGCCAGACCCGCAGGATAACCACCAGGGGGAGCCAAAAAACCAAAGTCACACAATACCATCTGTGACCACAAGAGGGAGCCTGAAAACGGAGTTCACAACAAGATACACTCCACCTGTGGGGAGGTATACCATCTAGCTGCCATAGCATCACCCCAGCGGACCCCTAAGCAGCATCGGTCACCCTGACCGAATACAACAGGTGGCGTCCCTTTAAAGACCTTTCCCCCCTTTTAATACGGACGCCCCTAGGGCCACGGACCGGGTCAGCCACTGTGACATCCCTCGAGAACCGAAGGACCCAGCTCTGAGTACCCCACGGTCCTACGGGGAGCGATCCACTATGATGTCAGATGCACTTTAACTTTTAACCTTATTGAATAAGCGCTTCTACCTATTCTATACAGACTAAAGGTGGGTGTTTGGCACTGGTGGTCCTATATTTCCACCCTTATGCTCGTTATTATTTTACTATTGTAAAAAAGGACCAGGGTGTGGAAGTGGAGGACGAGGTGGTGGATGACATAATAACTGACCCAACCTGGCAGGAGGACATGCAGAGTGAGGACAGCAGAATAATCCAGAATAATCCATGATTTTTAGATATTACTGTATTATTTTATTATGTTACAGCTTAGAAGCTGGAGATGACAGAGGAGAAGCTTTGTTAGGGCTGAGAATGACCAGGGGTGGACAGTGACTGCAGAGCAGATGACCGGCCGGCAGCTCGGGCCATATTCACACCAAATCTTATCCCCCAGGCAACTCCTCAAATGGAGGGAGAAAAATATTCTTAACATCCAGTTCATGTATTGTACAAACCAGGACTATGAAGAGGAGGAGAGTTTGTGAAAACATCGGTTACAGGAAGCAGAAAGGGGACTCAGCAATACCGGACTGTCGTCCCATGCAGTGAAACAGAAATAAAAACAAGGATTTTTTCATTCAGCAAAGAGAGTGACGTCCATGACGTGGTAGAAGGCGGCACAAGACCGGCAATGAATGACACAACTGGTGATGTGACCTGTGAATATGATTGGCGCTGGTGGCGGCTACTGGACTCTCCAAAGATTGGGAAAATGAAGACGTAGAAAGGACTTTTCTGCACCTTCTGGTCCAGCGCCGTCCTTTGTGTATCCAAGAAAACCAGACATTGTAAAAGTTACAAAAATCAGATATAACTCAGGTGGAGCCGAGCACCATGACCGGCCGGACATACTCTGACACAGAAGGAGACGGCCATTGCTGGTGAGCGCTGATGGACAAGAAGACATTTCACCCACTAGAAGGGACACATTGATGATAACAGGCCAGTGTAAAAACCTGCTATTAATTGTTTGATTAGTTCATATTTTATAAAACGAGAATTTAACTACTGGACTATTCTTCTTAAACACTTCATAAATGACAGGTTTAGTGATATAATAGAAGAAAAATTGTTACATGTATAAATAGGTGGTAAAAATATTGGTTCTTTTAATCTTGTTTTTAACATATAATTAGGATGAGACCACTTAGAAAATCACACTTAAGGATGTGATCACCTTTTATCTTTTGGCTTGTTCAATGTATTCACATTGAAAATGCTGAGCAAGTTGTGTTATGATGATTAGGATGTATTTATTTTGGCACTTCGGTATTTATTTTTTGTGTTTCTTTATTGTTGCATATAAATGTTGAATTTAATAAGTTGTAATTTGAAAAGAAAAAGGGAAGAAACTCACACAGACATAAAATCAGATGATTCAAGGCTTAAAAAAAAAAAAAAAAAAAAAGGGACAGGTCCCAAGTTGAATCCCTGTACAAATATAAACAAAAACACAAGTAACACACATGCATGTTTTCACAATTTTAAAACATAAGTTTTTTCACAATTGCGCATCAAAATTTTAAATTTGATTTCTCCAAAGCAAAATATAAAGAAACACAGTCTTGTGACATATCAAATGAAAGCCGCTACCGTTCTGAGAACAATGCTGCCTCTCCCACCTCTTTATCTTAATTCTAGCCCGAGATATGATAAAAAATGTAAAGCCATACCAGGCCAAAATCTGCACTTTTTCAAAACTTTAAAAATCTGTAAAAAATTAACTGAGGAAGAAAAAAATTCTAAACTTTTAATTTGTAATTAACTAAAGTTGTACTTCATAAAAACAAAAAAAAAAAAAAATCTAAAGACGTCAGGTAAAAAAAATATTCATATTTGGATCACTTGATATGGAATGACCAAATGGTAAATATGGACCCCACACTGTTAGACCGCAGGCTGAACAGATTTGAAATCAAGATTTTTGAACTGACACTGTAATAGTTTTATTTTTTAAAATATGATCCCATCACGATCCCAGCTTGTATTTTGGTACAGATGTGGAAATGCATTTTAAAGTTTTGTGCTTGCGTTCGCATAGGTAAAATATTATCAAAGATACTCTTGTGACATATCTGGTGAAAGCCTGTACAGTTCTGAGTAGACTGGTGTTTATTTTGTTTCTCTATCTTTTTTCTAGCCTGAGTTATGGGGAGAAATGTAAAGACAGGCAACACCGAAATTCGCACTTTTTCCGAACTTTGAAAATCAATAAAAAATTTAAAAAAAATCTAGAATTTTATTTCTTCACATTTTGCATTCTCTGACACACTATTACCAAATAACAAAATTTCAAAAGAATTAAAAATATAGTGGTAAAAATCATTGGTTCACTTGACATGGAATGACCCACACAGGGGGAGGGGGTCGTAGCACCCCAACAGGCAGGAAGAAGCGGTTTGGGTGCCGCAGGCAGAAGGCAGGCAACTGTTCCCCATAACATTAACACAACGGAAGTTGCCAGTCCAACTGTTAGGTCTTCCCGAGTCTGGTTATTTTTTAAAAATTCTGCCGATAACCCCAACAATCCTCAACAATACCTCCCACATCTGCTAATCGCTTACCGAGATGTTCCGCAGGCCTCGACAGGGTTCTCCCCCTTCAAGCTCCTGTACGGCAGGTGAGTCCGGGGACCCCTTGGGTTGGTAAGGGAATCCTAGCAAGAGGAGCCGAACCCTTCTGAAGTGTCAATAGTGGAGTATGTCATGCGCTTCAGTGACAAGATGCAGGCCTTGATGCAGTTGATGCATGACAACATGACGCAGGCTCAGGCTGACCAGAAGCACTGGTACGACCAGAATGGACTTCCCACATGGGTCAAAAGGTGTGGGTGCTGGTCCCCATACCAAAGGATAAGCTTCAGGCAGCCTGGGAAGGCTCGTACGTCATCCACCAACAGCTCAACCCGGTCACCTATGTGGTCACGCTTGACCATGCTCGGGGTAGGAGAGAGGCCTTTCACGTCAACATGATGAAGGCTCATTACGGACGTGAACCTTACATCCTACCGGTCTGCAGCCTGTCCGAAGATGGAGAGGAAGACCCCCTGCTGGACATGCTGGCCCAAGCCAAGGCCAGTGGGTCCATTGAGGACATGGAGGTAAGCGCCTTGCTAGCCGAACCCCAGCAGTCGCAGTTGCGGACCACCCTGGAACCCTTCCGGGATGATGTTAGCGGTCAACGAGGTGGACACCAGAAATCATGCCACACTACGGCGAACACCCTATCGGATCTCTGATGAAGTGCAGCAGGTTATGCACCAGAGATGTTGCAGCTGGGGGTGATTCAACGGTCCAAAGCACGTGGGCCTCATCTGTGCCAAAGAAGGATCGGACCACACGGTTCTGCATGGACTACAGAGGGCTCAATGCCATCACAGCCTCTGACGCGTACTCAATGCCGCACATCGAGGAGCTGCTTGAGTGGTTAGCTGGTGGAAAATATCTAACCATAATGGATCTGGGTCGAGGATACTGGCAGATTCCCCTGAGCCCTGAGGCGCAGGAGAAATCCACCTTTATCACACTCTTCGGACTGTACTGTACGAGTCCACGGTCATGCCCTCCGGCATGAAGAATGCCCCTGCCACTTTCCTGCAGATGGTCAACTACCTGCTTCAGGGACTGGAGAAGTATGCGGTGGCGTATCTGGATGACATTGCAATCTTCAGTTCCTCCTGGGGTGAACACCTGCAGCATCTTGAGGAGGTGCTCAGGTGAATTCACCAAACCGGTCTGACCATCAAGCCGGGAAAGTGGCAGATGGGCATGAGTGAGGTCCACTACCTGGGGCACCAGGTAGGTGGGGGCGCCATAAAGCCAGAGCATGGGAAAGTGGACATGATCGTGTCCTGGCCCACCTCCAGGACTAAGAAACAGGTGATGTCCTTCCTGGGTACTGCAGGGTACTATAGGCGCTTCGTACAGCACTATAGTAGACTGGCAAAATCCTTGACTGACTTCATCAGGAAGAAGCTACCCCACATAGTCGACTGGACCGACAGTTGTGAGGGGGTCTTCCAGGCGTTGAAAACAGCACTGTGCAATGCCCCTTTGTTGAAAGCAGTTGACAGTAGTCGATTGTTCTTGGTGCAGACCGACACCAGCAAGTTTGGCTTCAGTGCTGTGCTCAATGAAGAATGCCCCTGCCACTTTCCTGCAGATGGTCAACTACCTGCTTCAGGGACTGGAGAAGTATGCGGTGGCGTATCTGGTCTGGATGACATTGCAATCTTCAGTTCCTCCTGGGGTGAACACCTGCAGTATCTTGAGGAGGTGCTCAGGTGAATTCACCAAACCGGTCTGACCATCAAGCCGGGAAAGTGGCAGATGGGCATGAGTGAGGTCCACTACCTGGGGCACCAGGTAGGTGGGGGCGCCATAAAGCCAGAGCATGGGAAAGTGGACATGATCGTGTCCTGGCCCACCTCCAGGACTAAGAAACAGGTGATGTCCTTCCTGGGTACTGCAGGGTACTATAGGCGCTTCGTACAGCACTATAGTAGACTGGCAAAATCCTTGACTGACTTCATCAGGAAGAAGCTACCCCACATAGTCGACTGGACCGACAGTTGTGAGGGGGTCTTCCAGGCGTTGAAAACAGCACTGTGCAATGCCCCTGTGTTGAAAGCAGTTGACAGTAGTCGATTGTTCTTGGTGCAGACCGACACCAGCAAGTTTGGCTTCAGTGCTGTGCTCAGCCAGGTCGACTTGGGGAACCACGAGCACCCCATGTTGTACCTGAGCCGGAAGCTTCTGCTGTCATGGTTCCCAATGGCAAGGGAACGTAAGAAACATATAAGTAACGAACGAGCTCTCGGGTGATGGAAACTCGAGTTGACCGTGAGCTAAATCTACCACACAACTAACAGTAGCCAGGGAGCATACCTACGGCTTCCTATATGCCACGCGCCAGCCGGAGGACTAACTACGCCTGGTAGAGGAAGAAACAGACCTGGCTTACCTCTAGGGAAATACCCCAAAAGATGATAGCAGCCCCCCACATGTAATAACGGTGAATTAAGAGGAAAAGACATACACAGTATGAAAGTAGATTTAGCAAAGAGAGGTCCACTTACTAGATAGCAGAAGGATACAAAAGAGGACTTCATGGTCAACTGAAAACCCTTTCAAAAACCATCCTGAAATTACTTTAAGACTCCTGTGTCAACTCATGACACAGGAGTGGCAATTTCAGCCCGCAAGAGCTTCCAGCTACAGAGAATTACAAAAACTGCAAACTGGACAAAAGGTACAAAACAAAAGGACAAAGTCCACTTAGCTGATCAGCAAACTAGTAGCAGGAACATGCAACCGAAGGCTCTGGTTACAATGATGACCGGCAAGGAAAAGACTGGAGAGCAAGGCTAAATAGGAAACTCCCAAACACTGATGGAAGCAGGTGAACAGAAGCAGCAAAGTGCAAACAAGTCACCAGTACCACCAGCAACCACCAGGGGAGCCCAAAAAGCGGATACACAACAGTACCCTCCCCTTAAGGAGGGGGCACCGAACCCTCACAAGAACCGCCAGGGCGATCTGGATGAGCCCTATGAAAGGCACGAACCAAATCCGAGGCATGAACATCAGAGGCAGTTACCCAAGAATTATCTTCCTGACCATAGCCTTTCCATTTAACCAGATATTGAAGTCTCCGTCTGGAAATACGGGAGTCCAAGATCTTCTCTACGACGTACTCCAATTCACCCTCCACCAGCACAGGAGCAGGAGGTTCAGTAGAAGGAACCACCGGTACCTCATATCTCCGCAACAACGACCGATGGAACACATTATGGATAGCGAAAGATGCCGGGAGGTCCAAACGAAAGGAAACAGGGTTAAGAATCTCCAAAATCCTATAAGGACCGATGAACCGAGGCTTAAATTTGGGAGAAGAAACCCTCATAGGGACAAAACGGGAAGACAACCACACCAAGTCCCCAACGCGAAGGTGGGGACCATGTCATGGTTCTCAATGGCAAGAGAACATAATAAAGCATACAAAAGGACTAGCTCTTGGAAGATGGGAACTCGAGCTGACCATGAGCTAAACCTACCGCACAACTAACAGTGGCCGGGTAGCGTGCCTACGTTTTATCCCTAGACGCCCAGCGCCAGCCGGAGAACTGACTGACCCTAGCAGAGGAAAATACAGACCTGGCTTACCTCTAGAGAAATTTTCCCCAAAAGGCAGACAGTAGCCCCCACATATATTGGCGGTGATTTTAGAGGAAATTGACATACGAAGTATGAAGATAGGTTTAGCAAATTGAGGTCCGCTTACTAGATAGTAGGAAGACAGAAAAGGGAACTTCACGGTCAGCTGAAAACCCTTTCAAAATACCATCCTGAAATTACTTTAAGACTCTAATATCAACTCATGACACCAGAGTGGCAATTTCAGCTCACAAGAGCTTCCAGCCTCAGAAATATTCAATCACAGAGAACTGGAACAAAAATGCAAAACAAACTTAGGACAACAAGTCCAACTTAGCTGATAGTTGTCTAGGAGCAGGAACATGCAACAGAAAGGCTTCTGGTAACATTGTTGGCCGGCATAGAAATGACTGAGGAGCAAGGCTAAATAGAAAACTCCCACATCCAGATGGAAAACAGGTGAACAGAGGAGATGAAGCACACAAGTGCAGTACCACCAGAAACCACCGGGGGAGCCCAGAAACCAAATTCACAACAGTACCCCCCCCTCAAGGAGGGGGCACCGAACCCTCACCAGAACCACCAGGACGATCAGGATGAGCCCTATGAAAGGCACGGACCAAATCGGAGGCATGAACATCAGAGGCTGTCACCCAAGAGTTATCCTCCTGACCGTAGCCCTTCCACTTGACCAGATACTGAAGTCTCCGTCTGGAAACACGGGAGTCCAAGATCTTCTCGACAACGTACTCCAACTCACCCTCAACCAACACCGGAGCAGGAGGCTCCACGGAAGGCACAACCGGTACCTCATACCTGCGCAACAATGACCGATGGAAGACATTATGAATAGAAAAAGATGCAGGGAGGTCCAAACGAAAGGACACAGGGTTAAGAATCTCCAATATCTTGTACGGGCCGATGAACCGAGGCTTAAACTTAGGAGAAGAAACCTTCATAGGGACAAAACGAGAAGATAACCACACCAAGTCCCCAACACAAAGACGAGGACCAACACGACGACGGCGGTTGGCAAAATGCTGAGTCTTCTCCTGGGACAACTTCAAATTGTCCACCACATGCCCCCAAATCTGATGCAACCTCTCCACCACAGCATCCACTCCAGGACAATCCGAAGACTCCACCTGACCGGAAGAGAAACGAGGATGAAACCCCGAATTACAGAAGAAAGGAGAAACCAAGGTGGCAGAACTAGCCCGATTATTGAGGGCAAACTCCGCCAAGGGCAAAAAGGCAACCCAATCATCCTGATCCGCAGACACAAAACACCTCAAATAAGTCTCCAAGGTCTGATTAGTTCGCTCGGTCTGGCCATTAGTCTGAGGATGGAAAGCAGACGAAAAAGACAAATCAATGCCCATCCTAGCACAGAACGCTCGCCAAAATCTAGACACGAATTGGGTTCCCCTGTCAGAAACGATATTCTCCGGAATACCATGCAAGCGCACCACATTTTGAAAAAACAGAGGAACCAGCTCGGATGAGGAAGGCAATTTGGGCAAGGGAACCAAATGGACCATCTTAGAGAAACGGTCACACACCACCCAGATGACAGACATCTTCTGAGAAACAGGGAGATCAGAAATAAAATCCGTGGAGATGTGAGTCCAAGGCCTCTTCGGAATAGGCAAGGATAACAACAATCCACTAGCCCGAGAACAACAAGGCTTGGCCCGAGCACAAACATCACAAGACTGCACAAAACCTCGCACATCTCGCGACAGGGAAGGCCACCAGAAGGACCTAGCCACCAAATCCCTGGTACCAAAGATTCCAGGATGACCTGCTAACGCAGAAGAATGGACCTCCGAGATGACTCTACTGGTCCAATCATCAGGAACAAACATTCTACCAGGCGGGCAACGATCAGGTCTATTCGCCTGAAACTCCTGCAAGACCCGTCGCAAGTCTGGGGAAACAGCAGATAATATCACTCCATCCTTAAGGATACCTGTAGGTTCAGAATTACCAGGGGAATCAGGCTCAAAACTCCTAGAAAGGGCATCCGCCTTCACATTTTTAGAACCTGGTAGGTAAGAAACCACAAAATTAAACCGAGAGAAAAATAACGACCAGCGTGCCTGTCTAGGATTCAGGCGCCTGGCAGACTCAAGATAAATCAAATTCTTGTGGTCGGTCAATACCACCACCTGATGTCTAGCCCCCTCAAGCCAATGACGCCACTCCTCAAAAGCCCACTTCATAGCCAAGAGCTCCCGATTACCAATATCATAATTTCGCTCAGCGGGCGAAAATTTACGAGAAAAGAACGCACAAGGTCTCATCACGGAGCAGTCGGAATTTTTCTGCGACAAAACCGCCCCAGCTCCGATTTCTGAAGCGTCAACCTCAACCTGAAAAGGAAGAGTAACATCAGGCTGACGCAATACAGGGGCGGAAGAAAAGCGGCGCTTAAGCTCCCGAAAGGCCTCCACAGCAGCAGGGGACCAATCAGCAACATCAGCACCCTTCTTAGTCAAATCAGTCAACGGTTTAGCAACATCAGAAAAACCAGTTATAAATCGACGATAAAAATTAGCAAAGCCCAAAAACTTCTGAAGACTCTTAAGAGAAGAGGGTTGCGTCCAATCACAAATAGCCTGAACCTTGACAGGGTCCATCTCAATAGAAGAGGGGGAAAAAATGTACCCCAAAAACGAAATCTTTTGAACTCCAAAAACGCACTTAGAACCCTTTACACACAAGGAATTAGAGCGCAAAACCTGAAAAACCCTCCTGACCTGTTGGACATGAGAGTCCCAGTCATCCGAAAAAATCAAAATATCATCAAGATACACAATCAAAAATTTATCCAAATAATCACGGAAAATGTCATGCATAAAGGACTGAAAGACTGAAGGGGCACTTGAAAGACCAAAAGGCATTACTAAGTACTCAAAATGGCCCTCAGGCGTATTAAATGCGGTTTTCCACTCATCCCCCTGCTTAATTCGCACCAGATTATACGCCCCACGAAGATCAATCTTAGAGAACCACTTGGCCCCCTTTATTCGAGCAAACAAATCAGTAAGCAGTGGCAAAGGATACTGATATTTAACCGTGATTTTATTCAAAAGCCGATAATCAATACACGGCCTCAAAGAGCCATCTTTTTTAGCTACAAAGAAAAAACCGGCTCCTAAGGGAGATGACGAAGGACGAATATGTCCCTTTTCCAAGGACTCCTTAATATATTCCCACATAGCAGCATGTTCAGGCACAGATAGATTAAATAAACGACCCTTTGGAAACTTACTGCCCGGAATCAGATCTATAGTACAATCGCAATCTCTGTGCGGAGGTAGTGAACCAAGTTTAGGCTCCTCAAAAACATCACGATAATCAGATAAAAATTCCAGAATCTCAGAGGGAATAGATGACGAAATGGAAACCAAAGGTACGTCCCCATGAGTCCCCTGACATCCCCAGCTTAACACAGACATTGCTTTCCAGTCGAGGACTGGGTTATGAGATTGCAGCCATGGCAATCCAAGCACCAACACATCATGTAGATTATACAACACAAGGAAGCGAATAATCTCCTGGTGATCCGGATTAATACGCATAGTTACTTGTGTCCAGTATTGTGGTTTGTTACTAGCCAATGGCGTGGAGTCAATACCCTTCAGAGGTATAGGAACTTCCAGAGGCTCTAAATCAAACCCACAGCGTTTGGCAAAGGACCAATCCATAAGACTCAAAGCGGCGCCAGAGTCGACATAGGCGTCCGCGGTAATAGACGATAAAGAGCAAATCAGGGTCACAGATAGAATAAACTTAGACTGTAAAGTGCCAATTGAAACAGACTTATCAACCTTCTTAGTACGTTTAGAGCATGCTGATATAACATGAGTTGAATCACCACAATAGAAGCATAACCCATTTTTTTGCCTAAAATTCTGTCGTTCGCTTCTGGACAGAATTCTATCACATTGCATAATCTCTGGCGTCTTCTCAGTAGACACCGCCAAATGGTGCACAGGTTTGCGCTCCCGCAAACGCCGATCAATCTGAATAGCCATTGTCATGGACTCATTCAGACCTGTAGGCACAGGGAACCCCACCATAACATCTTTAATGGCATCAGAGAGACCCTCTCTGAATTTCGCCGCCAGGGCGCACTCATTCCACTGAGTAAGCACAGACCACTTACGAAATTTTTGGCAGTATATTTCAGCCTCGTCTTGCCCTTGAGACAGGGCCATTAAGGCTTTTTCAGCCTGAATTTCTAAATGAGGTTCCTCATAAAGCAACCCCAAAGCCAGGAAAAACGCATCCACATTGAGCAACGCAGAATCCCCTGGTGCCAAAGCAAATGCCCAATCCTGAGGGTCGCCCCGGAGCAAGGAAATTACAATCCTGACCTGCTGTGCAGGATCTCCAGCGGAGCGAGATCTCAGAGACAAAAATAATTTACAATTATGTTTGAAATTCTGGAAGCGAGATCTATCCCCAGAGAAAAATTCAGGTAAAGGAATTCTAGGTTCAGATGTAGGAGCATGAATAACGAAATCCTGTAAGCTTTGAACCTTCATAGCGAGATTATTCAAACCTGTAACTAAACTCTGAGGATCCATATTAATCAGGTGAAATCAGAACCATTCAAGGATTAGAAGGAGAGAGAGACGAAGGCTGCAGTAAGCAGAGATGCTAGTGAATCAACTAATGAGCAAACTCAGGAAAAAAAAAAAAAAATCTCTGCAGACTTCCTTTCTCTCCTTTCTTCTGCCAATTATTTTAACTCTTGGCCGGCCAAACTGTCATGGTTCTCAATGGCAAGAGAACGTAATAAAGCATACAAAAGGACTAGCTCTTGGAAGATGGGAACTCGAGCTGACCATGAGCTAAACCTACCGCACAACTAACAGTGGCCGGGTAGCGTGCCTACGTTTTATCCCTAGACGCCCAGCGCCAGCCGGAGAACTGACTGACCCTAGCAGAGGAAAATACAGACCTGGCTTACCTCTAGAGAAATTTTCCCCAAAAGGCAGACAGTAGCCCCCACATATATTGGCGGTGATTTTAGAGGAAATTGACATACGAAGTATGAAGATAGGTTTAGCAAATTGAGGTCCGCTTACTAGATAGTAGGAAGACAGAAAAGGGAACTTCACGGTCAGCTGAAAACCCTTTCAAAATACCATCCTGAAATTACTTTAAGACTCTAATATCAACTCATGACACCAGAGTGGCAATTTCAGCTCACAAGAGCTTCCAGCCTCAGAAATATTCAATCACAGAGAACTGGAACAAAAATGCAAAACAAACTTAGGACAACAAGTCCAACTTAGCTGATAGTTGTCTAGGAGCAGGAACATGCAACAGAAAGGCTTCTGGTAACATTGTTGGCCGGCATAGAAATGACTGAGGAGCAAGGCTAAATAGAAAACTCCCACATCCAGATGGAAAACAGGTGAACAGAGGAGATGAAGCACACAAGTGCAGTACCACCAGAAACCACCGGGGGAGCCCAGAAACCAAATTCACAACAGGACCAACACGACGACGACGGTTAGCAAACTGCTGAGTCCTCTCCTGGGACAATTCCAAATTATCCACCACTTGTCCCCAAATCCGATGCAACTGATCCACCACCGCATCCACTCCAGGACAATCCGAAGATTCAACCTGACCAGATGAAAAACGCGGATGAAACCCTGAATTGCAAAAGAAAGGAGAAACCAAAGTGGCAGAACTAGCCCGATTATTAAGAGCAAACTCCGCCAACGGCAGAAAGGCAACCCAATCATCCTGATCCGCTGACACAAAACACCTCAAATAAGTCTCCAAAGTTTGATTAGTTCGCTCCGTCTGGCCATTGGTCTGAGGATGGAATGCAGACGAAAAGGACAAATCAATGCCCAACCTGGCACAGACTGCCCGCCAAAATCTAGACACGAACTGGGTACCCCTGTCAGAAACTATGTTTTCCGGAATACCATGCAAGCGAACCACATTTTGAAAAAACAGAGGGACCAACTCAGATGAGGAAGGCAACTTAGGCAATGGCACCAAATGAACCATTTTAGAAAAACGGTCACACACCACCCAGATGACAGACATCTTCTGAGAAACAGGGAGATCCGAGATAAAGTCCATAGAGATGTGCGTCCAAGGCCTCTTCGGAATAGGCAAGGGCAACAACAACCCACTAGCCCTAGAACAACAAGGCTTGGCCCGAGCACACACATCGCAAGACTGCACAAAAACACGCACATCTCGAGACAGGGAAGGCCACCAGAAGGATCTAGCCACCAAATCTCTGGTGCCAAAAATTCCCGGATGACCTGCCAGAGTAGAAGAATGAACTTCCGAGATGACTCTAGTGGTCCACTCGTCAGGAACAAACAGTCTACCAGACGGACAACGATCAGGTCTATCCGCCTGAAATTCTTGCAAAGCACGTCGCAAATCTGGAGAGACAGCAGACAAAACCACTCCATCCTTAAGGACACCAGCAGGTTCAGAATTCCCAGGAGAGTCAGGCTCAAAACTCCTAGAAAGAGCATCTGCTTTCACATTCCTAGAACCCGGTAAGTACAAGACCACAAAATTAAACCGGGAAAAGAACAACGACCAACGTGCCTGTCTAGGATTCAGGCGCCTGGCAGACTCCAAATAAATTAAATTCTTGTGATCAGTCAAAACTACCACCTGATGTCTGGCACCCTCAAGCCAATGACGCCACTCCTCAAATGCCCACTTCATGGCCAAAAGCTCCCGATTACCAACATCATAGTTTCGCTCGGCGGCCGAAAATTTTCGCGAAAAGAACGCACAAGGTCTCATCACTGAGCAGTCGGAACTTTTCTGCGACAAAACCGCCCCCGCTCCGATCTCGGAAGCATCGACCTCAACCTGAAAGGGAAGAGAAACATCAGGCTGGCGCAACACAGGGGCAGACAAAAAGCGGATACTGTTGTGTATCCGCTTTTTGGGCTCCCCTGGTGGTTGCTGGTGGTACTGGTGACTTGTTTGCACTTTGCTGCTTCTGTTCACCTGCTTCCATCAGTGTTTGGGAGTTTCCTATTTAGCCTTGCTCTCCCGTCTTTTCCTGGCCGGTCATACTGTCATGGTTCCCAATGGCAAGGGAACGTAAGAAACATATAAGTAACGAACGAGCTCTCGGGTGATGGAAACTCGAGTTGACCGTGAGCTAAATCTACCACACAACTAACAGTAGCCAGGGAGCATACCTATGGCTTCCTATATGCCACGCGCCAGCCGGAGGACTAACTACGCCTGGTAGAGGAAGAAACAGACCTGGCTTACCTCTAGGGAAATACCCCAAAAGATGATAGCAGCCCCCCACATGTAATAACGGTGAATTAAGAGGAAAAGACATACACAGTATGAAAGTAGATTTAGCAAAGAGAGGTCCACTTACTAGATAGCAGAAGGATACAAAAGAGGACTTCACGGTCAACTGAAAACCCTTTCAAAAACCATCCTGAAATTACTTTAAGACTCCTGTGTCAACTCATGACACAGGAGTGGCAATTTCAGCCCGCAAGAGCTTCCAGCTACAGAGAATTACAAAAACTGCAAACTGGACAAAAGGTACAAAACAAAAGGACAAAGTCCACTTAGCTGATCAGCAAACTAGTAGCAGGAACATGCAACCGAAGGCTCTGGTTACAATGATGACCGGCAAGGAAAAGACTGGAGAGCAAGGCTAAATAGGAAACTCCCAAACACTGATGTAAGCAGGTGAACAGAAGCAGCAAAGTGCAAACAAGTCACCAGTACCACCAGCAACCACCAGGGGAGCCCAAAAAGCGGATACACAACATTCTGCCAAGGGAAGTGGCCTATTCCACCATCGAGGAGTGCCTGGCCATAGTCTGGGTCCTGCAACGGTAGCAGCCCTACCTTTATGGGTGCACCTTCACTGTAGTGACGGACCACAACCCTCTGCGCTGGCTACAAGCCGAACCAATGGAAGGTTGCTACGTTGGAGCCTTGCCCTCCAGCAGTGCAACTTTACCATCAAATACAAAACAGGCAGAGAGCATAGCAATGCAGATGGGTTGTCCCGACAGGGTGAACCTGCTGAGATGCGCATGGAGGAGTACCGAGAGGTTCTGCCTCCATAGCGCAGTCCAAAATGGGGAGGTGTCACGATAATCTGAAAATGACAAATGGTTTCCCTTATTAATTCACATGCCTTTCTAGGACTTTCTGCTACCTTCATCGCTGCAGTCCCAGGCTTCCCTTCCCCTGCCAGGAGGCTGTTCTCCCTAGCTTCTTCACACACAGCCTGTAACTCTACGCTCCTTCCTCCCCCCTCCTGCTTCAAGAATGTTGATTAGCCAAGAGCAGTCTTTTGTCTAAAAAGCCCATATGCTTGCTGTATGGGGGGAGATATTAGAGAAGCCATAATGCAACACCAGTGTATGACAGAAATATGACAGGTACATATTTGGAACGTGCTTTGATAGAGCTTTGCTACACCGGGGCTTTTTTCTAAATTCTAGCACTAAAAGAACCCAAGAAATGGAGTTCTCCTGCACCACATGGAATAGCTAGTCCGAGCTTGGAATCATTAGAAAGCTAATTTCAATATAAGATGAGTGATGTGTGTGCTGTTTATCTGCTAGGTTCTCAAGCCATGTTATGATAACTATAGGTATTTCTAGCAAATCTGTAACTCTGAGAAAAGGGGAGGGCGGTGGTAACTCAACCCCCTTTAGGCTGCTTTCACACTAGCGTCGGCCCAATGTACTGATGCATACTGTGAAATAAATGCCCGACGTGGGCAGCGGAAGCAGTCTTACGACGCTTCCGCTGCCCCATTGCAAGGTCCAGGGAGGAGGGGGCGGAGTTTCGGACATGCATGTGCGGTCGAAAATGGCGGACTCGACGCACAAAAAAACGTTACATGTAGCATTTTTTTGTGGCGGTGGTCCGCCAAAACACGATGCAACCATCGCACGACGGTTGCGATGTGTGGCAATACGTCGCAATGCATCGGTAATGTTAGTCTATGGGGAAAAAACGCATCCTGCAGACAACTTTGCAGGATGCGTTTTTTCTCCTAAGCGACGCATTGCGACGTGCAGGCAAAAACGCTAGTGTGAAAGTAGCCTTAGTGATGTCACATGCCTAGAAGTATAAGACGCGCGTTTCGGAGGCTAGCACGTCCCCTGACGAAGGAGCTAGCCTCCGAAACGCGCGTCGGGACTGACGGTCGGTGTGTAATCTCTCACCTGACGGCATTCAGGTAATTGTGTATGGGAATTTTTTTTACCATTTCCCCCCTCAGTCCACCTTCTTCCCTTGTGGCTAAGTGCTATCTGCACTCACCATTGTGTGTTCATCTTAAACAGGCTGGTTTTCCATGTACCAGCTGGCAACTGATATCATGGTATGACTGTTGCTATCTATTGAGGAGTTATATATATTAACCATCTCTGACAGACATATTTTTAGGTCTTTTTATATATATACTACTACTATTTCTTGTATTTATTTCCACACAAGGTTTTTTTGGGGGGTGATGATTATTATTGTTATTATTGCCGTGCATTTATGTACATATGACTTATGTCAATAGAAATAATATTTATGGTGATTCCATTTCCAGACCGTCGTCATTTTTCTGCACACTTGCACTTTCTTGCATGTTTTTGCACATGTTCTCCACTAGTCCCATTGCATGTCCTAATAAAGATCTTGTGTTGTACACATCTTAGATCGTAATGTCGCATTTTTTTTTGTGGTTTCCACAAACTTCCCCTCCCTCTATAGAGGCATATAACCTATTTTTATAAAGGGTAAGAATGGAGATGAGATCAAGTAGCAGTACTTGATTATTTAAACTATTTGCATAGTTATTCCTTCTCTCTTTTCAAAGTCACCAAACTATCTGGCCTGCACAATGCATAATTAGCAAATCAGTAAACATCACTAGTGACCAAGGAAAAGCGCACAATATGTTATATAAAATGTCAATATTACAGGTTTACACAAGGAAAAGTCTGTTTTCTTGACCAACACATAAATTCAAAAGTCAACATACAGATAACAGTCTATTCGTCTTGGTTTGCTGAAAATAGTGGTCTGGTTAATTTAGATGCAATGCTTTGACAAGAAGGAAGATGAGACATTACCACCTCATTGGCCGTATGACTATTCTATCGATCTCCTTCTAGGCGCATCTACTCCATAAGGTTGAATCTACCCCCTGTCGCAGGCTGAGATCTGAGCCATGTCCAAAAATGTTAAAGAGAATCTTGCTAGGGGATTTATCTGGAAATTTTCCTCTCCGGCTGGGGAAGGATTCTTCTTTGTAAAGAAGAAGGACGGTTCAATTTGACCATGTATTGTGTATAGGAGACTCAATCAAATAACGATCAAAAATAAATATCCTTTGCCCCTCATCTCCGAACTATTCGATCGTCTTAAAGTTTCCAGAGTCTTTATGAAACTAGACCTGGGGGGGCATACAACCTGTTCCTAATTCACCAGGGAGATGAATGAAAAACAGCCTTTAATACCCATGATGGCTACTACGAGTATTGTGTTATGCCGATTGGAATCTGTAACACACCTGTCGTCTTTCAAGAACTAGTGAATGACATCTTTCAGGATCTTCTCTACACATATGTAGTAGTGAACTTGGATGATATCTTGGTGTTTTCCCCTGATCTGCTTTCACACCGAAGAGATGTACCGTACACCAGGTTCTACAGAGGTTACGCAAGAACCGTCTGTATTCTAAATATGAAAATTGCATCTTTGAGCAGACTTCTCTTCCATTTCTTGGATACATTATCTCTGACACCGTCCTGAAGCGGCCCCAGCCAGATGGTTTGAAAGCCATCCAACGGTTTCTCAGAATCGCAAATTACTACTGCCAGTTCATTTCCCATTTCTCCTCCCGGCTGCTCCAATCTCTGCCCTGACCTGCAAGTGGCCATTCCTAAAATATGGACTCCAGAGTCCAAAAGTGCCTTTGTATAATTAAAACAGGCTTTCTCATCTGTTCCTGTGCTGCATCTTCCTGTTTCTCCCTCAGGGACTGTAGAAGTTCTTACCCACAAGTCCTCATCCAGCTGCATGGTGTCCTGCCTTTTTTTCCCAAGATCTTCTCCGCTCCTGAACTCAATTACTCGATTGGAGATCGGGAATTGCTAGTGATTAAACATGCGCTGGAGGAGTGTTGATTCTTGCAGGAAGGGGCTTTGAATCAGTTGGTTATCTACATGGACCACAAAAATCTAGCCTATCTGCAGTCCGCCCAATGGCTTAATACACGACAGGCCAGGTGGTTTCTGTTCTTCGTCCGCTTGAACTTTTCTCTCCATTTCCGGCCGGTGGATAAGAACGTCAAGGCAGACTCACTCTACAGAACGTTCCTGTCTTCCTAACAGGAGAATGAGCCTCAACACATTATTGAGCTCTTCAAAATAATTACGGTCACTCCGTTGGATTTAACTCATCTCCCCTCTGGAGACTTACGTTTTTGAACGAGATAGGAAGCGGTCCTTCTCTGGGGTCACTCGTCTAAATTGTCTGGCCTTGCCAGACAGAAGAAGACGGCTCCCCTCATTTCCGAACACTATTCGTAGCCAACCCTGTGCAAGGATATTGCAGATTTTGTCTCCGCCTGTTACTCTTGGGCCCAAGATAAAACTCCTAAACAGCTTCTGACCATTGCATATTGCAATGGATTTCATCACTGATCTTCCAGTACTGGCCGGTTGAACTGTCATCTGGGTGGTTGTGGATCGCTTCTCCAAGATGGATCAATTCACTCCAATGCCCAGACTTCCATCTTAGCCAGTGCTTGCAGAGAAATGTATTCTACATATTTTCCGCCTCCATGGTCTGCTGTTCCATATTGTCTCGTATAGAGGCATCCAGTTAACTTCACGCTTCGGGATAGCCACCTGCAAGCTACTGAATGTCACGTTGGATTTCTCATTGGCCTACCATCCTCAGTCCATGGCCAGGTAGAGCGTGTCAATCAGATCCTGACTAACTTCCTATGGCACTTTGTCAATGCCGAACTGGACCAAACTCCTGCCTTAGGCCTAATTCTCATACAATAACCATGTGGGTGAATCCTCTGTCAAATTTCCGTTCTTCGTGGTTTACAGTCAGCATCCCAATATTCCCAATATTCCGTTCCCTGTCTCTACCACCTCGGATATTCCTGCTGCCAAATCCCTTATCAAGAGTTTTTCTGAAGTCTGGAAGGACACCAAGTCTTCCTTAATGAAGTCCTCTGAGACACGCAGGCAAGAGACGTCTGGATGATAATGTGTGCAAACTGTAAAACGCTGCGGAATATGTCAGCACTATATAAAAATAAAAATTATTATTATTATTATTATTATTATTATACGCCTCTGTTTTGACGAGGGGGCAAGTTCTGCCTGTTGTCCAAGTATAGCCATCTCAAGGTACCCTCATATAAATTGGGCCCTCGCTTCATTGGTTCCTTCGAGGTTCTGAAGCAGATTAATCAGGTAACCTGCAAGCTCAAACTCCAGATCTCTGTCTGGATGTTCAATTCCTTTCATGTGTCTCTCCTCAGGCCTGTCATTCTCAATTCATTTTTTGAACTAACTGGTACCACTCCTGCTCCACTCAGCACTGAAGACATTTTCGAGGTAGAGAATATTCTTGCCCCCAAGAGGGTAAGAAGAAAAACCTTTTTTTCTGGTGGATTGGAAAAGGTTTGGTACTGAGGAGAGGTCCTGGGAACTCAGGGAGAGCATCCATGCCCCTCTCCTCCTGGAAAAATTTCTTGGGGGCTTGAAGAAGAGGAGGTGTAAAGCGGAGGGTACTGTAGTGCCAGTGTCCCTGCATGCTACCCCTCTTCTCTGGCAGGGACGCTGGCTTATTCACCGTCGTGGCCCGAGTCCTGCACTTCTGCCTTCCTCCCTGTCGGTTGTCACCCAGGGTGCTCTCACGGCGTGCAGATCCCCAGGGACTGTGCTTAGGGCATGTGTGCTCCCTGTTTCTTAAAGGAGCACTGCACACCATCCTAAAGTGTCCCCAGCCAATACTGGGTACCTACTATTTAAAGCACCTCCTCCAGCATGGAGGTGCCAGAGCAACGTCGTTAGTTGGGACTTAGGACACTTGTAAGTTGTCAGTTCCCCAGTATCCGCCACTCAGTCTACCTGTCCTGTATCTCTGTATCTGTCTGCCCATACTTGCTTGTCCATCTTAGTTTCAGCCGGTCCAGTCCGCATCTGCCAGTGCTCATTTGTATATCACCCGTTCCAGTCTGCACCTGCCAGTGCTCATCTCTCTACCAGCCAGTCCAGTCCACACCTGTCAATGCTCATCTGTATATCAGCCAGTTCAGTTTGCACCTGCCACTGCTGATCTGTATACCAGCCGTACTCGTCTGTATCCCCTGGGTTTCTTCAGTACCTGCTTGCATCTGCTGTCCCTCCCTCCCGGCCTGTCCCTTGGGAGTCAGCTGTTGTGTGTCAGAGGTCTGCTGCAGTAGCACATGGTGTATATCAGGAGCCAAGCCTAACCCCACCATCAGTGGCTCTAGTGAAGAGTCAGGTGCTCCCCTACTTACGCCCCTCCTGGCTTTCCTCGGACCACGTCACAGTGGTTCCACCATCATACCTCCCAACTTTTGAAGATGGGAAAGAGGGACAAAGTTTGCGGCGTGCAAATTTTAGGCCACGCCTCTGACCACACCCATTCATAATTAGTCACACCCATATCCACGTCCCAAGCACACCCATTTAGCACTGCTGATCACACTGTTTCATATACAATAGTTATAAACAAAAAAATATGGCCACACAGTGCTCCATACTGTATAATGGCCACACATGATGCCCCATACTGTATACTGGCCGCACATGATGCTCCATACTGTATAATGGCCACACATGAGGCTCCATACTGTATAATGAACACACATGACGCTCCATACTGTATAATGGCCGCACATGATGCTCCATACTGTATAATGGCCGCACATGATGCTCCATACTGTATAATGGCCGCACATGATGCTCCATACTGTATAATGAACGCACATGATGCTCCATACTGTATAATGACCGCATGCATACTGTATAATGGCCGCACATGATGCTCCATACTGTATAATGACCGCACATGATGCTCCATACTGTATAATGACCGCACATGATGCTCCATACTGTATAATGGCCGCACATGATGCTCCATACTGTATAATGACCGCACATGATGCTCCATACTGTATAATGACCGCATGCATACTGTATAATGGCCGCACATGATGCTCCATACTGTATAATGAACGCACATGATGCTCCATACTGTATAATGACCGCACATGATGCTCCATACTGTATAATGGCCGCACATGATGCTCCATACTGTATACTGGCTGCACATGATGCTCCATATTGTATAATGACCGCACATGATGCTCCATACTGTATACTGGCTGCACATGATGCTCCATACTGTATACTGGCTGCACATGATGCTCCATACTGTATAATGACCGCACATGATGCTCCATATTGTATAATGACCGCACATGATGCTCCATACTGTATACTGGCTGCACATGACGCTCCATACTGTATAATGAACACACATGATGCTCCATACTGTATAATGGCCACACATGATGCTCCATATTGTATAATGACCGCACATGATGCTCCATACTGTATAATGACCGCACATGATGCTCCATACTGTATAATGACCGCACATGATGCTCCATACTGTATAATGACCGCACATGATGCTCCATATTGTATAATGACCGCACATGATGCTCCATACTGTATAATGACTGCACATGATGCTCCATATTGTATAATGACCACACATGATGCTCCATACTGTATAATGACTGCACATGATGCTCCATACTGTATACTGGCTGCACATGATGCTCCATATTGTATAATGACCGCACATGATGCTCCATACTGTATAATGACTGCACATGATGCTCCATACTGTATAATGACCCCACATGATGCTCCATACTGTATTATGGCCACAGTTCTCCATACTGTATAATGACATACAGGCACGCAGCTCACACACATGCAGCATCACACACACAGTATCACACATACACACGCAGCATCACAAACGCAGCTCACAAACACATGCAGCTTTGACACAAATGCATCACACATGCAGCCATCACACACACACACAGCCATCACACACACACGCAGTCATCACACACACACACGCAGCCATCACACACACACACACAGCCATCACACACACACGCAGTCATCACACACACACGCAGTCATCACACACACACGCAGTCATCACACACACACGCAGTCATCACACACACGCAGCCATCACACACACACACGCAGCCATCACACACACACACGCAGCCATCACACACACATGCAGCCATCACACACACACACACACACACGCAGCCATCACACACACACACGCAGCCATCACACACACACACACGCAGCCATCACACACATGCAGCCATCACACACACACGCAGCCATCACACACACACACACACGCAGCCATCACACACACACACACGCAGCCATCACACACATGCAGCCATCACACACACCCAGCCATCACACACACCCAGCCATCACACACACACACACACCCAGCCATCACACACACACACACTCAGCCATCACACACACACTCAGCCATCACACACACACACCCAGCCATCACACACACACACCCAGCCATCACACACACACACCCAGCCATCACACACACCCAGCCATCACACACACACACCCAGCCATCACACACACCCAGCCATCACACACACCAGATACCTCATACACACATGACACACACACAAATGCAGCATCACACATCTCACACACACACACACATCACACACACACACAATCTCCTCTGTGGTGCAGGGGCGGCTGATCTGTCCATGTGCAGCTCTTCAGTTTCTCCGGCTGCTCACAGCTCTGCACTGTCCCGGCACCTCCCCCGTCTCTCCTTCTCTGCCGGGATAGCAGCTAAGAGCAGGAGACGCCAGAGCTCTGTGCACACACCTCAGGTAGTGAGTCGCTGACCTCTCATCTTGATCGCTGCTGGCTCTCTTCCTCAGCGTGGCAGCGCCGCACACACAGGGGGCGGGGGCGGGGGCGGGATCGGTCGGGAGGAGACCCAGCATGTATAAGAAAAAAAAAACAGCCACAAACCTAATCGGGCTCTCTCTACGTCCCGGAAGTGGGCGGGGCTTCACCGGCGGCCGCAAATTCGGGATTTTAAATGCCCGAAGCGGGACAGCGGGACCCCGGTGCCAAAGCGGGACTGTCACGCTGAAATCGGGACGGTTGGGAGGTATGCACCATTCCTATTACACTCGTCTTGGATCCTTTTTGTCTCATCTTGAGTCTCGACCTTCTCATTTGGGTTGCACTCTGATGCCTGATCGGTCACAAATATCCCTGCGGTGACCACGCGAGAGATCACTCATCTTTATGTGTGGGGTTCCTCACTCAGGAGATCAGGGGTTTCTCTAACTGTAACCTCGCCATAAAATGAGGTCTGCAGTCAGTCCAGCTAATTAATCCCATCATGACGCCATGACTGTGTGGCTAATTACCTTTTCAACTGGCAAATTGTGTCTCTGAATAATGAGTAAAATCGTTACCTGATGAATCCTTTTATTTTATGATGTTATCACCAAAGGCAGCAAAATTGTAGATAAGGAGCATGAATACCATCACAAATTACATCTCTGAGCCATTTCACACGACTTAATATTGCATCAAACGTATCTGCTCGACAGAATGTTAACCCTCTCCTGCACAAGCAGAGCAAGACTGAGATGAGAATGTCAGACAGTGGCTAAATGTTCATCATTCTCCATCTTCAGAACAAGCTCTAGAGCCTGGATGCTGGATGGAGACTTGTGGCAGCTTGTCTCCAGATCTACCCATAGGTGTCCAGTTGTCAGGAGACGCTTGGCCACTGAGTTATTGTCACCTGTTCTTCTCCAGAAATGCAGCAGATGTGAGTTTTGTATCATTGTCATGTAGAAGTGCTATCCATCCAGGGCCAGAGTGATGGCAGCATCTTCTCTGTCACTATAGAGCCACACATTTGTGACTTCAATATCTAAATAAGAAGAACGGGGTGACAAAGACTCAGTGGCCAAGGGTCTCCTGATCTGACTGCTCGACTCGTATGCTCCTCATAGGACACAAGTTGTCATCACTCTCTATCCCGCATGATGTGTCTCATCTGCTGTAGTTTCTTTGGCCGATCGCTGCATCTACCATCTTCAGTGCTTAGAAATTCTGGCAGATACTACCAGACTACCATCCAGAGGCATCTGATGGGCTTCAAAATTATTCTTCAGCAAGACAATGACCTCCAACATCAAGCCAATGTCATTAAGAACAAGGAATCCTGGGGGTGATGATCCGGCCATGGAGCTCCAATCTCACATTATCCCGTCTGTCTGGGATCACATGAAGACCAAAGGATCCACATACACAGAAGTGACTGAGGCGACTGGCGGTCACCAGGTACTGACTATGGAGGGGACGGGCGGTCATCAGACCCTGATGACTGAGGCAATGTGCGGTCACCAGATACTGATGACTGAGGCGATGGGGGGTCACCAGACACTGATGACTGAGGCGTCGAGCGGTCACCAGACACAGATGACTGAGGCGATGTGCGGTAACCAGATACTGATGACTGAGGCGATGGGTAGTCACCAGACCATGATTACTGAGGCGATGGGCGGTCACCAGACCGTGATGATTGAGGCGATGGGCGGTCACCAGACCATGTTGACTAAGGCGATGGGTGGTCACAAGACCATGATGACTTAGGCGATTGGCGGTCACAGACGCTGATGACTGAGGCAATGGGCGGTCAACAGACACTGATGACTGAGGCGATGGGTGGTCACCAGGTACTGACAATGGAGGGGACGGGTGGTCACCAGACCTTGATGACTGAGGCGACGGGCGGTCACCAGACACTGATGACTGAGGTGATGGGCAGTCACCAGGTACTGACGATGGAGGGTATGGGTGGTCACCAGACCCTGATGACTGAGGCAATGGGGGGTCACCAGACCATAATGATTGAGGGGACGGGTGGTCACCAGACACTAATGACTGAGGCGACGGGCGGTTACCAGATACTGATGACTGAGGCGGCGGGCAGTCACCGGACACTGATGACTGAGGTGACAGGCAGTCACCAGACGCTGATGACTGAGGCGACGGGCGGTCACTGGATGCTGATGACTGAGGCGACAGTTGGTCAACGGATGCTGATGACTGAGGCGAAGGGCAGTCACACAATACTGATAACTGAGGCAACAGACGGTCACCAGATACTGACAATGGAGGGGACGGGCGGTGTTATGATCTGGTGACCTTGGAGCCACATGAAAACTTTCTCTGGAGTCTGTGGAACCTGTACTGACCGCAAATCCTGAACTAACACAGCAACTAGAAGTAGCCGTGGGATGTGCCTAACAAACCCTAGACACCTCGACACAGCTGGAGGACTAAATACCCCTATAGATGGAAATAGGAATGCTATCTTGCCTCAGAGCAGACCCCCAAAGGATAGGCAGCCTCCCACAAATAATGACTGTGAGTAGGAGAAGAATAGACACACGCAGGTAGAAAACAGGATTTAGCAAAAGAGGCCACTCTAGCTAAATAGGAAAGGATAGGACAGATTACTAGGCGGTCAGTATTAAAACCCTTCCAAAAATATCCACAGCAGATAATACAAAAAGTTCCACAATCTAACTAAAGACATGGAATGTATATCTGCCACTCCAGAGAATCCAACAAGACTGAGAAAATACTGACACAGTCTAAGCTGGACAAGAAAACACAAAGAAGAGCACTGAATTGTGAAGCACACAGCATGTGTGCCACAGGAAAAAAAAAACCAGACACTTATCTTTGCTGATTTGGCAGAAAGGCAGGAGGAACCAGGCAGAGGTCCAACACCTCCCAACAACAATTGACAACTGGCAAGGACTAATGAATCCTGCACACCTAAATACCCCAGTCAGAACTGCAATCAGCAGAAACACCTGACCAGGACTGCAACCCAGGGACAACTGCATTACCACCTACTACCACCGGAGGGAACCCAAAAGCAGAATTCACAACAGTACCCTCCCCTTGAGGAGGGGTCACCGAACCCTCACCAGCGCCCCCAGGCCGATCAGGACGAGCCAGATGAAAGGCACGGACCAGATCAGCAGCATGGACTGTTGTGAATTCTGCTCTTGGGCTCCCTCCGGTGGTTGTAAGTGGTAGCGCTGCTGTCTCTGAATCGCAGCATTTATCAGGTGTGTTCACTTTTTGCAATTTTGACTGGGCTATTTAGTCTTGCTTCACCCTTTAGTCAGTGCCAGTTGTCCATTGTTCCTGGAGGATTCACATCCCTGCCTGGTCTCTTCTGCTTTGCAGTTCCTTTCAACAAAGATAAGTTCTGGCCTTGATTTTTGCTGTCCACATGCTGTGGCCTTATTGTTCAGTTCTTTTCCTTGTTTTTGTCTTGTCCAGCTTGGTCTGTATAAGGATTTGTTTAGCCAAGCTGGTATCTCTGGAGATGCAGATATACCCTCCATATCTTTAGTTAGCTGTGGAAATTTTTATATTTTCTCTGGTGGATATTTTCTAGTGTTTTAATACTGACCGCATAGTACTCTGTCATATCCTTTCTATTTAGCTAGAAGTGGCCTCCTTTGCTAAATTCTCATTTCAGTCTGTGTATGTTTTTTCCCTCTCCTCTCACAGTCAATATTTGTGGGGGGCTGCCTATCCTTTGGGCATTTTCTCTGAGGCAAGATAGTTTTCCCTTTTCTATCTCTAGGGGTAATTAGTCCTCCGGCTGTGTCGAGATGTCTAGGGAGTGCTAGGTACATTCCACGGCTACTTCTAGTTGCGGTGTTAAGTTCAGGGTCTGCGGTCAGTACAGGTACCACCTTCTCCAGAGTACGTCTCATGCTGCTCTTAGGCCACCAGATCATAACAGTACAACTGGCCAACAATGAGTTGACCGCATCTCAGAAGAAGGGAAGGAAAGTGCTGAGCCATTTTTTTTTCTGTAGTCTGTTGTGGTTTTTTTTTTTCTTCCCTCTTTACATCTGGGTGGCTCAGGAGTTCGGCGCTGGTATGGATGTTTAGGGATTGGCTTCTCGTGTGGATCAACTTGCTGCTAGAGTACAGGGTATTTCTGATTATATCGTTCAGGCTCCGGTTTTAGAGCCTAGAATTCCAACTCCTGATTTGTTTTTTGGGGGATAGGTCCAAATTTCTGAGCTTTAGAAATAACTGTAAACTGTTTTTTGCTCTGAAAAACCCCGTTCCTCTGGTGATCCCATCCAGCAGGTTAAAATTGTTATATCTCTGCTGCGTGGTGACCCCCCAGGATTGGGCATTTGCCCTGGAACCTGGGAATCCGGCGTTGCTTAATGTAGACACCTTTTTTCAGGCACTTGGGTTATTGTATGACGAACCTAATTCAGTTGATCATGCTGAGAAGACCTTGTTGGCCCTGTCTCAGGGTCAAGAAGCGGCAGAATCATATTGCCAGAAGTTTAGAAAACGGTCTGTACTGACTAAATGGAATGAGGATGCTTTGGCGGCAATCTTCAGAAAGGGTCTTTCTGAATCCGTTAAGGATGTTATGGTGGGGTTCCCCACGCCTGCTGGTTTGAGTGATTCTATGTCTCTGGCCATTCAGATTGATCGGCGCTTGCGCGAGCGCAGAGTTGTTCATGCAGCGCCCCAGAGTCCTGGTCGTTGCAGTACTGTGGCCCCGCCACTAAGGGGGGCTATGGTACGTCTGATGGCACTGAAGGAGTTCATCTGACCAGGTATCACAGACACCAATACATTTCACAGTCGGGCCTCCAGGGGGAGCTAAGGGTACTATTCATTAGGCCACTCCTCACATACTGGTAAAACTGGGGGTCAGTCAGGAAGTTAGGACAGAAAGCTGACTGGGTTGGAACCAGGCAACACCTTGTGGCAGAGGGTGTTGTGGGGGAAGATTCGGCAGGGTCCCTGTCAGGTTTGGGACCCTGACAGAGGCCTGGCAACGAGAAAGAACGTCACGGGACCGTGCCTGCTCAGCATAGCGGCGGTGCCCTAAGAAAAGATCAGAAGCAAGATATATTGTGCTGAGTGAGAAACGAGATCAAAGCAAGAAGGAGAATACCAGTAGGAGTCGTGCTGTAAGACCGAGGCAACATCCTACTGAGGCGCACAACCGGCGGCCGGAACGCCGAGGAAGTATTTCTATATACAGCTTCAGGCAATACTTCAAACCAACGGCAGGACAGTCAGTCATAGGCGGGCTGTCTCACCTAAATCACCTAAGAAGACATAGGGGGCAACCTGTGGAGAGGGGCGACTCTAGGGTCCCGGAAGAGCTCCGAGCCTACCCGTCATACGGATGCGTCCCAACCGTAACATCAAGGAGGGACGGATTAGCAGAACATCATCTAATCGAGTTGTGAGGGAACATCAGAAACAGACACAACAGTTGTGGGGACTATCCCGTAAGCAAAGCAGGGGAGGACCACAACACATAGCGCTAGCAGGAAGGCACAGATTTCCACCTGCAAAGGGAACTCTGGAGGTGCCATCGGACCGGCCGGACTTGCGCAGCCTGGTTGACCGTGTTCCGGACTGAGGACCCTGAAGCCTTCAGTAAAGAGGTAAAGAGACTGCAACCTGGTGTCCTCATTATTTACTGCACTGCACCACCACCACCATCCACATCTATTACTGTACGCCCCTCAGCAGGGTCACGGACCGGGCCTAGCCACCGTGACAACCCCAGAGCAGAGACTCAGAGGCCCAGTACCGGGTACCCCTCAGCCCTGCGGCAGTGGGGGCGCTACATTCACACTATGGCATTGTCTTCCGAGCGGAGTCCTGAGCCTATGCAGTGTGATAGGATTGTGTCTAGAGCTGAACGACAAGGATTCAGACGTCAGAATAGGTTGTGTTTTTACTGCGGCGATTCTGCTCATGTTATTTCTGATTGCCCTAAGCGTACCAAGAGAATCGCTAGTTCTGTTACCATCAGTACTGTACAACCTAAATTTCTGTTATCTGTGACCCTGATCTGCTCATTATCGTCATTTTCTGTCATGGCATTTGTGGATTCAGGCGCCGCTCTAAACTTAATGGACTTAGAATTTGCCAGACGTTGTGGTTTCCCCTTGCAGCCTTTGCAGAGTCCTATTCCTTTGAGGGGCATTGATGCTACACCGTTGGCTAAAAATAAACCTCAGTTTTGGACACAGCTGACCATGTGCATGGCGCCAGCCCATCAGGAAGATTGTCGTTTTCTGGTGTTGCATAATTTGCATGATGCTATTGTGCTGGGTTTCCCATGGTTACAGGTGCATAATCCGGTATTAGATTGGAAATCTATGTCTCTGACTAGTTGGGGTTGTCAGGGGGTTCATGGTGACGTTCCTTTGATGTCAATTGCCTCCTCCCCCTCTTCTGAAATTCCTGAGTTTTTGTCAGATTTCCAGGATGTATTCAATGAGCCCAAGTCCAGTTCCCTTCCACCGCATAGGGACTGTGATTGTGCTATTGACTTGATTCCAGGCTGTAAGTTCCCTAAGGGCCGACTTTTCAACCTGTCTGTGCCAGAACATACCGCCATGCGGAGCTATGTTAAGGAGTCCTTGGAGAAGGGGCATATTCGGCCATCTTCTTCACCATTGGGAGCAGGTTTTTTTTTGTTGCCAAAAAAGATGGCTCCTTGAGACACTGTATTGATTATCGCCTCTTGAATAAGATCACGGTCAAATTCCAATACCCTTTGCCTTTGCTTTCTGATCTGTTTGCTAGGATTAAGGGGGCTAGTTGGTTTACTAAGATTGACCTTCGAGGGGCATATAATCTTGTTCGTATTAAGCAGGGTGACGAATGGAAAACTGCGTTTAATACGCCCGAAGGCCATTTTGAATACCTTGTAATGCCATTCGGACTCTCTAATGCTCCATCTGTGTTTCAGTCCTTCATGCATGATATATTTCGGAATTATCTTGATAAATTCATGATTGTATATTTGGATGATATTTTGATTTTTTCAGATGATTGGGAGTCTCATGTGAAACAAGTCAGGATGGTATTTCAGATCCTTCGTGATAATGCCTTGTTTGTGAAGGGGTCTAAGTGCCTCTTTAGAGTACAGAAGATTTCTTTTTTGGGCTTCATTTTTTCTCCCTCATCTATGGAAATGGATCCGGTTAAGGTTCAGGCCATTCATGATTGGATCCAGCCCACATCCGTAAAGAGCCTTCAGAAATTTTTGGGCTTTGCTAATTTTTATCGCCGTTTCATTGCCAACTTCTCCAGTGTGGTTAAACCCCTGACCGATTTGACGAAGAAAGGCGCTGATGTGACGAATTGGTCCTCTGCGGCTGTTTCTGCCTTTCAGGAGCTTAAACGCCGATTTACTTCTGCCCCTGTGTTGCGTCAGCCGGATGTTTCTCTTCCTTTTCAGGTTGAGGTTGACGCTTTTGAGATTGGGGCAGGGGCCGTTTTGTCTCAGAGGAATTCTGATGGTTCCTTGATGAAACCGTGTGCCTTCTTTTCTCGAAAGTTTTCGCCTGCGGAACGCAATTATGATGTCGGCAATCGTGAGTTGTTGGCTATGAAGTGGGCATTTGAGGAGTGGCGACATTGGCTTGAGGGGGCCAAGCACCGTATTGTGGTCTTGACCGATCATAAGAATCTGATTTATCTCGAGTCTGCCAAACGGCTGAATCCTAGACAGGCCCGATGGTCCCTGTTTTTCTCCCGTTTTGATTTTGTGGTCTCGTATCTTCCGGGTTATAAGAATGTTAAGGCTGATGCCCTCTCTAGGAGCGTTTTGCCTGATTCTCCTGGGGTCCTTGAGCCGGTTGGTATTCTGAAGGAAGGGGTGATTTTTTCTGCCATCTCCCCTGATTTACGACGGGTTCTTCAGGAATTTCAGGCTGATAAACCTGACCGCTGTCCAGTGGGGAAATTGTTTGTTCCTGACAGATGGACTAGTAAAGTGATTTCGGAGGTTCACTGTTCTGTGTTGGCTGGTCATCCTGGGATTTTTGGTACCAGAGATTTGGTTGGTAGGTCCTTTTGGTGGCCTTCTTTGTCACGGGATGTGCGTTCTTTTGTGCAGTCCTGTGGGACTTGTGCGCGGGCCAAGCCTTGCTGTTCCCGCGCAAGTGGGTTGCTTTTGCCTTTGCCGGTCCCTGAGAGGCCTTGGACGCATATTTCTATGGATTTTATTTCGGATCTTCCGGTTTCCCAGAGGATGTCAGTTATCTGGGTAGTTTGTGACCGGTTTTCTAAGATGGTTCATTTGGTACCTTTGCCTAAGTTGCCTTCCTCTTCTGATTTGGTTCCGTTGTTTTTTCAGCATGTGGTTCGTTTGCATGGCATTCTGGAGAATATTGTGTCCGATAGAGGTTCCCAGTTTGTTTCTAGGTTTTGGCGGGCCTTTTGTGCTAGGTTGGGCATTGATTTGTCTTTTTCTTCCGCATTTCATCCTCAGACAAATGGCCAAACCGAGCGAACTAATCAGACTTTGGAAACTTATTTGAGATGCTTTGTGTCTGCTGATCAGGATGATTGGGTGGCTTTCTTGCCATTGGCCGAGTTTGCCCTTAATAATCGGGCTAGTTCTGCTACCTTGGTTTCACCCTTCTTTTGTAACTCTGGTTTTCATCCTCGTTTTTCTTCGGGGTAGGTTGAGCCTTCTGATTGTCCTGGGGTGGACTCTGTGGTTGACAGGTTGCAGCAAATTTGGGCTCATGTTGTTGACAATTTGGTGTTGTCTCAGGAGGGGGCTCAGCGTTTTGCTAACCATCGTCGGTGTGTTGGTTCCTGGCTTCGGGTTGGGGATTTGGTCTGGTTTTCTTCCCGTCATGTCCCTATGAAGGTTTCTTCCCCTAAGTTTAAGCCTCGGTTTATTGGCCCTTATAGGATTTCTGAGATTATCAATCCAGTGTCTTTTCGTTTGGCCCTTCCAGCCTCTTTTTCCATTCATAATGTTTTTCATAGATCTTTGTTGCGGAAGTATGTGGTGACCGTTGTTCCCTCTGTTGATCCTCCTGCCTCGGTGTTGATTGATGGGGAGTTGGAGTATGTGGTTGAGAAGATTTTGGATTCTCGTTTTTCGAGGCGGAAGCTTCAGTATCTTGTCAAGTGGAAGGGTTATGGCCAGGAGTGTTGTGAAATTGGATTTTGGGCTCCCCCGGTGGCCACTGGTGGAATTGAACTGGTGTGCATCATCCCCTCTGTTCACCTGTTTCCATCAGGATGTGGGAGTCTCTATATAACCTTGCTCCTCTGTCACTTCCATGCCGGTCAACATTGTAATCAGTAGCCTTTCTGTGCATGTTCCTGCTGCTAGACAACTCCCAGCTAAGTTGGACTTTAGTCCTCGTTTGTTTTTGCATTTTGTTCCAGTTCACAGCTGTAGTTTCGTTTCTGTGTCTGGAAAGCTCTTGTGATCTGAAATTGCCACTCTGATGTTATGAGTTAATACTAGAGTCTTAAAGTAATTTCAGGATGGTATTTTGATAGGGCACTTTCATGGTCAGCTGAAAACCCTTTCTGTCTTCCTGCTATCTAGTAAGCGGACCTCAATTTTGCTAAACCTATTTTCATACTACGTTTGTCATTTCATCTAAAATCACCGCCAATATATGTGGGGGCCTCTGTCTGCCTATCGGGGAAATTTCTCTAGAGGTGAGCCAGGACTATATTTTCCTCTGCCAGGATTAGTTAGTCCTCCGGCCGGCGCTGGGCGTCTAGGGATAAAAAACGTAGGCAACGCTACCCGGCTACTGTTAGTTGTGCGGCAGGTTTAGTTCATGGTCAGTTTAGTTTCCATCCTTCCAAGAGCTAGTACTTATGTTTGCTGGGCTATGTTCTCTTGCCATTGAGAACCATAACAGTTTGACCGGCCGGAAAGGGTTAAATTAATTGACAGAGAAAGGAGAGAAAAGAGAAGTCTGCTGAAGATTTTTTTTTTTTTTCCCTTCCCTTCAGTTCTGAGTGTGCTTGTAATTGAATCTCTTGCAAGTCTGCCTATATTGCAGCCTTTCTCTCTCTCTCTCCTTCTAATCCTGGAATGGCTCTGTGTTCACCTGTTTAAAATGGATATTCAGAGTTTAGCTGCAGGTTTGAATAATCTCACCACGAAAGTTCAAAATTTACAAGATTTTGTTGTTCATGTTCCTATATCTGAACCTAGAATTCCTTTGCCTGAATTTTTCTCGGGGAATAGATCTTGCTTTCAAAATTTTAAAAATAATTGCAAGTTGTTTTTGTCCCTGAAATCTCGCTCTGCTGGAGATCCTGCTCAGCAGGTCAGGATTGTGATTTCCTTGCTCCGGGGCGACCCTCAGGATTGGGCTTTTGCATTGGCTCCAGGGGATCCTGCGTTGCTCAATGTGGATGCGTTTTTTCTGGCCTTGGGGTTGCTTTATGAGGAACCTCAGTTAGAGCTTCAGGCGGAAAAGGCCTTGATGTCCCTATCTCAGGGGCAAGACGAAGCTGAAATATACTGCCAGAAATTCCGTAAATGGGCTGTGCTTACTCAGTGGAATGAGTGCGCCCTGGCGGCGAATTTCAGAGAGGGTCTCTCTGATGCCATTAAGGATGTTATGGTGGGGTTCCCTGTGCCTGCGGGTCTGAATGAGTCCATGACAATGGCTATCCAGATCGATAGGCGTCTGTGGGAGCGCAAACCTGTGCACCATTTGGCGGTGTCTACTGAGAAGACGCCAGAGAATATGCAATGTGATAGAATTCTGTCCAGAAGTGAACGGCAGAATTTAAGACGAAAAAATGGGTTGTGCTTCTATTGCGGTGATTCAACTCATGTTATATCAGCATGCTCTAAGCGTACTAAGAAGCTTGATAAGTCTGTTTCAATTGGCACTTTACAGTCTAAGTTTATTCTATCTGTGACCCTGATTTGTTCTTTATCATCTATTACCGCGGATGCCTATGTCGACTCTGGCGCCGCTTTGAGTCTTATGGATTGGTCCTTTGCCAAACGCTGTGGGTATGATTTGGAGCCTCTTGAAACTCCTATACCCCTGAAGGGGATTGACTCCACCCCATTGGCTAGTAATAAACCACAATACTGGACACAAGTAACTATGCGGATTAATCCGGATCATCAGGAGATTATTCGCTTTCTTGTGCTGTATAACCTACATGATGTGTTGGTGCTTGGATTGCCATGGCTGCAATCTCATAACCCAGTCCTTGACTGGAAAGCTATGTCTGTGTTAAGCTGGGGATGTAAGGGGACGCATGGGGACGTACCTGTGGTTTCCATTTCATCATCTATTCCCTCTGAGATTCCTGAATTCTTGACTGAATTTCGTGACGTTTTTGAAGAACCTAAGCTTGGTTCATTACCTCCGCACCGGGAGTGCGATTGTGCCATAGATTTGATTCCGGGTAGTAAATACCCTAAGGGTCGTTTATTTAATCTGTCTGTGCCTGAACATGCTGCTATGCGAGAATATATAAAGGAGTCCTTGGAAAAGGGACATATTCGTCCTTCGTCATCTCCCTTAGGAGCCGGTTTTTTCTTTGTGGCTAAGAAGGATGGCTCTTTGAGACCGTGTATTGATTATCGGCTTTTGAATAAAATCACGGTTAAATATCAATATCCGTTGCCACTGCTGACTGATTTGTTTGCTCGCATAAAGGGGGCCAAGTGGTTCTCTAAGATAGATCTCCGTGGGGCGTATAATTTGGTGCGAATTAAGCAGGGGGATGAGTGGAAGACCGCATTTAATACGCCCGAGGGCCACTTTGAGTATTTGGTGATGCCTTTTGGTCTTTCAAATGCCCCTTCAGTCTTTCAGTCCTTTATGCATGACATTTTCCGTGATTATTTGGATAAATTTATGATTGTGTATCTGGATGATATTTTGATTTTTTCGGATGACTGGGACTCTCATGTCCAGCAGGTCAGGAGGGTTTTTCAGGTTTTGCGGTCTAATTCCTTGTGTGTGAAGGGTTCTAAGTGCGTTTTTGGGGTTCAAAAGATTTCCTTTTTGGGATATATTTTTTCCCCCTCTTCCATCGAGATGGATCCTGTCAAGGTTCAGGCTATTTGTGATTGGACGCAACCCTCTTCTCTTAAGAGTCTTCAGAAATTTTTGGGCTTTGCTAACTTTTATCGTCGATTTATTGCTGGTTTTTCTGATGTTGTTAAACCATTGACTGATTTGACTAAGAAGGGTGCTGATGTTGCTGATTGGTCCCCTGCTGCTGTGGAGGCCTTTCGGGAGCTTAAGCGCCGCTTTTCTTCTGCCCCTGTGTTGCGTCAGCCTGATGTTGCTCTTCCTTTTCAGGTTGAGGTCGACGCTTCTGAAATCGGAGCTGGGGCAGTTTTGTCGCAGAGAAGTTCCGATTGTTCCGTGATGAGACCTTGTGCCTTTTTCTCGCGTAAATTTTCGCCCGCCGAGCGGAATTATGATGTTGGGAATCGGGAGCTTTTGGCCATGAAGTGGGCTTTTGAGGAGTGGCGTCATTGGCTTGAGGGGGCTAGACATCAGGTGGTGGTATTGACTGACCACAAAAATCTAATTTATCTTGAGTCCGCCAGACGCCTGAATCCTAGACAGGCGCGCTGGTCGTTGTTTTTCTCTCGGTTTAATTTTGTGGTGTCCTACCTGCCGGGTTCTAAGAATGTTAAGGCGGATGCCCTTTCTAGGAGTTTTGAGCCTGACTCCCCTGGTAACTCTGAACCTACAGGTATCCTTAAGGATGGAGTGATATTGTCTGCCGTTTCTCCAGACCTGCGGCGGGCCTTGCAGGAGTTTCAGGCGGATAGACCTGATCGTTGCCCACCTGGTAGACTGTTTGTTCCTGATGATTGGACCAGTAAAGTCATTTCTGAGGTTCATTCTTCTGCGTTGACAGGTCATCCTGGAATCTTTGGTACCAGGGATTTGGTGGCAAGGTCCTTCTGGTGGCCTTCCCTGTCTCGAGATGTGCGAGGCTTTGTGCAGTCTTGTGACGTTTGTGCTCGGGCCAAGTCTTGTTGTTCTCGGGCTAGTGGATTGTTGTTGCCCTTGCCTATCCCGAAGAGGCCCTGGACGCACATCTCGATGGATTTTATTTCGGATCTTCCTGTTTCTCAGAAGATGTCTGTCATCTGGGTGGTGTGTGACCATTTCTCTAAGATGGTCCATTTGGTTCCCCTGCCTAAGTTGCCTTCTTCTTCCGAGTTGGTTCCTCTGTTTTTTCAAAATGTGGTCCGTTTGCATGGTATTCCGGAGAATATCGTTTCTGACAGAGGAACCCAGTTCGTGTCTAGATTTTGGCGAGCATTCTGTGCTAGGATGGGCATAGATTTGTCTTTCTCGTCTGCTTTCCATCCTCAGACTAATGGCCAGACCGAGCGGACGAATCAGACCTTGGAGACATATTTGAGGTGTTTTGTGTCTGCAGATCAGGATGATTGGGTTGCTTTTTTGCCTTTAGCGGAGTTTGCCCTCAATAATCGGGCCAGCTCTGCCACCTTGGTGTCTCCTTTTTTCTGTAATTCGGGGTTTCATCCTCGATTTTCTTCTGGTCAGGTGGAATCTTCGGATTGTCCTGGAGTGGATGCTGTGGTGGAGAGGTTGCATCAGATTTGGGGGCAGGTAGTGGACAATTTGAAGTTGTCCCAGGAGAAGACTCAGCTTTTTGCCAACCGCCGGCGTCGGGTTGGTCCTCGGCTTTGTGTTGGGGACTTGGTGTGGTTGTCTTCTCGTTTTGTCCCTATGAGGGTTTCTTCTCCTAAGTTTAAGCCTCGGTTCATCGGCCCGTACAAGATATTGGAGATTCTTAACCCTGTGTCCTTCCGTTTGGACCTCCCTGCATCTTTTTCTATTCATAATGTTTTTCATCGGTCATTGTTGCGCAGGTATGAGGTACCGGTTGTGCCTTCCGTTGAGCCTCCTGCTCCGGTGTTGGTTGAGGGCGAGTTGGAGTACATTGTGGAAAAAATCTTGGACTCCCGTGTTTCCAGACGGAAACTCCAGTATCTGGTCAAATGGAAGGGATACGGTCAGGAGGATAATTCTTGGGTGACTGCCTCTGATGTTCATGCCTCCGATCTGGTCCGTGCCTTTCATAGGGCTCATCCTGATCGCCCTGGTGGTTCTGGTGAGGGTTCGGTGCCCCCTCCTTGAGGGGGGGGTACTGTTGTGAAATTGGATTTTGGGCTCCCCCGGTGGCCACTGGTGGAATTGAACTGGTGTGCATCATCCCCTCTGTTCACCTGTTTCCATCAGGATGTGGGAGTCGCTATTTAACCTTGCTCCTCTGTCACTTCCATGCCGGTCAACATTGTAATCAGAAGCCTTTCTGTGCATGTTCCTGCTGCTAGACTACTCCCAGCTAAGTTGCACTTTAGTCCTCGTTTGTTTTTGCATTTTGTTCCAGTTCACAGCTGTAGTTTCGTTTCTGTGTCTGGAAAGCTCTTGTGATCTGAAATTGCCACTCTGATGTTATGAGTTAATACTAGAGTCTTAAAGTAATTTCAGGATGGTATTTTGATAGGGTTTTCAGCTGACCATGAAAGTGCCCTTTCTGTCTTCCTGCTATCTAGTAAGCGGACCTCAATTTTGCTAAACCTATTTTCATACTACGTTTGTCATTTCATCTAAAATCACCGCCAATATATGTGGGGGCCTCTGTCTGCCTATCGGGGAAATTTCTCTAGAGGTGAGCCAGGACTATATTTTCCTCTGCCAGGATTAGTTAGTCCTCCGGCCGGCGCTGGGCGTCTAGGGATAAAAAACGTAGGCAACGCTACCCGGCTACTGTTAGTTGTGCGGCAGGTTTAGTTCATGGTCAGTTTAGTTTCCATCCTTCCAAGAGCTAGTACTTATGTTTGCTGGGCTATGTTCTCTTGCCATTGAGAACCATAACACAGGAGGATAATTCTTGGGTTGTTGCCTCCGATGTTCATGCTGATGATTTGGTTCGTGCCTTTTATTTGGCTCGTCCGGATCGGCCTGGGGGCTCTGGTGAGGGTTCGGTGACCCCTCCTCAAGGGGGGGGGTACTGTTGTGAATTCTGCTCTTGGGCTCCCTCCGGTGGTTGTAAGTGGTAGCGCTGCTGTCTCTGAATCGCAGCATTTATCAGGTGTGTTCACTTTTTGCAATTTTGACTGGGCTATTTAGTCTTGCTTCACCCTTTAGTCAGTGCCAGTTGTCCATTGTTCCTGGAGGATTCACATCCCTGCCTGGTCTCTTCTGCTTTGCAGTTCCTTTTAACAAAGATAAGTTCTGGCCTTGATTTTTGCTGTCCACATGCTGTGGCCTTATTGTTCAGTTCTTTTCCATGTTTTTGTCTTGTCCAGCTTGGTCTGTATAAGGATTTGTTTAGCCAAGCTGGTATCTCTGGAGATGCAGATATACCCTCCATATCTTTAGTTAGCTGTGGAAATTTTGTATTTTCTGTGGTGGATATTTTCTAGTGTTTTAATACTGACCGCATAGTACTCTGTCATATCCTTTCTATTTAGCTAGAAGTGGCCTCCTTTGCTAAATTCTCATTTCAGTCTGTGTATGTTTTTTCACTCTCCTCTCACAGTCAATATTTGTGGGGGGCTGCCTATCCTTTGGGGATTTTCTCTGAGGCAAGATAGTTTTCCCTTTTCTATCTCTAGGGGTAATTAGTCCTCCGGCTGTGTCGAGATGTCTAGGGAGCGCTAGGTACATTCCACGGCTACTTCTAGTTGCGGTGTTAAGTTCAGGGTCTGCGGTCAGTACAGGTACCACCTTCTCCAGAGTACGTCTCATGCTGCTCTTAGGCCACCAGATCATAACAATGGACATCAGAAGCAAAAACCCAAGAATTATCCTCCTGGCCATAACCCTTCCATTTGACAAGGTACTGAAGCCTCCGCCTCGAAAAATGAGAATCCAAAATCTTCTCAACCACATACTCCAACTCCCCATCAACCAAAACAGGGGCCGGAGGATCAACAGAGGGAACAACGGGCACCACATATTTCCGCAATAAAGATCTATGGAAGACATTATGGATAGCAAAAGAGGCCGGAAGCGGCAATCGAAAAGACACCGGATTAATAATCTCAGAAATCCTATAAGGACCAATAAACCGAGGCTTAAACTTAGGGGAAGAGACCTTCATAGGAACATGATGGGAAGACAACCAAACCAAATCCCCAACCCGAAGCCGGGAACCAACATACCGACGACGGTTAGCAAAACGTTGAGCCTCCTCCTGAGACAACACCAAATTGTCCACCACATGAGCCCAAATCTGCTGCAACCTGTCAACCACAGAATCCACGCCAGGACAGTCAGAAGGCTCAACCTGCCCAGAAGAAAAACAAGGATGAAAACCAAAATGACAAAAAAAAGGCAAAACCAAAGTAGCCGAACTAGCCCGATTATTAAGGGCAAACTTGGCCAATGGCAAAAAGGCCACCCAATCATCCTGATCGGCAGACACAAAGCATCTCAAATAAGTCTCCAAAGTCTGATTAGTTCGCTCGATCCGGCCATTTATCTGAGGATGAAATGCAGAAGAAAAAGACAAATCAATGCCCAGCCTAGTACAAAAGGCCCGCCAAAACCTAGAAACAAACAGGGAACCTCTGTCGGACACAATATTCTCTGGAATACCATGCAAACGAACCACATGCTGAAAAAACAACGGAACCAACTCTGAAGAGAAAGGCAATTTAGGCAAAGGCACCAAATGAACCATCTTAGAAAACTGGTCACAAACAACCCAGATAACCGACATCCTCTGGGAAACCGGAAGATCAGAAATAAAATCCATAGAAATATGCGTCCAGTGCCTCTCAGGGACCGGCAATGGCAAAAGTAACCCACTAGCACGGGAACAACAAGGATTGGCCCGCGCACAAGTCCCACAGGACTGCACAAAAGAATGCACATCACGTGACAACGAAGGCCACCAAAAGGACCTACCAACCAAATCTCTGGTGCCAAAAATACCAGGATGACCAGCCAACACAGAACAGTGAACCTCAGAAATCACTCTATTAGTCCATCTGTCAGGAACAAACAATTTCCCCACAGGACAGCGGTCAGGTCTATCAGCCTGAAATTCCTGAAGAACACGCCGTAAATCAGGGGAAATGGCAGAAAGGACCACCCCTTCTTTCAGAATGCCGACCGGTTCAAGGACCTCAGCAGAATCAGGCAAAAAACTCCTAGAAAGGGCATCAGCCTTAATATTCTTAGAACCCGGAAGATACGAAACCACGAAATCAAAATGGGAAAAAAACAAGGACCATCGAGCCTGTCTAGGACTCAGCCGTTTGGCAGACTCGAGGTAAATCAAATTCTTATGATCGGTCAGGACCACAATACCGTGCTTAGCTCCCTCAAGCCAATGTCGCCACTCCTCAAACGCCCACTTCATAGCCAACAACTCCCGATTGCCGACACCATAATTGCGTTCAGCAGACGAAAACTTGCGGGAGAAGAAGGCACACGGTTTCATCAAAGAACCAACAGAATCCCTCTGAGACAAAACGGCCCCTGCCCCAATCTCAGAAGCATCAACCTCAACCTGAAACGGAAGAAAAACATCTGGTTGGCGCAACACCGGAGCAGAAGTAAATCGGCGTTTAAGCTCCTGAAAGGCAGAGACAGCTGCAGAGGACCAATTCGCCACATCAGCGACTTTTTTCGTCAAATCAGTCAAGGGTTTAACCACGCTGGAGAAGTTAGCAATGAACCGGCGATAAAAATTTGCAAAACCCAAAAATTTCTGAAGGCTCTTCACGGATGTGGGTTGAATCCAATCATGAATGGCCTGAACCTTAACCGGATCCATCTCCATAGATGAGGGAGAAAAAATAAAGCCCAAAAAAGAAACCTTCTGCACCGCAAAGTAGGGTTGAGCGAAACGGGTCGTTCATTTTCAAAAGTCGCCGACTTTTGGCAAAGTCGGCGTCTCATGAAACCGAGCCGATCCCAGCGTTGCATCGGCCATGCGGTACGCGACTTTCGCGCCAAAGTCGCGTTTCAATGACGCGAAAAGCGCCATTTCTCAGCCAATGAAGGTGAACGCAGAGTGTGGGCAGCGTGATGACATAGATCTCAGTCCCCACCATGTTAGAGAAGGGCATTGCAGTGATTGGCTTGCTTTCTGCGGCGTCACAGGGGCTATAAAGGGGCGTTCCCGCCGACCGCCATCTTACTGCTGCTGATCTGAGCGTAGGGAGAGGTTGCTGCCGCTTCTTCAGAAGCAGGGATAGTGTTAGGCAGGGTCCACTAACCACCAAACCGCTTGTGCTGTAGCGATTTCCACTGTCCAACACCACCTTTTGTTTGCAGGGACAGTGGAAGCTACATTTTTTTTTCCTCAGCGCTGTCGCTCATTGGGCTGCCCTAGAAGGCTCCCTGATAGCTGTATTGCTGTGTGTACGACGCTGTGCAAACCAACTGCTTTTTTCAAAGCACAAATCCTCTTGTTCCTTCCTTTCTGCACAGCTATCTTTTTTGTTTGTCCACACTTTTTATTTAATTTGTGCATCAGTCCACTCCTTATTGCTGCCTGCCATACCTGGCTGAGATTACTGCAGGGAGATAGTAATTGTAGGACAGTCCCTGTTTTTTTTTTTTTTTGTGGGAGATTAACCCATTCACCCCCAAGGGTGGTTTGCACGTTAATGACCGGGCCAATTTTTACAATTCTGACCACTGTCCCTTTATGAGGTTATAACTCTGGAACGCTTCAACGGATCCCAGTGATTCTGACATTGTTTTCTCGTGACATATTGTAATGCATGATAGTGGTAAAATTTCTTTGATATTACCTGCGTTTATTTGCAAAAAAAATGGAAATTTGGCGAAAATTTTGAAAATTTTGCAATTTTCCAAATTTGAATTTTTATGCCCTTAAATCACAGAGATATGTCACACAAAATACTTAATAAGTAACATTTCCCACATGTCTACTTTACATCAGCACAATTTTGGAACCAAAATTTTTTTTTGTTAGGGAGTTATAAGGGTTAAAAGTTGACCAGCAATTTCTCATTTTTACAACACCATTTTTTTTTAGGGACCACATCTCATTTGAAGTCATTTTGAGGGGTCTATATGATAGAAAATACCCAAGTGTGACACCATTCTAAAAACTGGACCCCTCAAGGTGCTCAAAACCATATTCAAGAAGTTTATTAACCCTTCTGGTGCTTCACAGGAATTTTTGGAATGTTTAAATAAAAATGAACATTTAACTTTTTTTCACAAAAATTTTACTTCAGCTCCAATTTGTTTTATTTTACCAAGGGTAACAGGAGAAAATGGACCCCAAAAGTTGTTGTACAATTTGTCCTGAGTACGCTGATACCCCATATGTGGGGGTAAACCACTGTTTGGGCGCATGACAGAGCTCGGAAGCGAAGGAGCGCCATTTGACTTTTCAATGCAAAATTGACTGGAATTGAGATGGGACGCCATGTTGCGTTTGGGGAGCCCCTGATGTGCCTAAACATTGAAACCCCCCACAAATGACACCATTTTGGAAAGTAGACCCCCTAAGGAACTTATCTAGAGGTGTGGTGAGCACTTTGACCCACCAAGTGCTTCACAGAAGTTTATAATGCAGAACCGTAAAAATCAAAAATCATATTTTTTCACAAAAATTATTTTTCGCCCCCAATTTTTTATTTTCCCAAGGGTAAGAGAAGAAATTGGACCCCAAAAGTTGTTTTACAATTTGTCCTGAGTACGCTGATACCCCATATGTGGGGATAAACCACTGTTTGGGCGCATGGGAGACCTCGGAAGGGAAGGAGCGCCGTTTGACTTTTCAATGCAAAATTGACAGGAATTGAGATGGGACGTCATGTTGTGTTTGGAGAGCCCCTGATGTGCGTAAACATTGAAACCCCCCACAAGTGACACCATTTTGGAAAGTAGACCCCCAAAGGAACTTATCTAGAGGTGTGGTGAGCACTTTGACCCACCAAGTGCTTCACAGAAGTCTATAATGCAGAACCGTAAAAATAAAAAATCATATTTTTTCACAAAAATTATCTTTTCACCCCCAATTTTATATTTTCCCAAGGGTAAGAGAAGAAATTGGACCCCAAAAGTTGTTGTACAATTTGTCCTGAGTACGCTGATACCCCATATGTGGGGGTAAACCACTGTTTGGGCGCATGGGAGAGCTCGGAAGGGAAGTAGCACCGTTTGACTTTTCAATGCAAAATTGACAGGAATTGAAATGGGACGCCATGTTGCGTTTGGAGAGCCACTGATGTGCCTAAACATTGAAACCCCCCACAAGTGACACCATTTTGGAAAGTAGACCCCCTAAGGAACTTATCTAGATGTGTTTTGAGCACTTTGACCCACCAAGGGCTTCACAAAAGTTAATAATGCAGAGCCGTAAAAATAAAACAAAAATTTTTTCCCACAAAAATTATTTTTTAGCCCCCAGTTTTGTATTTTCCCGAGGGTAGCAGGAGAAATTGGACCCCAAAATTTGTTGTCCAATTTGTCCTGAGTGCGCTGATACCCCATATGTGGGGGGGAACCACCGTTTGGACGCATGGAAGGGCTCGGAAGTGAAGGAGCGCCATTTGGAATGCAGACTTAGATGGAATGGTCTGCAGGCGTCACATTGCATTTGCAGAGCCCCTAATGTACCTAAACAGTAGAAACCCCCCACAAGTGACACCATGTTGGAAAGTAGACCCCCTAAGGAACTTATCTAGATGTGTGGTGAGTGCTTTGACCCACCAAGGGCTTCACAGAAGTTTATAATGCAGAGCCGTAAAAATAAAACAAAAATTTTTTCCCACAAAAATTATTTTTCAGCCCCCAGTTTTGTATTTTCCCGAGGGTAACAGGAGAAATTGGACCCCAAAAGTTGTTGTCCAATTTGTCCTGAGTGCGCTGATACCCCATATGTGGGGGGAACCACCGTTTGGATGCATGGGAGGGCTCGGAAGGGAAGGAGCGCCATTTGGAATGCAGACTTAGATGGAATGGTCTGCAGGCGTCACATTGCGTTTGCAGAGCCCCTAATGTACCTAAACAGTAGAAGCCCCGCACAAGTGACCCCATTTTGAAAACTAGACCCCCCAAGGAACTTATCTAGATGTGTTGTAAGAACTTTGAACCCCCAAGTGTTTCACTACAGTTTATAACGCAGAGCCGTGAAAATAAAAAATCCTTTTTTTTTCCCACAAAAATTATTTTTTAGCCCCCAGTTTTGTATTTTCCCAGGGGTAACAGGAGAAATTGGACCCCAAAGGTTGTTGTCCTATTTGTCCTGAGTACGCTGATACCCCATATGTTGGGGTAAACCCCTGTTTGGGCACACGGGAGAGCTCGGAAGGGAAGGAGCACTGTTTTACTTTTTCAACGCAGAATTGGCTGGAATTGAGATCGGACGCCATGTCGCGTTTGGAGAGCCCCTGATGTGCCGAAACAGTGGAAACCCCCCAATTATAACTGAAACCCTAATCCAAACACACCCCTAACCCTAATCCCAACAGTAACCCTAACCACACCTCTAACCCTGACACACCCCTAACCCTAATCCCAACCCTATTCCCAACCGTAAATGTAATCTAAACCCTAACCGTAACTTTAGCCCCAACCCTAACCCTAACTTTAGCCCCAACCCTAACTGTAGCCTTAACCCTAGCCCCAACCCTAGCCCTAACCCTAATGGGAAAATGGAAATAAATACATTTTTTTTATTTTTCACTAACTAAGGGGGTGATGAAGGGGGGTTTGATTTACTTTTATAGTGGGTTATTTAGCGGATTTTTATGATTGGCAGCCGTCACACACTGAAAGACGCTTTTTATTGCAAAAAATATTTTTTACCACTTTTTGAGAGCTATAAATTTTCCATATTTTGGTCCACAGAGTCATGTGAGGTCTTGTTTTTTGCGGGACGAGTTGACGTTTTTATTGGTAACTTTTTGGGCACGTCACATTTTTTGATCGCTTTTTATTCCGATTTTTGTGAGGCAGAATTACCAAAAACCAGCTATTCATGAATTTCTTTTGGGAGAGGCGTTTATACTGTTCCGCGTTTGGTAAAATTGATAAAGCAGTTTTATTCTTCGGGTCAGTACGATTACAGCGATACCTCATTTATATTATTTTTTTATGTTTTGGCGCTGTTATACGATAAAAACTATTTTATGGAAAAAATAATTATTTTTGCATCGCTTTATTCTCAGGACTATAACTTTTTTATTTTTTCGCTGATGATGCTGTATGGTGGCTCGTTATTTGCAGGACAAGATGACGCTTTCAGCGGTACCATGGTTATTTATATCAGTCTTTTTGATCGCGTGTTATTCCACTTTTTGTTCGGCGGTATGATAATAAAGCGTTGTTTTTTGCCTCGTTTTTTTTTTTCTTACGGTGTTTACTGAAGGGGTTAACTAGTGGGCCAGTTTTATAGGTCGGGTCGTTACGGACGCGGCGATACTAAATATGTGTACTTTTATTGTTTTTTTTGTTTTTTTTATTTAGATAAAGAAATGTATTTATGGGAATAATATTTATTTTTTTTTTACACATTTGGAAATTTTTTTTTTAACTTTTTTACTTTGCCCCAGGGGGGGACAATACAGATCGGTGATCTGCCAGTTTGCATAGCACTCTGACAGATCACCGATCTGAGAGAAGTGCAGGCTGCTTCACAGTGCCTGCTCTGAGCAGGCTTCTGTGAAGCCACCTCCCTCCCTGCAGGACCCGGATCCGCGGCCATCTTGGATCCGGGTCTGGAGCAGGCAGGGAGGGAGGTAAGACCCTCGCAGCAACACGTTGCTGCGGGGGGCTCAGGGAAGCCCGCAGGGAGCCCCCTCCCTGCGCGATGCTTCCCTGCACCGCCGGCACATCGCGATCATGTTTGCTCGCGGTGTGCCGGGGGTTAATGTGCCGGGAGCGATCCGTGACCGCTCCTGGCACATAGTGCCGGATGTCAGCTGCGATAGGCAGCTGACACCCGGCCGCGATCGGCCGCGCTCCCCCCGTGAGCGCCGCCGATCGCGCTGGACGTACTATCCCGTCGGTGGTCATACGGGCCCACCCCACCTCGACGGGATAGTACGTCCGATGTCAGAAAGGGGTTAAGATTGGCATTTCTGCTAGAGTGCCATCCCTGTGTGTGCCATCTCTCACTCAGTGGGCCATAGAAAGCCTTTTTTTATTATTATTTGGTTTCTAAAGTCTCCCTGAAAAAAAAAAAAAAATTCAAACAGTGGGAGATTAATATTGCCCTTTCTGCTTGTGTGCCACTCCTGACTCCTGTGTGTGCCATCTCTCACTCAGTGGGCCATAGAAAGCCTATTAATTTTTTTGCTTGATTTGGGTTCTAAAATCTACCTGAAAAAAACACTACATCAATCGGTGGGAGAAAAATATTGGCCTCAGTCAGGGCTTGTGTGCCACTCCTGACTCCTGTGTGTGCCATCTCTCCCTCAGTGGGCCATAGAAAGCCTATTAATTTTTTTGCTTGATTTGGGTTCTAAAATCTACCTGAAAAAAAAAACACTACATCAATCAGTGGGAGAAAAATATTGGCCTCAGTCAGGGCTTGTGTGCCACTCCTGACTTCTGTGTGTGCCATCTCTCACTCAGTGGGCCATAGAAAGCCTATTAATTTTTTATTATTTGGTTTCTAAAGTCTCCCTGAAAAAGAAAAAAAAAATAAAACAGTGGGAGATTAATATTGCCCTTTCTGCTTGTGTGCCACTCCTGACTCCTGTGTGTGCCATCTCTCACTCAGTGGGCCATAGAAAGCCTATTTATTTTTTATTATTTTGTTTCTAAAGTCTCCCTGAAAAAGAAAAAAAAAAAGAAAACAGTGGGAGATTAATATTGACATTTGTGCTTGAGTGACAGTCCTGCGTGTGTGGCATCTCTGTGATTTGGTGCCACAGAAAACAGAGTGTGTAACATTGTGCCTGATTTTCCTTGTGGTCTCACCAACCTGTTAAGGGATATTGAAATCATACTGAAGTTATAGCTCACCGTGTAAGTTGTTTGACAGCAACAAATAAAGTTACTTTGGTTAAGTTTTTAAAACAATGAGGAAGTCTGGTGCAAGAGGTCGTCGTGGCCGTGGGCGTTCATTGTCAGCTGGTAATGATGGTAGTGGTAGTGGAGCATCAGGTGGTCGTGGGGATAAAAATATTCCACCTAAGTCTGGAGCTGTGGAGCCAGTTTCGTCGTCTGGCTACACAAGGCCTCGAACGCTCTCTTTTCTGGGAGTAGGAAAACCGCTTTTAAAGGCGGAGCAGCAACAGCAAGTTTTGGCTTACATTGCAGACTCAGCCTCTAGCTCTTTTGCCTCCTCTTCTGAAACTGGTAAATGTAAAAGCAGCGCGTCGCTTGTGGATGTTCACGGTCAGGGACAACTCGCTTCCTTGTCCTCTTCAGCAAAAACTACAACAAGAGAGAAGGATGCAGCAGGCGACACAACGGGTTACTCCATGGAGCTCTTTACACATACCGTCCCTGGCTTAGAAAGTGAAACACTTAACAGGCCATGCCCATTACAAGTAGATTCTGACATGGAGTGCACTGATGCACAGCCACAGCCAGAGTACTATGCTGCTCCTTTGACTCAGACCACCACATTGCCCTCTCAGGGTACTGATCCACAATCAGACCCTGATGAGACTATGTTGCCCCGCCACGAACACTATACCACCGACCGACACAGTGACTCAGACGAAGTTGCACACGAGCTCGAAGAGGAGGTAATAGATGACCCAGTTGTTGACCCCGATTGGCAGCCATTGGGGGAACAGGGTGCAGGCGGCAGTAGTTCAGAAGCGGAGGTGGTGGAGGGGCCGCAGCAGGCATCAACATCGCAACAGGTTCCATCTGCCGGGCCCGTATCTGGCCCAAAACGCGTGTCAAAGCCAAAACCTGTTGGAGGACAGCGTGGCCATCCGGTTAAAGCTCAGTCTGCAATCCCTGAAAAGGGATCCGATGCTAGGAAGAGTGCAGTCTGGCATTTTTTTAAACAACATCCAATTGATCAGCGCAAAGTCATCTGTCAAAAATGTTCAACTAGCTTAAGCAGAGGTCAGAATCTGAAAAGTCTAAATACTAGTTGCATGCATAGACACTTAACCACCATGCATTTTCAAGCCTGGACTAACTACCAAACGTCCCTTAAGGTTGTAGCACCCTCGGCCAATGAAGCTAGTCAGCAACGCAACATCCCTTCCGTCACTGTAAGGCCACCATTTTCCGCACCACCGGCAGTATCTGTGCAGGTTTCTTTGCCAGCCAAAAGCAGTCAGGGTCAGGGAATCACCAGTTTTGTAGGAGGAAATATTGCATCTAGGGCACCGGCGGAAACAATACCGTCTCCAACCGTCTCTCAGTCTGCCATGTACACCGGCACACCCGAAAGTTCCACGATCTCCAGCTCTCCAGTCCAGCTCACCCTACATGAGACTCTGGTTAGAAAAAGGAAGTACTTATCCTCGCATCCGTGTACACAGGGTTTTAACGCCCACATAGCTAGACTAATCTCGTTAGAGATGATGCCCTACCGGTTAGTTGAAAGCGAAGCTTTCAAAGCCCTGATGGAGTACGCTGAACCACGATATGAGCTACCCAGTCAACACTTTTTTTCCAGAAAAGCCATCCCAGCCCTGCACCAGCATGTTAAACAGCGCATCGTCCATGCACTCAGGCAATCTGTGAGTACAAAGGTGCACCTGACTACAGATGCATGGACCAGTAGGCATGGCCAGGGACGTTATGTGTCCATCAAGGCACACTGGGTGAATGTGGTGGATGCAGGGTCCACAGGGGACATCAATTTCGGGACAGTTGTGCCTAGCCCACGGTCTAGGAAACAGTTGGCTGTAGGCGTTCGCACCCCCTCCTCCTCCTCGTTCTCCTGCAGAAGCTACAGCTCTTCCACAGACCGCAGTCGGCCAACCACTCCATCGGCAGATGACACTGTTGCACACCAGTTGTCCCATTATGGGCCAGCTAATGGCAAGCGTCAGCAGGCTGTATTGGCTATGAAGTGTTTGGGCGACAACAGACACACCGCGGAAGTTCTGTCCGAGTTCTTGCAACAAGAAACGCAGTCGTGGCTGGGCACAGTAGATCTTGAGGCAGGCAAGGTAGTGAGTGATAACGGAAGGAATTTCATGGCTGCCATCTCCCTTTCCCAACTGAAACACATTCCTTGCCTGGCTCACACCTTAAACCTGGTGGTGCAGTGCTTATTGAAAACTTATCCTGGGTTCTCCGACCTGCTCCTCAAAGTGCGTGCACTTTGCTCACATATCCGACGTTCGCCTGTACACGCCAGCCGTATGCAGACCTATCAGCGGTCTTTCAACCTTCCCCAGCATCGCCTAATCATAGACGTTGCAACAAGGTGGAACTCAACACTGCACATGCTTCAGAGACTGTGCCAACAGAGGCGGGCTGTTATGTTTTTGTGGGAGGATACACATACACGGGCAGGCAGTAGGATGGCAGACATGGAGTTGTCAGGTGTGCAGTGGTCGAAGATACAAGACATGTGTCAAGTCCTTCAGTGTTTTGAGGAATGCACACGGCTGGTTAGTGCAGACAACGCCATAATAAGCATGAGCATCCCCCTAATGCGTCTGCTGATGCAAAGTTTGACGCACATAAAGGATCAGGCGTCTGCACCAGAGGAAGAGGAAAGCCTTGATGACAGTCAGCCATTGTCTGGTCAGGGCAGTGTACAGGACGAGGTAGCGGGCGAAGAGGAGGTGGAGGACGAGGAGGATGATGGGGATGAGTATATTTTTAATGCGGAAGCTTTCCCGGGGGCACTGGAAATTGGTTGCGTGGCAAGGCCGGGTTCTGTTTTTTTGAGGGACACAAGTGACGTAGATTTGCCTGAAACTGCCCCTCAACCAATCACAACCGGAGATTTGACAACTGGAACTTTGTCCCACATGGCGGATTATGCCTTACGTATCCTAAAAAGGGACACACGCATTACGAAAATGATGAACGATGACGATTACTGGTTGGCCTGCCTCCTTGATCCACGCTATAAAGGCAAATTGCAAAATATTATGCCACATGAGAACTTGGAACTAATATTAGCAACCAAACAATCAACTCTTGTTGACCGTTTGCTTCAGGCATTCCCAGCACACAGCGCACGTGATCGTTCTCACACGAGCTCCAGGGGGCAGCAGACTAGGAGTGTTAGGGGTGCACACATCAGAAGTGGCGTTGGACAGAGGGGTTTTCTGACCAGGTTGTGGAGTGATTTTGCTATGACCGCAGACAGGACAGGTACTGCTGCATCAATTGAAAGTGACAGGCGACAACATTTGTCCAGTATGGTTACTAACTATTTTTCATCCCTTATCGATGTTATCCCTCAACCGTCATTCCCATTTGATTACTGGGCATCAAAACTAGACACCTGGCCTGAATTGGCAGAATGTGCATTGCAGGAGCTTGCTTGCCCGGCAGCAAGTGTCCTATCAGAAAGAGTATTCAGTGCTGCAGGTTCAATATTAACCGAAAAAAGGACTCGTCTGGCTACCCAAAATGTTGACGATCTAACATTCATTAAAATGAACCACAACTGGATTTCAAAATCTTTTGCCCCACCTTGCCCGGCCGACACCTAGCTTTCCTATGAAAAGCTCTTGCCTGTGGACTACTGTGAATTACTTTTCTAATGTCTAATTTTCTGCAGCTGATTGTCCAGCATACGACATGTTTACACCTCCCTAAATGGCCAAACTCCCCACACGGGGCCGTGGTATCGCGACTTGGCGCAAGCACCCGTGAGACTGCTGTTTGTCTGAAGAGGTGGGTGTGCTCGCTTTTGGTCGACGGCATTGCTACTGGGTCCCTCATAGTACAATAAAGTGTCTCTGGCAGTGGTGGTGCGCACCCAATGTCAGACACACTGTTGTAACATGAGGGGCCCTGGGCCTGTACCGCCGGCCTCAAGAGAGTTCACCCACCCCCAGGTCAAACATTGCTCTACCACTTCCACAGTTATCTCTCACACTTCCACCAATGTTTAGTCTATGCGATGACATCCTTCCACACCTGCCACTGACAATACCATTGTGTTGACATGTATGATGGTACTTAACATAGTCAGGGGCAGTGTCCTCTATTTACCACAGTAAATACTTTGCGCTAAATTAGTAGGTCTGAAACAACGCAGAGGATCCCACCCCTGAACCTAATGATTGCACCCTTTAGTGTTTTTGTTTTGTTTTAATGCGAGACATTCACATTTAATTGTTGTTTTTGACTACTAACTGGCAGACACTCATTACAATCGGCCTCCGTTGACCAGACCACTGCTGCCCGTGTACCCCTGGAACCAATTATAAAGTGCCTACAGCCAGCCCATTTTATTGTGTTAGGCCTTCGAAGCCTGTCTGCGGTCCCTCCTTCCACTAGGCCTCCTGTTATGGTTCTCAATGGCAAGAGAACATAGCCCAGCAAACATAAGAACTAGCTCTTGGAAGGATGGAAACTTAAACTGACCATGAACTAAACCTGCCGCACAACTAACAGTAGCCGGGTAGCGTTGCCTGCGTTTTATCCCTAGACGCCCAGCGCCGGCCGGAGGACTAACTAATCCTGGCAGAGGAAAATATAGTCCTGGCTCACCTCTAGAGAAATTTCCCCAAAAGGCAGACAGAGGCCCCCACAAATATTGGCGGTGATTTTAGATGAAATGACAAACGTAGTATGAAAATAGGTTTAGCAAAATTGAGGTCCGCTTACTAGATAGCAGGAAGACAGAAAGGGCACTTTCATGGTCAGCTGAAAACCCTATCAAAACACCATCCTGAAATTACTTTAAGACTCTAGTATTAACTCATAACATCAGAGTGGCAATTTCAGATCACAAGAGCTTTCCAGACACAGAAACGAAACTACAGCTGTGAACTGGAACAAAATGCAAAAACAAACAAGGACTAAAGTCCAACTTAGCTGGGAGTTGTCTAGCAGCAGGAACATGCACAGAAAGGCTTCTGATTACAATGTTGACCGGCATGGAAGTGACAGAGGAGCAAGGCTAAATAGCGACTCCCACATCCTGATGGAAACAGGTGAACAGAGAGGATGATGCACACCAGTTCAATTCCACCAGTGGCCACAGGGGGAGCCCAAAATCCAATTTCACAACAGTACCCCCCCCTCAAGGAGGGGGCACCGAACCCTCACCAGAACCACCAGGGCGATCAGGATGAGCCCTATGAAAGGCACGGACCAAATCGGAGGCATGAACATCAGAGGCAGTCACCCAAGAATTATCCTCCTGACCGTATCCCTTCCATTTGACCAGATACTGGAGTTTCCGTCTGGAAACACGGGAGTCCAAGATTTTTTCCACAACGTACTCCAACTCGCCCTCAACCAACACCGGAGCAGGAGGCTCAACGGAAGGCACAACCGGTACCTCATACCTGCGCAATAATGACCGATGAAAAACATTATGAATAGAAAAAGATGCAGGGAGGTCCAAACGGAAGGACACAGGGTTAAGAATCTCCAATATCTTGTATGGGCCGATGAACCGAGGCTTAAACTTGGGAGAAGAAACCCTCATAGGGACAAAACGAGAAGACAACCACACCAAGTCCCCAACACAAAGCCGAGGACCAACCCGACGCCGGCGGTTGGCAAAAAGCTGAGTCTTCTCCTGGGACAACTTCAAATTGTCCACTACCTGCCCCCAAATCTGATGCAACCTCTCCACCACAGCATCCACTCCAGGACAATCCGAAGATTCCACCTGACCAGAAGAAAATCGAGGATGAAACCCCGAATTACAGAAAAAGGGAGACACCAAGGTGGCAGAGCTGGCCCGATTATTGAGGGCAAACTCCGCTAAAGGCAAAAAAGCAACCCAATCATCCTGATCTGCAGACACAAAACACCTCAAATATGTCTCCAAGGTCTGATTCGTCCGCTCGGTCTGGCCATTAGTCTGAGGATGGAAAGCAGACGAGAAAGACAAATCTATGCCCATCCTAGCACAGAATGCTCGCCAAAATCTAGACACGAATTGGGTACCTCTGTCAGAAACGATATTCTCCGGAATACCATGCAAACGGACCACATTTTGAAAAAACAGAGGAACCAACTCGGAAGAAGAAGGCAACTTAGGCAGGGGAACCAAATGGACCATCTTAGAGAAACGATCACACACCACCCAGATGACAGACATCTTCTGAGAAACAGGAAGATCCGAAATAAAATCCATCGAGATGTGCGTCCAGGGCCTCTTCGGGATAGGCAAGGGCAACAACAATCCACTAGCCCGAGAACAACAAGGCTTGGCCCGAGCGCAAACGTCACAAGACTGCACAAAGCCTCGCACATCTCGAGACAGGGAAGGCCACCAGAAGGACCTTGCCACCAAATCCCTGGTACCAAAGATTCCAGGATGACCTGCCAACGCAGAAGAATGAACCTCAGAAATGACTTTACTGGTCCAATCATCAGGAACAAACAGTCTACCAGGTGGGCAACGATCAGGTCTATCCGCCTGAAACTCCTGCAAGGCCCGCCGCAGGTCTGGAGAAACGGCAGACAATATCACTCCATCCTTAAGGATACCTGTAGGTTCAGAATTACCAGGGGAGTCAGGCTCAAAACTCCTAGAAAGGGCATCCGCCTTAACATTCTTAGAACCCGGCAGGTAGGACACCACAAAATTAAACCGAGAGAAAAACAACGACCAGCGCGCCTGTCTAGGATTCAGGCGTCTGGCGGACTCAAGATAAATTAGATTTTTGTGGTCAGTCAATACCACCACCTGATGTCTAGCCCCCTCAAGCCAATGACGCCACTCCTCAAAAGCCCACTTCATGGCCAAAAGCTCCCGATTCCCAACATCATAATTCCGCTCGGCGGGCGAAAATTTACGCGAGAAAAAAGCACAAGGTCTCATCACGGAGCAATCGGAACTTCTCTGCGACAAAACCGCCCCAGCTCCGATTTCAGAAGCGTCGACCTCAACCTGAAAAGGAAGAGCAACATCAGGCTGACGCAACACAGGGGCGGAAGAAAAGCGGCGCTTAAGCTCCCGAAAGGCCTCCACAGCAGCAGGGGACCAATCAGCAACATCAGCACCCTTCTTAGTCAAATCAGTCAATGGCTTAACAACATCAGAAAAACCAGCAATAAATCGACGATAAAAGTTAGCAAAGCCCAAAAATTTCTGAAGACTCTTAAGAGAAGAGGGTTGCGTCCAATCACAAATAGCCTGAACCTTGACAGGATCCATCTCGATGGAAGAGGGGGAAAAAATATATCCCAAAAAGGAAATCTTTTGAACCCCAAAAACGCACTTAGAACCCTTCACACACAAGGAATTAGACCGCAAAACCTGAAAAACCCTCCTGACCTGCTGGACATGAGAGTCCCAGTCATCCGAAAAAATCAAAATATCATCCAGATACACAATCATAAATCCATCCAAATAATCACGGAAAATGTCATGCATAAAGGACTGAAAGACTGAAGGGGCATTTGAAAGACCAAAAGGCATCACCAAATACTCAAAGTGGCCCTCGGGCGTATTAAATGCGGTTTTCCACTCATCCCCCTGCTTAATTCGCACCAAATTATACGCCCCACGGAGATCTATCTTAGAGAACCACTTGGCCCCCTTTATGCGAGCAAACAAATCAGTCAGTAGTGGCAACGGATATTGATATTTAACCGTGATTTTATTCAAAAGCCGATAATCAATGCACGGCCTCAAAGAGCCATCTTTCTTAGCCACAAAGAAAAAACCGGCTCCTAAGGGAGATGACGAAGGACGAATATGTCCCTTTTCCAAGGACTCCTTTATATATTCTCGCATAGCAGCATGCTCAGGCACAGACAGATTAAATAAACGACCCTTAGGGTATTTACTTCCCGGAATCAAATCTATGGCACAATCGCACTCCCGGTGCGGAGGTAATGAACCAAGCTTAGGTTCTTCAAAAACGTCACGATATTCAGTCAAGAATTCAGGAATCTCAGAGGGAATAGATGATGAAATGGAAACCACAGGTACGTCCCCATGCGTCCCCTTACATCCCCAGCTTAACACAGACATAGCTTTCCAGTCAAGGACTGGGTTATGAGATTGCAGCCATGGCAATCCAAGCACCAACACATCATGTAGATTATACAGCACAAGAAAGCGAATAATCTCCTGGTGATCCGGATTAATCCGCATAGTTACTTGTGTCCAGTATTGTGGTTTATTGCTAGCCAATGGGGTGGAGTCAATCCCCTTCAGAGGTATAGGAGTTTCAAGAGGCTCCAAATCATACCCACAGCGTTTGGCAAAGGACCAATCCATAAGACTCAAAGCGGCGCCAGAGTCGACATAGGCATCCGCGGTAATAGATGATAAGGAACAAATCAGGGTCACAGATAGAATAAACTTAGACTGTAAAGTGCCAATTGAAATAGACTTATCAAGCTTCTTAGTACGCTTAGAGCATGCTGATATAACATGAGTTGAATCACCGCAATAGAAGCACAACCCATTTTTTCGTCTAAAATTCTGCCGTTCACTTCTGGACAGAATTCTATCACATTGCATATTCTCTGGCGTCTTCTCAGTAGACACCGCCAAATGGTGCACAGGTTTGCGCTCCCGCAGACGCCTATCGATCTGGATAGCCATTGTCATGGACTCATTCAGACCCGCAGGCACAGGGAACCCCACCATAACATCCTTAATGGCATCAGAGAGACCCTCTCTGAAATTTGCCGCCAGGGCGCACTCATTCCACTGAGTAAGCACAGCCCATTTACGGAATTTCTGGCAGTATATTTCAGCTTCGTCTTGCCCCTGAGATAGGGACATCAAGGCCTTTTCCGCCTGAAGTTCTAACTGAGGTTCCTCATAAAGCAACCCCAAGGCCAGAAAAAACGCATCCACATTGAGCAACGCAGGATCCCCTGGAGCCAATGCAAAAGCCCAATCCTGAGGGTCGCCCTGGAGCAAGGAAATCACAATCCTGACCTGCTGAGCAGGATCTCCAGCAGAGCGAGATTTCAGGGACAAAAACAACTTGCAATTATTTTTAAAATTTTGAAAGCAAGATCTATTCCCCGAGAAAAATTCAGGCAAAGGAATTCTAGGTTCAGATATAGGAACATGAACAACAAAATCTTGTAAATTTTGAACTTTCGTGGTGAGATTATTCAAACCTGCAGCTAAACTCTGAATATCCATTTTAAACAGGTGAACACAGAGCCATTCCAGGATTAGAAGGAGAGAGAGAGAAAAAGGCTGCAATATAGGCAGACTTGCAAGAGATTCAATTACAAGCACACTCAGAACTGAGAAAAAAAAAAAAAAAATCTTCAGCAGACTTCTCCTTTCTCTGTCAATTAATTTAACCCTTTTTTGGCCGGTCAAACTGTTATGGTTCTCAATGGCAAGAGAACATAGCCCAGCAAACATAAGAACTAGCTCTTGGAAGGATGGAAACTTAAACTGACCATGAACTAAACCTGCCGCACAACTAACAGTAGCCGGGTAGCGTTGCCTGCGTTTTATCCCTAGACGCCCAGCGCCGGCCGGAGGACTAACTAATCCTGGCAGAGGAAAATATAGTCCTGGCTCACCTCTAGAGAAATTTCCCCAAAAGGCAGACAGAGGCCCCCACAAATATTGGCGGTGATTTTAGATGAAATGACAAACGTAGTATGAAAATAGGTTTAGCAAAATTGAGGTCCGCTTACTAGATAGCAGGAAGACAGAAAGGGCACTTTCATGGTCAGCTGAAAACCCTATCAAAACACCATCCTGAAATTACTTTAAGACTCTAGTATTAACTCATAACATCAGAGTGGCAATTTCAGATCACAAGAGCTTTCCAGACACAGAAACGAAACTACAGCTGTGAACTGGAACAAAATGCAAAAACAAACAAGGACTAAAGTCCAACTTAGCTGGGAGTTGTCTAGCAGCAGGAACATGCACAGAAAGGCTTCTGATTACAATGTTGACCGGCATGGAAGTGACAGAGGAGCAAGGCTAAATAGCGACTCCCACATCCTGATGGAAACAGGTGAACAGAGAGGATGATGCACACCAGTTCAATTCCACCAGTGGCCACAGGGGGAGCCCAAAATCCAATTTCACAACAGTACCCCCCCCTCAAGGAGGGGGCACCGAACCCTCACCAGAACCACCAGGGCGATCAGGATGAGCCCTATGAAAGGCACGGACCAAATCGGAGGCATGAACATCAGAGGCAGTCACCCAAGAATTATCCTCCTGACCGTATCCCTTCCATTTGACCAGATACTGGAGTTTCCGTCTGGAAACACGGGAGTCCAAGATTTTTTCCACAATGTACTCCAACTCGCCCTCAACCAACACCGGAGCAGGAGGCTCAACGGAAGGCACAACCGGTACCTCATACCTGCGCAATAATGACCGATGAAAAACATTATGAATAGAAAAAGATGCAGGGAGGTCCAAACGGAAGGACACAGGGTTAAGAATCTCCAATATCTTGTACGGGCCGATGAACCGAGGCTTAAACTTGGGAGAAGAAACCCTCATAGGGACAAAACGAGAAGACAACCACACCAAGTCCCCAACACAAAGCCGAGGACCAACCCGACGCCGGCGGTTGGCAAAAAGCTGAGTCTTCTCCTGGGACAACTTCAAATTGTCCACTACCTGCCCCCAAATCTGATGCAACCTCTCCACCACAGCATCCACTCCAGGACAATCCGAAGATTCCACCTGACCAGAAGAAAATCGAGGATGAAACCCCGAATTACAGAAAAAGGGAGACACCAAGGTGGCAGAGCTGGCCCGATTATTGAGGGCAAACTCCGCTAAAGGCAAAAAAGCAACCCAATCATCCTGATCTGCAGACACAAAACACCTCAAATATGTCTCCAAGGTCTGATTCGTCCGCTCGGTCTGGCCATTAGTCTGAGGATGGAAAGCAGACGAGAAAGACAAATCTATGCCCATCCTAGCACAGAATGCTCGCCAAAATCTAGACACGAATTGGGTACCTCTGTCAGAAACGATATTCTCCGGAATACCATGCAAACGGACCACATTTTGAAAAAACAGAGGAACCAACTCGGAAGAAGAAGGCAACTTAGGCAGGGGAACCAAATGGACCATCTTAGAGAAACGATCACACACCACCCAGATGACAGACATCTTCTGAGAAACAGGAAGATCCGAAATAAAATCCATCGAGATGTGCGTCCAGGGCCTCTTCGGGATAGGCAAGGGCAACAACAATCCACTAGCCCGAGAACAACAAGGCTTGGCCCGAGCGCAAACGTCACAAGACTGCACAAAGCCTCGCACATCTCGAGACAGGGAAGGCCACCAGAAGGACCTTGCCACCAAATCCCTGGTACCAAAGATTCCAGGATGACCTGCCAACGCAGAAGAATGAACCTCAGAAATGACTTTACTGGTCCAATCATCAGGAACAAACAGTCTACCAGGTGGGCAACGATCAGGTCTATCCGCCTGAAACTCCTGCAAGGCCCGCCGCAGGTCTGGAGAAACGGCAGACAATATCACTCCATCCTTAAGGATACCTGTAGGTTCAGAATTACCAGGGGAGTCAGGCTCAAAACTCCTAGAAAGGGCATCCGCCTTAACATTCTTAGAACCCGGCAGGTAGGACACCACAAAATTAAACCGAGAGAAAAACAACGACCAGCGCGCCTGTCTAGGATTCAGGCGTCTGGCGGACTCAAGATAAATTAGATTTTTGTGGTCAGTCAATACCACCACCTGATGTCTAGCCCCCTCAAGCCAATGACGCCACTCCTCAAAAGCCCACTTCATGGCCAAAAGCTCCCGATTCCCAACATCATAATTCCGCTCGGCGGGCGAAAATTTACGCGAGAAAAAAGCACAAGGTCTCATCACGGAGCAATCGGAACTTCTCTGCGACAAAACCGCCCCAGCTCCGATTTCAGAAGCGTCGACCTCAACCTGAAAAGGAAGAGCAACATCAGGCTGACGCAACACAGGGGCGGAAGAAAAGCGGCGCTTAAGCTCCCGAAAGGCCTCCACAGCAGCAGGGGACCAATCAGCAACATCAGCACCCTTCTTAGTCAAATCAGTCAATGGCTTAACAACATCAGAAAAACCAGCAATAAATCGACGATAAAAGTTAGCAAAGCCCAAAAATTTCTGAAGACTCTTAAGAGAAGAGGGTTGCGTCCAATCACAAATAGCCTGAACCTTGACAGGATCCATCTCGATGGAAGAGGGGGAAAAAATATATCCCAAAAAGGAAATCTTTTGAACCCCAAAAACGCACTTAGAACCCTTCACACACAAGGAATTAGACCGCAAAACCTGAAAAACCCTCCTGACCTGCTGGACATGAGAGTCCCAGTCATCCGAAAAAATCAAAATATCATCCAGATACACAATCATAAATCCATCCAAATAATCACGGAAAATGTCATGCATAAAGGACTGAAAGACTGAAGGGGCATTTGAAAGACCAAAAGGCATCACCAAATACTCAAAGTGGCCCTCGGGCGTATTAAATGCGGTTTTCCACTCATCCCCCTGCTTAATTCGCACCAAATTATACGCCCCACGGAGATCTATCTTAGAGAACCACTTGGCCCCCTTTATGCGAGCAAACAAATCAGTCAGTAGTGGCAACGGATATTGATATTTAACCGTGATTTTATTCAAAAGCCGATAATCAATGCACGGCCTCAAAGAGCCATCTTTCTTAGCCACAAAGAAAAAACCGGCTCCTAAGGGAGATGACGAAGGACGAATATGTCCCTTTTCCAAGGACTCCTTTATATATTCTCGCATAGCAGCATGCTCAGGCACAGACAGATTAAATAAACGACCCTTAGGGTATTTACTTCCCGGAATCAAATCTATGGCACAATCGCACTCCCGGTGCGGAGGTAATGAACCAAGCTTAGGTTCTTCAAAAACGTCACGATATTCAGTCAAGAATTCAGGAATCTCAGAGGGAATAGATGATGAAATGGAAACCACAGGTACGTCCCCATGCGTCCCCTTACATCCCCAGCTTAACACAGACATAGCTTTCCAGTCAAGGACTGGGTTATGAGATTGCAGCCATGGCAATCCAAGCACCAACACATCATGTAGATTATACAGCACAAGAAAGCGAATAATCTCCTGGTGATCCGGATTAATCCGCATAGTTACTTGTGTCCAGTATTGTGGTTTATTGCTAGCCAATGGGGTGGAGTCAATCCCCTTCAGAGGTATAGGAGTTTCAAGAGGCTCCAAATCATACCCACAGCGTTTGGCAAAGGACCAATCCATAAGACTCAAAGCGGCGCCAGAGTCGACATAGGCATCCGCGGTAATAGATGATAAGGAACAAATCAGGGTCACAGATAGAATAAACTTAGACTGTAAAGTGCCAATTGAAATAGACTTATCAAGCTTCTTAGTACGCTTAGAGCATGCTGATATAACATGAGTTGAATCACCGCAATAGAAGCACAACCCATTTTTTCGTCTAAAATTCTGCCGTTCACTTCTGGACAGAATTCTATCACATTGCATATTCTCTGGCGTCTTCTCAGTAGACACCGCCAAATGGTGCACAGGTTTGCGCTCCCGCAGACGCCTATCGATCTGGATAGCCATTGTCATGGACTCATTCAGACCCGCAGGCACAGGGAACCCCACCATAACATCCTTAATGGCATCAGAGAGACCCTCTCTGAAATTTGCCGCCAGGGCGCACTCATTCCACTGAGTAAGCACAGCCCATTTACGGAATTTCTGGCAGTATATTTCAGCTTCGTCTTGCCCCTGAGATAGGGACATCAAGGCCTTTTCCGCCTGAAGTTCTAACTGAGGTTCCTCATAAAGCAACCCCAAGGCCAGAAAAAACGCATCCACATTGAGCAACGCAGGATCCCCTGGAGCCAATGCAAAAGCCCAATCCTGAGGGTCGCCCTGGAGCAAGGAAATCACAATCCTGACCTGCTGAGCAGGATCTCCAGCAGAGCGAGATTTCAGGGACAAAAACAACTTGCAATTATTTTTAAAATTTTGAAAGCAAGATCTATTCCCCGAGAAAAATTCAGGCAAAGGAATTCTAGGTTCAGATATAGGAACATGAACAACAAAATCTTGTAAATTTTGAACTTTCGTGGTGAGATTATTCAAACCTGCAGCTAAACTCTGAATATCCATTTTAAACAGGTGAACACAGAGCCATTCCAGGATTAGAAGGAGAGAGAGAGAAAAAGGCTGCAATATAGGCAGACTTGCAAGAGATTCAATTACAAGCACACTCAGAACTGAGAAAAAAAAAAAAAAAAAATCTTCAGCAGACTTCTCCTTTCTCTGTCAATTAATTTAACCCTTTTTTGGCCGGTCAAACTGTTATGGTTCTCAATGGCAAGAGAACATAGCCCAGCAAACATAAGAACTAGCTCTTGGAAGGATGGAAACTTAAACTGACCATGAACTAAACCTGCCGCACAACTAACAGTAGCCGGGTAGCGTTGCCTGCGTTTTATCCCTAGACGCCCAGCGCCGGCCGGAGGACTAACTAATCCTGGCAGAGGAAAATATAGTCCTGGCTCACCTCTAGAGAAATTTCCCCAAAAGGCAGACAGAGGCCCCCACAAATATTGGCGGTGATTTTAGATGAAATGACAAACGTAGTATGAAAATAGGTTTAGCAAAATTGAGGTCCGCTTACTAGATAGCAGGAAGACAGAAAGGGCACTTTCATGGTCAGCTGAAAACCCTATCAAAACACCATCCTGAAATTACTTTAAGACTCTAGTATTAACTCATAACATCAGAGTGGCAATTTCAGATCACAAGAGCTTTCCAGACACAGAAACGAAACTACAGCTGTGAACTGGAACAAAATGCAAAAACAAACAAGGACTAAAGTCCAACTTAGCTGGGAGTTGTCTAGCAGCAGGAACATGCACAGAAAGGCTTCTGATTACAATGTTGACCGGCATGGAAGTGACAGAGGAGCAAGGCTTAATAGCGACTCCCACATCCTGATGGAAACAGGTGAACAGAGAGGATGATGCACACCAGTTCAATTCCACCAGTGGCCACAGGGGGAGCCCAAAATCCAATTTCACAACAGCCTCCACTGACCAGACCACTGCTGCCCGTGTACCCCTGGAACCAATTTTAAAGTGCCTACAGCCAGCCCATTTTATTGTGTTAGGCCTTCGAAGCCTGTCTGCGGTCCCTCCTTCCACTAGGCCTCCACTCACCTGACCACTGCTGCCTGTGTAACCCTGGAACCAATTATAAAGTGCCTACAGCCAGCCCATTTTATTGTGTTAGGCCTTCGAAGCCTGTCTGCGGTCCCTCCTTCCACTAGGCCTACACTGACAAAGGTACACCTGACAACAGACACATGGACCTGTAGGCATGGCCACGGAAGGTTACGTGTCCTTTGTGGCTCAATGGGTTAATGTATTGGATGCATGGTCCACACAGGGGACAGCCTGCTAAGTCTGTCTGCAGTCCCTAATTCAAGTTGTCCTCAACTGAATAAAGCTGAGCTTCTACCTTCTGCCTTTGATTAACTGCTGTTTTTAAAAAAAAATGGTGGTTCCGGCCTACTAACGGTGTCTGCCCCTGCCTTCTGTTGTCCTCAACTGAATAAAGCAGAGCTTCTACCTTCCGGCTCTGATTAACTGCTGTTTTTAAACACATTGGTGGTTCCGGCCTACTAACGGTGTCTGCCCCTGCCTTCTGTTGTCCTCAACTGAATAAAGCTGAGCTTCTACCTTCTGGCTTTGATTAACTGCTGTTTTTTTTAAAAAAATGGTGGTTCCGGCCTACTAACAGTGTCTGCCCCTCCCTGGTGTTGTCCTCAACTGAATACAGCTGAGCTTCAACCTTCTGCCTCTCATTAACTGGTGTTTTTTTAAAAAACAAAACGGTGTTTAGGGCCTACTAACGGTTTCTGCCCCTCCCTGGTGTTGCCCTCAACTGAATACAGCTGAGCTTCAAACTTCTGCCTCTCATTAACTGGTGTTTTTTAAAAAAACAAAATGGTGTTTAGGGCCTACTAACGGTTTTGGCCCCTCCCTGGTGTTGTCCTCAACTGAATACAGCTGAGCTTCAACCTTCTGGCTCTCATTAAGTGTTTTTTAAAAAACAAAATGGTGGTTAGGGCCTACTAACGGTTTCTGCCGCTCCCTGGTGTTGTCCTCAACTGTATAAAGCTGAGCTTCAACCTTCTGGCTTTTGGCCTACAGTAGCAGATATTAAACTGCATTTGGCCTATTAGTGTGTTTGGGCCCTTAAAACAGTGTCTACTGCTCCTGGGTTTGCTACTCCACTGAACAAAGCAATGCCGCCTGTTTAGTCCTGTTACCAATTTTGATCTGCATTTAGCCCACTTTATTCTTTGGGCCCATATCTGTTTCCCCCTCATCCTGCCCATTGCCCAGCCAGTGATAGATGAGTCTGCTGGTACATTGACCCATAATGCAACATTCCCCGTGCACGCTACAATGCAAGATTGTGACCCTGCTGAAAGTCAGGTCCCCCTTCCCACATAAAATACCACCTTACACGGGGACAAAGAGGAAGGTGCAGATGAAGGTGCAGGTTCCTTCATCAGGTGGGGGGAGGAATACTCGTTGGCGACGTCACTGCCACAGGGCCCCTCATAGTACGCAAAGTGTTGCTACCGGTGGGAGGCGCCCCCGCCGTGCAAACACACCGCTGTACTTTGATCGGTGACTACCCAGATAACGGTGCAGCTACGACACTTAAGTAAGCCCACCACGAAGTCCATCCCGACCATCTCCCAGGGCCTGTCTGCCACTGGCAGGGGGTAAAGTAGCCCAGCAGGCCGTTGCCGAGTAGACCGATTCTTGGCGCAGGAGACACATGCCCGAATATTATCCCCGACGTCACGAGCCATATGCGGCCACCAGTATGTTCTCGCCAGAAGCTCAAATGTCCTCTTGATCCCGAAATGTGTACCCTCCTTGGACAAAGGAGCCCAACAGAGAAACTCCGGTCGCAAATTTGATGGTACAAAAGTCTTGCCCGGGGGAACAGACTCTAGTGAATCCGGAGCCACGGTTCTCAGGCTCTCAGAAGGGACAATAAGCCAAGGCTCCTCCTCCTCTGATGACACTACGGAGCGGGAGAGAGCGTCGGCACGAATGTTCTTCAACCTGGAGAAAAAAGTTAGGGTGAAATGGAACGGAGAAGAACAGGGACCATCTGGCCTGGCGAGAATTTTGCCGCTGGGCTGTCTGTTAGTACACAAATTTTTTTTTGGTCTGTAAAAACTTTAGGAGGTGTCTCCACTCTGAGAAAGCCAACTTCATGGCTAGCAACTCCCTGTCCACGATGGAATAATTCCTCTCCGCTGGTGAGAAGGTCTTGGAGAAGAAGCAAGGATGCTTCCGACCTTGAGCATCCTTTTGGAAGAGGACTGCTCCAGCACCAACGGATGAGGCATCCACCTCTATTATAAATGGCTTATCTACATCGGGGCGATGTAGGATGGGAGCGCTAGCGAAGTGTGACTTAATAGTGAGTAGGGCCTTGGAGACCTCCTCCGACCACAACTTGGGATTTGCTCCCTTCTTGGTGAGGGCAACCAAGGGAGCTACCAAAGATGAGAAGTGTGGGATGAACTGGCGATAGTAATTAATGAACCCCATAAAGCGCTGCACTGCTTTAAGAGAATGGGGTTCTTGCCAGTCCATTACAGCCTGTAGCTTGGCAGGATCCATAGCCAATCCCTGGTCAGAGATGATATAGCCAAGGAAAGGCATAGACTCCTGCTCAAACACACACTTCAGTTTGCCCGTAAGAGGTCAAAAACTTTGCAAACATCTCTCTGATTGGAGTCAATATCTGGAGAGTAGATGAGAATATCATCCAGATAGACTACGACCGAGGTGGTGAGCATCACCCGGAAGATGTCGTTCACAAAGTCTTGGAAAACGGCTGGGGCATTACAGAGTCTATCAAAGAGCTCAGATATCAAGGGCAAAGGATACTTATTCTTAAGTGATGGCGTTAAGACCCCAGTAGTCTATGCATGGACGTAGTTCTCCCCATATTGACAGCAGCATCAGAGGGGCTAAACGCCCACGATCAATGCTAGCAGGGCGTCACCTCTCATATTGAGTTGACACCCACATTTGATCGTGACGGTGCTTTGTGTGAGCTCATATGATCCCACAGCACTGTACATATATGGCGCATGTTGGGAAGGGGTTAAGAAAGAAGCGTGTAAAGACAGAAGACACAACCTTCAAAGAAATCATGCATTTTGGAAATTAAGAAAAGTAAACACTGAATCAGAAGGCAAACATTTTTAATAAAATTCACAATACTAATAACAATACCACACACAATACAATACAACCACTCACCGATTCATCAAACCTACATACTAAAGATGACCTGCTAATAGTTGTTATCACATTTTACTGTCTTTATAAGTATAACAGCAGCTCTAGAATGTTGTCTTTATGTTGTTTTTTTATCTATTTTGAAACACTACTGCTTTTGACAGAACAAACTTGACATTTCAGTCTGTCTTAAAATATTGTGCACAGGGCAACAAGCTCAGAGTACAAAACCAGCACTAAAACTACATATAAATTATGCAAAAGGAATCAATGAAGAAAGTAATGCAATAAAAGGAACAAATAATGTCATGTCAAATGCATACAGGTTGCTGGGGAGAGGATGTATGCCTACAAAAAAGTGCTGAATGATTGCCCACTGTCCTTAAAAGGTGATGATACCTATGGTGATAATGCCAATCAGTTCCTTCTATAAAATCTTGCAATGGCTTTAAAATATAACACATTAAGTAGCAATGAAGAAAGTGTTTAAGTAGGAAAGATGGATATGCTTCTTAGACCAGCTAATTTTCCTTACTGCCCAGTTCACAGATCTGAGGGTATGACCTAGAATAATGGCCCAACAGACGGAACTTGATAACATTTCACCTGAGAAGAGCTGACAAGTGTCCATTCAGTTTTTATTATATATAGCAGTAAAGGCATAACAATCATTTCCAAACCATGAAATCTTTGAGATCTCTTAGAGCCACAATTACAAAAAATATATAATGTGACTCATTAGAAACACATATATAAGACACTTTATAAGCGTGTCCCGAGGAACACTCCGGTATAAAACATCAGACAATATAAAAATAAGTATTTTGCTTATAAAAAAGAAAATACTGGAGAGATATCAAATGCAGACATTTTAACATTAAAAACAAAAACACATACAACAAAAAACTGGTACAGTACAAAAATTGGCCACCAGCTACAAAAACTTTCTCCTGCAAGTAGTTATCTGAAAGGTTTTTTTCAGTTGAAAACACAGATATGGCATCCACCGAGTGTTGTCCTGTCGCGTCTTCTTTATATTATTGCCAAGAAGCTGCAACTGAATAAAGCTGTGCTTCAACCTTATGGCTTTCGGCCTATAGTATCAGATATTAAACTGCATTTGGCCTTCAACTTTGGTTCCGGCCTACTAACGGTGTCTGCCCCTCCCTGGTGTTGTCCTCAACTGAATAAAGCTGTGCTTCAACCCTCTGTTCCAAATTAAGATTTTTTTTAAAAAAATTGGGTGTTTAGGGCCTACTAACGGTGTCTGCCCCTGCCTGGTGTTGTCCTCCACTGAACAAAGCTGTGCTTCAACCTTCTGGCTCTTATTGACTGCTGTTTTTTAAAAGATTGGTGGTTCCGGCCTACTAACGGTGTCTGCCCCTCCCTGTTGTTGTCCTCAACTGAATAAAGCTGTGCTTCAACCTTCTGTTCCAAATTAAGATTTTTAAAAAAGAAATTGGGTGTTTAGGGCCTACTAACGGTGTCTGCCCCTCCCTGGTGTTGTCCTCAACTGAATAAAGCTGTGCTTCAACCTTCTGTTCCAAATTAAGATTTTTTTTAAAAAAATTGGGTGTTTAGGGCCTACCAACGGTGTCTGCCCCTCCCTGTTGTTGTCCTCAACTGAATAAAGCTGTGCTTCAACCTTCTGTTCCAAATTAAGATTTTTAAAAAAGAAATTGGGTGTTTGGGGCCTACTAACGGTGTCTGCCCCTCCCTGGTGTTGTCCTCAACTGAATAAAGCTGTGCTTCAACCTTCTGGCTCTTATTAACTGTTGTTTTTTAAAAGATTGGTGGTTCCGGCCTACTAACGGTGTCTGCCCCTCCCTGGTGTTGTCCTCAACTGAATAAAGCTGTGCTTCAACCTTCTGTTCCAAATTAAGATTTTTAAACAAAAAATTGGGTGTTTAGGGCCTACCAACGGTGTCTGCCCCTCCCTGTTGTTGTCCTCAACTGAATAAAGCTGTGCTTCAACCTTCTGTTCCAAATTAAGATTTTTAAAAAAGAAATTGGGTGTTTGGGGCCTACTAACGGTGTCTGCCCCTCCCTGGTGTTGTCCTCAACTGAATAAAGCTGTGCTTCAACCTTCTGGCTCTTATTAACTGCTGTTTTTTAAAAGATTGGTGGTTCCAGCCTACTAACGGTGTCTGCCCCTCCCTGGTGTTGTCCTCAACTGAATAAAGCTGTGCTTCAACCTTCTGGCTCTTATTAACTGTTGTTTTTTAAAAGATTGGTGGTTCCGGCCTACTAACGGTGTCTGCCCCTCCCTGGTGTTGTCCTCAACTGAATAAAGCTGTGCTTCAACCTTCTGTTCCAAATTAAGATTTTTAAACAATAAATTGGGTGTTTAGGGCCTACCAACGGTGTCTGCCCCTCCCTGTTGTTGTCCTCAACTGAATAAAGCTGTGCTTCAACCTTCTGTTCCAAATTAAGATTTTTAAAAAAGAAATTGGGTGTTTGGGGCCTACTAACGGTGTCTGCCCCTCCCTGGTGTTGTCCTCAACTGAATAAAGCTGTGCTTCAACCTTCTGGCTCTTATTAACTGCTGTTTTTTAAAAGATTGGTGGTTCCAGCCTACTAACGGTGTCTGCCCCTCCCTGGTGTTGTCCTCAACTGAATAAAGCTGTGCTTCAACCTTCTGTTCCAAATTAAGATTTTTAAAAAAGAAATTGGGTGTTTAGGGCCTACTAACGGTGTCTGCCCCTCCCTGGTGTTGTCCTCAACTGAATAAAGCTGTGCTTCAACCTTCTGTTCCAAATTAAGATTTTTAAAAAAGAAATTGGGTGTTTGGGGCCTACTAACGGTGTCTGCCCCTCCCTGGTGTTGTCCTCAACTGAATAAAGCTGTGCTTCAACCTTCTGGCTCTTATTAACTGCTGTTTTTTAAAAGATTGGTGGTTCCGGCCTACTAACGGTGTCTGCCCCTCCCTGGTGTTGTCCTCAACTGAATAAAGCTGTGCTTCAACCTTCTGTTCCAAATTAAGATTTTTAAACAAAAAATTGGGTGTTTAGGGCCTACCAACGGTGTCTGCCCCTCCCTGTTGTTGTCCTCAACTGAATAAAGCTGTGCTTCAACCTTCTGTTCCAAATTAAGATTTTTAAAAAATAAATTGGGTGTTTGGGGCCTACTAACGGTGTCTGCCCCTCCCTGGTGTTGTCCTCAACTGAATAAAGCTGTGCTTCAACCTTCTGGCTCTTATTGACTGCTGTTTTTTAAAAGATTGGTGGTTCCGGCCTACTAACGGTGTCTGCCCCTCCCTGTTGTTGTCCTCAACTGAATAAAGCTGTGCTTCAACCTTCTGTTCCAAATTAAGATTTTTAAAAAAGAAATTGGGTGTTTAGGGCCTACTAACGGTGTCTGCCCCTCCCTGGTGTTGTCCTCAACTGAATAAAGCTGTGCTTCAACCTTCTGTTCCAAATTAAGATTTTTTTTAAAAAAATTGGGTGTTTAGGGCCTACCAACGGTGTCTGCCCCTCCCTGTTGTTGTCCTCAACTGAATAAAGCTGTGCTTCAACCTTCTGTTCCAAATTAAGATTTTTAAAAAAGAAATTGGGTGTTTGGGGCCTACTAACGGTGTCTGCCCCTCCCTGGTGTTGTCCTCAACTGAATAAAGCTGTGCTTCAACCTTCTGGCTCTTATTAACTGTTGTTTTTTAAAAGATTGGTGGTTCCGGCCTACTAACGGTGTCTGCCCCTCCCTGGTGTTGTCCTCAACTGAATAAAGCTGTGCTTCAACCTTCTGTTCCAAATTAAGATTTTTAAACAAAAAATTGGGTGTTTAGGGCCTACCAACGGTGTCTGCCCCTCCCTGTTGTTGTCCTCAACTGAATAAAGCTGTGCTTCAACCTTCTGGCTCTTATTAACTGCTGTTTTTTAAAAGATTGGTGGTTCCAGCCTACTAACGGTGTCTGCCCCTCCCTGGTGTTGTCCTCAACTGAATAAAGCTGTGCTTCAACCTTCTGTTCCAAATTAAGATTTTTAAAAAAGAAATTGGGTGTTTAGGGCCTACTAACGGTGTCTGCCCCTCCCTGGTGTTGTCCTCAACTGAATAAAGCTGTGCTTCAACCTTCTGTTCCAAATTAAGATTTTTAAAAAAGAAATTGGGTGTTTGGGGCCTACTAACGGTGTCTGCCCCTCCCTGGTGTTGTCCTCAACTGAATAAAGCTGTGCTTCAACCTTCTGGCTCTTATTAACTGCTGTTTTTTAAAAGATTGGTGGTTCCGGCCTACTAACGGTGTCTGCCCCTCCCTGGTGTTGTCCTCAACTGAATAAAGCTGTGCTTCAACCTTCTGTTCCAAATTAAGATTTTTAAACAAAAAATTGGGTGTTTAGGGCCTACCAACGGTGTCTGCCCCTCCCTGTTGTTGTCCTCAACTGAATAAAGCTGTGCTTCAACCTTCTGTTCCAAATTAAGATTTTTAAAAAAGAAATTGGGTGTTTGGGGCCTACTAACGGTGTCTGCCCCTCCCTGGTGTTGTCCTCAACTGAATAAAGCTGTGCTTCAACCTTCTGGCTCTTATTAACTGCTGTTTTTTAAAAGATTGGTGGTTCCAGCCTACTAACGGTGTCTGCCCCTCCCTGGTGTTGTCCTCAACTGAATAAAGCTGTGCTTCAACCTTCTGTTCCAAATTAAGATTTTTAAAAAAGAAATTGGGTGTTTAGGGCCTACTAACGGTGTCTGCCCCTCCCTGGTGTTGTCCTCAACTGAATAAAGCTGTGCTTCAACCTTCTGTTCCAAATTAAGATTTTTAAACAAAAAATTGGGTGTTTAGGGCCTACCAACGGTGTCTGCCCCTCCCTGTTGTTGTCCTCAACTGAATAAAGCTGTGCTTCAACCTTCTGTTCCAAATTAAGATTTTTAAAAAAGAAATTGGGTGTTTGGGGCCTACTAACGGTGTCTGCCCCTCCCTGGTGTTGTCCTCAACTGAATAAAGCTGTGCTTCAACCTTCTGGCTCTTATTAACTGCTGTTTTTTAAAAGATTGGTGGTTCCGGCCTACTAACGGTGTCTGCCCCTCCCTGGTGTTGTCCTCCACTGAACAAAGCTGAGCTTCTACCTTCTGGCTCTTATTAAGATTTAAAAAAAAAAAAATGTTTAGGGCCTACTAATGGTGTCTGCCCCTGCCTGGTGTTGTCCTCCACTGAACAAAGCTGAGTTTCCACCTTCTGGCTCTTTTTTTTTTTTTTTTTTTAAATTGCTGGATGGGGCCTAATAGCTCTGTTTGCTCCTCCCTGGTGTTTGTCCTCAACTAAAAAAAGCTGAGCTTCAACCTTCTGGCTTTCGGCCTATAGTGTCAGATATTAAACTGCATTTGGCCTTCAACTTTGGTTCCGGCCTACTAACGGTGTCTGCCCCTGCGTGGTGTTTGTCCTCAACTGAATAAAGCTGAGCTTCAACCTTCTGGCTTTTGGCCTACAGTAGCAGATATTAAACTGCATTTGGCCTATTAGTGTGTTTGGGCCCTTAAAACAGTGTCTGCTGCTCCTGGGTTTGCTACTCCACTCAACAAAGCAATGCCGCCTGTTTAGTCCTGTTACCAATTTTGAACTGCATTTAGCCTACTTTATTCTTTGGCCCTATATCTGTTTCCTCCTCATCCTGCCCACTGCCCAGCCACTGCTACATGAGTCTGCTGGTACATTGACCTAGACCACTACATTCCCCTTGCACTCTACACAGCCAGAATCTGACCCTGCAGAAAGTCAGGTTCCCCTTCCCGCATGTTATACCACCTTACACAGGGACAAAGAGGAAGGTGCAGATGAAAGTGCAGGTTCCTTCATCAGGTGGGGGGGGGCATACTCGTTGGCGATGTCACTGGCACAGGGCCCCTCAGAGTACGCAAAAGTGTCGCTGCTGGTGGGAGGCGCCCCCACCATGCAAACACACATCGCTGTACTTTGAGGGGCCCTGTGCCAGTGCCAATGCGAACGAGTGGCCCCCCCTGCTTGCTCAGGATCACAGCACTTGCAACGTTGAAATACTTACCTCTCCCTGCTCCACCGCCGTGACGTAGTCCACGTTTCCTGGGCCCACTAAAACCTTGAACCAGCCCTACCCCCCACAACTTTTGCCAAATGACCCCCAATTTCCAGTGCCCAACTATTATTATAAAGTTAAATAAGATTGACAAGCTTCAGAAAACAAGAATGGATGTTTTTGGCATTAAAATGGGCACTGTAGGTGTTTTCCTGGCCTCCACTCACTGCCGACTATGCTTCCCCATTGACTTGCATTGGGTTTCGTGTTTCGGTCGATCCCCGACTTTTAGCGATAATCGACCGACTGCACTCGACTCGACTCTGGACTAAGTCGGGTTTCACAAAACCTGACTCGATCTTAAAAAAATGAAAGTCGCTCAACCCTACCCCAAAGAGACACTTAGACCCCTTCACAAACAAAGCATTGTCACGAAGGATCTGAAATACCATCCTGACCTGTTCCACATAAGACTTCCAATCATCGGAAAAAATCAAAATATCGTCCAAATATACAATCAAGAATTTATCAATATAAGTCCGGAAGATATCATGCATGAAGGATTGAAAAACAGATGGAGCGTTAGTGAGCCCAAATGGCATCACAAGGTATTCAAAATGGCCTTCGGGCGTATTAAACGCAGTTTTCCATTCATCACCCTGCTTAATACGAACCAAATTATATGCCCCCCGAAGGTCAATCTTCGTAAAACAACTAGCCCCCTTAATCCTAGCAAACAAATCGGAAAGCAAAGGTAAAGGGTATTGAAACTTGACCGTGATCTTATTCAAGAGGCGATAATCAATACAAGGTCTCAAGGAGCCATCCTTCTTAGCAACAAAAAAAATCCTGCTCCCAACGGTGAAGAAGATGGCCGAATATGCCCTTTTTTCCAAAGACTCCTTAACATAACGCCGCATGGCGGTATGTTCAGGCACAGACAGGTTGAAAAGTCGGCCCTTAGGAAACTTACTGCCTGGAATCAAGTCAATAGCACAATCACAGTCCCTGTGCGGTGGAAGGGAACTGGACTTGGGCTCATCAAATACATCCTGAAAATCAGACAAAAACTCTGGAATTTCAGAAGAGGAAGAAGAGGAGATTGACATCAAAGGAACATCATTATGAACCCCCTGACAACCCCAACTAGTCACAGACATAGATTTCCAATCCAACACAGGATTATGTACCTGCAACCACGGAAAACCCAGCACGATAACATCATGCAAATTATGCAACACCAGAAATCGACAATCTTCCTGATGGGCTGGCGCCATGTGCATGGTCACCTGTGTCCAAAACTGGGGCTTATTTTTAGCCAAAGGTGTAGCATCAATCCCCCTTAAAGGAATAGGGTTCTGCAAAGGCTGCAAGGGAAAACCACAACGCCTGGCAAACTCAAAATCCATTAAGTTCAAGGCGGCGCCTGAATCCACAAACGCCATGACAGAAAATGATGACAATGAGCATATCAAGGACACCGATAACAGAAATTTAGGTTATACAGTACTGATAGTAAATGAACTAGCGATCCTTTTTGTCCGCTTAGGGCAGACTGAAATGACATGAGAAGCGTCGCCACAATAATAACACAACCTATTCTGACGTCTGAATCCTTGTCGTTCCGTTCTAGACAAAATCCTATCACACTGCATTGGCTCAGGACTTTGCTCTAAGGACGACGCCACAGCGCGCACAGTTTGACGCTCCCGCAAGCGCCGATCAATCTGAATGGCCAGAGACATAGAATCACTCAGACCGGAAGGCGTGGGAAACCCCACCATAACATCTTTAATGGATTCAGAAAGACCCTTTCTGAAAATTGCCGCCAAAGCATCATCATTCCATTTAGTCAACACAGACCATTTTCTGAATTTCTGACAATACAATTCTGCCGCCTCTTGACCCTGAGACAGGGCCAACAAGGTTTTCTCCGCTTGATCCACAGAATTCGGTTCATCATATAATAATCCTAAAGCCTGAAAAAAGGAATCTACATTAAGCAAGGCCGGATTCCCAGATTCCAGGGAAAATGCCCTATCCTGTGGATCGCCACGCAGCAGGGAGATGACAATTTTAACCTGCTGAATGGAATCACCGGAGGATCGCGGTCTCAGAGCAAAAAACAGTTTACAATTGTTTTTAAAACCCAAAAATTTGGACCTATCACCAAAAAACAAATCAGGAGTAGAAATCTTCGGCTCTAAAGCAGGAGTCTGAACAATATAATCAGAAATACCCTGTACCCTAGCAGCAAGCTGGTCTACACGAGAAGCTAATTCCTGAACATCCATGCTGGCACAAGACTCCTCAGCCACCCATAAATAAAGAGGGAAGAAAAGACAAAACAGACTGCAGAAAAAAAATAGCTCAACACCTTTCTTCCCTTCTTCTGAGATGCATTTAACTCCTTACTGGCCAGTTGTACTGTTATGATCTGGTGACCTTGGAGCCGCATGAAAACTTTCTCTGGAGTCGGTGGAACCTGTACTGACCGCAAATCCTGAACTAACACAGCAACTAGAAGTAGCCGTGGGATGTGCCTAACAAACCCTAGACACCTCGACACAGCCGGAGGACTAAATACCCCTATAGATGGAAATAGGAATGCTATCTTGCCTCAGAGCAGACCCCCAAAGGATAGGCAGCCCCCCACGAGTAATGACTGTGAGTAGGAGAAGAATAGACACACGTAGGTAGAAAACAGGATTTAGCAAAAGAGGCCACTCTAGCTAAATAGGAAAGGATAGGACAGATTACTAGGCGGTCAGTATTAAAACCCTTCCAAAAATATCCACAGCAGATAATACAAAAAGTTCCACAATCTAACTAAAGACATGGAATATATATCTGCCACTCCAGAGAATCCAACAAGACTGAGAAAATACTGACACATTCTAAGCTGGACAAGAAAACACAAAGAAGAGCACTGAATTGTGAAGCACACAGCATGTGTGCCACAGGAAAAAAAAACCCAGACACTTATCTTTGCTGATTTGGCAGAAAGGCAGGAGGAACCAGGCAGAGGTCCAACACCTCCCAACAACAATTGACAACTGGCAAGGACTAATGAATCCTGCACACCTAAATACCCCAGTCAGAACTGCAATCAGCAGAAACACCTGACCAGGACTGCAACCCAGGGACAACTGCATTACCACCTACTACCACCGGAGGGAACCCAAAAGCAGAATTCACAACAGGGCGGTCACAGATCTTAATGAATGAGGCAATGGGCTGTCACCAAACACTGATGACTGAGGCAACGGATGGTCACCAGATACTGATGATGGAGGCAATGGGGGTCAGCAGGTACTGACGATGGAGGGGATGGGCGGTCACCAGATACTGATGACAGAGGCGATGGTCGGTCACCAGATACAGACGATGGAGGGGACGGTCACCAGACCCTGATGACTGAAGCGATGGGCAGTCATCAGACACTGATGACTGAGGCGACGGGCGGTCACCGGATACTGATGACTGAAGCGACAGGCGGTCCCCAGGTACTGATGATGGAGGGGACAGGAAGTCACCAGATACTGATGACTGAGGCAACTGTTGGTCACCAGATACTGACAATTGAGGGGACAGTCAACAGACCCTGATGACTGAAGTGATGGGCAGTCACCAGACACTGATGACTGAGGCGACGGGCGGTCACCGGATGCTGATGACTGAGGCGACAGGTGGTCACCAGGCACTGATGATGGAGGGGACGAGAAGTCACCAGATACTGATGACTGAGGCAACTGTTGGTCACCAGATACTGACAATGGAGGGGACGGGCAGTTACCAGACACTGATGACTGAGGCGAAGGGCAGTCACCAGACACTGATGACTGAGGCGACGGGCAGTCACCAGACGCTGATGACTGAGGCAACAGGCAGTCACCAGACACTGATGACTGAGGCGATGAGTGGTCACCGGATGCTGATGACTGAGGTGACAGGCGGACACCAGATACTGATGACTGAGGTGATGGACTGTCACCAGACACTAATGACTAAGGCAACGGACGGTCACCAGATACTGATGACTGATGCGAAGGGTGGTAACTGGATGCTGATGACTGAGGCGACGGGCGGTCAGCTGACGCTGATAACTGAGGTGACGGGCGGTCACCAGATACTGATGACTGAGGCAATGGGCGTTACCAGACACTGATGACTGAGGCGACGGGTGGTAACCAGACACTGAGGACTGAGGCGACAGGTGGTCACCAGACGCTGATGACTGAGGCAACAGGCTGTCACCAGATACTGATGACTGAGGCAATGGATGGTCACCGGACGCTGATGACTGAGACAACAAGTGGTCATCCGATGCTGATGACTGAGGTGATGGGCGGTCACCAGACACTAATGACTGAGGCAACAGACAGTCCCCAGATATTGATGACTGATGCGACGGGTGGGAGAAAAGGAACCGTATGCACTACCCTGTGAAGGTGCCCGGGTAGGATCCCACACCATATACCAATATAAAATAAACCCGGCACTCAACTTATGGT